>NW_016107366.1:10420162-10421588 GCF_001604975.1 Cebus imitator | reverse complement strand
AAAAAAAAAAAAAAAGGCATAGAAAGGAGTAAAAAGGACCCACACCAAAATATTTCAATAATTGGGACAAAATTTTAGAATACAACAAATAAAAAGAAGACACTAAGAACTTTAAGAACTTCCAGGCCGAGTGCAGTGGCCCACGCCTGTAATCCTAGCACTTGGGGAGGTCGAGGCAGGCAGACTACTTGAGGTCAGAAATTCGAGATCAGCCTTGCCAACATGGTGAAAACCCCATCTATACTAAAAATACAAAAATTAGCCCGGCATGGTGGTGTGCGCCTGTAATCCTAGCTACTGGGCAGGCTGTGGCATGAGAATCACTTGAAACCGGGAGGCAGAGGTTGCAGTGAGCTCAGATCACGCCACTGCATTCCAACCTGGGCAACAGAGTAAGACTCTGCCTCCAAACAAACAAACAAATGTCCAGAGAGAAAAAGACAGATCACATACAAAGAAATAAAAGTTAAATTGATAACAGATTTCTTAAGAGCAATGCCGACTGTCTTCAAATTTCTGAGGAAAAATTGATTTTAAATTTAGAATTCTATATCAAACTATCAATCAAGTATGAGGATAGAATAAAGGCATGTTCAGATATGTAAACAAAAAAATCTATGCACCCTTTCTTAGACATTCTCACAGGATGTCATCTACTAAAACCAAGGATAAAAAAGAGGAAGCTATGGGATCCAAGAAACAGGATTCAACCCAGGAGAGCAGCAAAGGAAAATCCTGGGATGACAGCTCTGTCACAGGGCTAAAGAACAAGCAGTGCAAGTCGGAGCAGCAGAACAGAGGGCTCTAGGAAAAAGGTCTCCAGAAAAAAAAAAAAAGATTTAAATGAAAGAAAGTGAAACAATAACTCTACAAAAATAAACAATTCAAGAAAGAAAATGAAACCATAATATACTACTTGGCTTTGCAGTGAACAATACTTACTTAATTGTAACACAAAAACAATGAATACGGATTTAACACCCATTAGGATAGTTGCTAAAATGAAAACAAATACACAGGCCAGGTGCAGGCTCATGTCTGTAATCCCAGCACTTTGAGAAGCTGAGATGGGAGGATCACTTGAGCTCAGAAGTTTGAGACCAGCCGGGCCAACATGGCAAAACCCCATCTCTACTAAAATACAAAAGTTAGCTGGATGTAGTGGCGTGCACCTGTGGTCCCAGCTACTTGGGAGGCTGAGGCGTGAGAATTGCTTCAATCTGGGAGGCAGAGGTTCTGGTGAGCCAAGGCTGTACCATGTACTTCAGCCTGGGCCACAGAGTGAGACTCCAACCTCAAAAAAAAACCAACCAAACAGGCCGGGCGCGGTGGCTCAAGCCTGTAATCCCAGCACTTTGGGAGGCCGAGGCGGGTGGATCACGAGGTCAAGAGATCGAGACCATCCTGGTCAACATGGTGAAACCCC
>NW_016107366.1:10412301-10419952 GCF_001604975.1 Cebus imitator | reverse complement strand
AAAAACCAACCAAACAAACAAAATACAAAAAAACAAGTGCTGACAAGGATGGGGAAAAATTAGAACTCATGTGCACTGTTTGTAGGACTGTAAAATGGTGCAACTACTGTGAAAAACAGTATGAAAGTTTCTCAAAAAATTAAAAATAGATCTACTGTATGGTCCAGCAATCCCACTTCTGCATATGTATCCAAAAGAATTAAAAACAGGGTCTCAAAGAGATATTTGTAGACCCATGTTCAAAGTGGCACTATTCACAATAGCCAAGAGGTAGAAGCAACCCAAATGTCCACTGACAGATGAATGGATTAAACAAAATGGTATGTACATATACAATGGAATATTATTCAGCCTTAAAAAGGAAGAAAATTGAGTGGTGAGAAAATAGAAAGAAATAAAAAGAAAAAATTTTTGAAAGGAACGAAATCCTGTCAACTTGCCACAATGGATGAACCTGGAAGACATTATGCTAAATGAAATAAGCCAGTCACAAAAAGATAAATATTGTATGATTCCACTTATAAGAGGTATCTAAAGTAGTCATAAAAAAACAAAACAAACAAAAGTAGAATGGAGGTTACCAGAGACTGAGGGGAGAGAAGGGTTAACTGTTGTTTGGGCATAGCATTTTAAATTTGCAAGATGAAGCGGTTCTGGAGATAAATTTCACAACAATATGAATATGTGTAACATTACTGAACTGTACACTTAAAAATGGTTAAGATGATAAATTTTTTGTTAGGTGTATTTTTTGTTTTTAAACACAATTAAAAAAAGATTAATGAGATCATGTCAATAGGAGTAAGAGTCAGCTTGAAGGAACTCCCATTTATCAAATTTGAGACAAACTGAGCATTAGAAAGAAAAAAAAACAAACTATAATTGATTACAACACATTGATTCTTTAAAAAATTCCATGAGGTTACAGTAATGCTAAAAAAAAATAGAAAATCTTTATAAAAGAATGCTAGTTAACAAGTGTAGAAGAAATTATATGTTTAGAAAATAAACTTTTCCTTTTGTTTTTTTTTTTTTTGAGATGGAATTTCGCTCTTGTTGCCCAGGCTGGAGTACAATGGCGCAATCTTGGCTCACTACAACCTCTGTCTCCTGGTTCAAGAGATTTTCTCTCTCGGCCTCCTGAGCAGCTGGGATCACAGGAGCCCACCAACACACCCAGCTAATTTTTGTATTTTTAGTACAGGTTTCACCATGTTGGTCAGGCTGGTCTCGAACTCTTGACCTCAGGTGATCCACCTGCCTTGGCCTCTCAAAGTGCTGGAATTACAGGCGTGAGCCACTCCACCCAGCCAAAAATGAACATTTTCTGGTTTTTTTTGTTGTTGTTGTTGAGACGGTGTCTCACTCTGTCGTCTGGGTTGGAGTGCAGCAGTGTGATCTTGGCTCACTGCAACCTTCACCTTCTGGGTTCAAGCCATTCTCCTGCCTCAGCCTTCTGAGTAGCTGGGATTACAGGCACTCACCACTATATCCAGCTAATTTTTTGTATTTTTAGTAGAAATGGGGTTTTGCCACGTTGGCCAGGCTTGTCTCGAACTCCTGACCTCATGATTCACTCACCTCGGCTCCCAAAGTGCTGGGATTACAGGTGTGAGTCACCGTGCCTGGTGAAAATGAACATTTTCTATGTAACTTTCAGTGCAGTAGCTCATTCAAGCAAGGATCATCAATAAATGCTCAAGCAATTAGATGAACAGTTAGTTGTTGGAGAACAGGATATTCATATGGTACCAAAGCATCACCTCACAGATAATTTACTAATTACAAAGGGGCAAATGTATTTTACAATGGAAAGATATGGCAGTTAACACCTTAACAAACTTAATATTACTATTTGTGGAACAACCTGTCATTAAGTGTCTTATATGCCGCCTAATTTGATTAGGAGGATATAGTGTAGGATGAATACATGATAGTACCTAGAAATTATTCCTGCAAAAAACACTTAATTTAAATCTAATCCCATCTCTGGACCCAGCTTCCAGTTTACAGGAAATACAGAGAATGGAGGAACAAATTAAATGAAACCACAAGAAACAGACAAAATTCAGAATCTGGGACAATCTACAAAACAAGTGACCTAAATTAAACCTCACCAATTATTAAAACAAAATATGTTAAAATTTATCTATCAAATTGATAACATCAAAAATTAATACAATTTTTGGGGGCAGGACAATCTGGTAACATGTAACAGTTTTTTAAATGTTTATATACTTTACCCAGCAATTCCACTTCTAGGAATTCATCCTATAGAAATGAGTTGTACATAAACACTTATTGACCAGAATGTTCACTGCAGCATTACTAATGAAAATGGATGTAATCTAATTTACCAAGATAAAATAATTATACAATAAAATACTTTGTAATCATTGAAAATCTTAATTTCAAATATTTAACATGAAAAGGTCCTTAAAATACATTAAGTACAAAGAAAGCAGATTATAAACTATTAGTATGTAATTTCCCTGTATATGTATATTCTACTTTACAGGAAAGATAATTATCAAAATGTTAATTTTGCTATTTCTAGGTGGCAAAATGGATTTATAGGTGATTTTAAGTTTTTTTCTTTGTAGGAGAGAGAATCATTATTTCTAATGTCTGAAAGAATAAAAAATGGGCCGGGTGCTGTGGCTCACGCCCGTAATCTCAACACTTTGGGAGATCAAGGTAGGTGTATCACTTGAGGCCAGGAGTTTGAGATTAGCCTGGCCAAAATGGTGAAACTCTGTCTCCAATAAAAATACAAAAATTAGCTGGGCATGGTGGCCCACGCCTGTTGTCTCAGCTACTCAGGAGGCTGAGGCAGGACAATCACTTGAACCCAGGAGGGAGAGATGGCAGTAAGCTGAGATCAAGCACTGCACTCCAGTCTGGGCAACAGAGAGAGACTCAGTAACCCCCCACCCCCAAAAAAAAGACTAAAAAATGAAAAGAGAGAACAAAGTTAATTTTCATGATGCTAGACGGCAGAACTAGGAACTACCAATAGAAATTACAGGGAAGCCACATTTAACTCAAGGTAAGGAATAACTTTCTAACAACTAGAATTTTCTAAGCAATGAATAATCTGCCTTATGAGGTAATATGTTTTGCATTATTAGAACTCTAAGCAAAGGCTAAGTGGTCACTTGGCAAAGATACACAGTAGAGATTTATGCATTAGGAGATTAAAGAGAAGCTTTTAATGGTCCTTTTGTACTTTAAGTACTTATAATTTCTTTTTTTTTTTTTTGAGACGGAGTTTCACTCTTGTTGCCCAGGCTGGAGTACAATGGCACAATCTTGGCTCACCGCAAACTCCGCCTCCTGGGTTCAAGCAATTCTCCCGCCTCAGCCTCCCGAGTAGCCGGGATTACAGGCATGTGCCACCACGCCTGGCTAATTTTGTATTGTTAGTAGAGACAGGCTTTCTGCATGTTGGTCAGACTGTACCTGAACTCTCAACCTCAGGTGACACACCAGCCTCGGCCTCCCAAAGTGCTAGGATTACAGGCGTGAACCACCACGCCCAGCCAGTACTTATAATTTCATATAAAGTTTTCCATTTGCAGGGATACCAGAAAGGAAGTGCTTGGTTATTTGCTTTTATAATAAAAGCCCACGTGATACCAAAGAGATTATACTTACATTAGAATAATAGAGTTGAAGGATGATTTACTTTGTTACATTCTACATCAATTTAATATACACACTATTGATAAAGTGAAAGCAGAAAACTAACCCAATGGACAGGATTCAAACTGAACCTGGAAGAACTACATTTGAAATGAATCTACTCCTCACTAATTTCTCTGTGTCTAGTAAGAACCGGAACAATTACACTTTTTCAAGGTTTAATGCAATAAACATTTCAAAAAGGAGGAGGATAAGCTCTGGCTGCACTATAATTCACACACAAATGAAGGAAAAGTGAAGAATATACCACCCACCCCCTGCAATATGATATATAAAAATCTTGGCCGGGCGCGGTGGCTCACGCCTGTAATCCCAGCACTTTGGGAGGCCGAGGTGGATGGATCACGAGGTCAAGAGATCGAGACCATCCTGGTCAACATGGTGAAACCCTGTCTCTACTTAAAATACAAAAAATCAGCTGGGCATGGTGGCACGTGCCTGTAATCCCAGCTACTCAGGAGGCTGGGGCAGGAGAATTGCCTGAATCCAGGAGATGGAGGTTGCGATGAGCCGAGATCGCGCCATTGCACTCCAGCCTGGGTAACAAAAGCGAAACTCCGTCTCAAAAAAAAAAAAATCTTATGATTTTGGATGTAGGAATACTGGGCAATGGGAAGTGACAGAAAAACTTAACATTATACTGGGTTCCTGGAAGGCAGAAGGAAGTGTCAGAGGTCTTTGAAATTTTTTAGAGTAATTGTGATTTTAAAAATAAAAGATACACTTAAAAAAAACAAACAACTTTTTAATTATGGAAATTTTCAAATATACACAAAAGTAGAAAGCGTAATCACCACTCACCTTCATTTCTCAACATTTTTATTGTGATAACCTACCCTTTGTTAGCCTAACTGACTCTCTTTCTGAGAGCTGTTCGGACTTCATGTTAGCTTCTTGAGCTGGACAGACTCCATGTTAGTTTTTTCACTTGCTCTCCTTTTTCTCCCCCTTTCCCCTGAGCATGTAGTCAGGTTAAGCTGACTCCAAGCAGACCCAGGAATGCATTTACCGATAAGATACCAAGTCAAGCGGTACCAGCAGCCCTTGGGAACGCAGATGTTGTTAAGTACCAAGATCCCCAGTCTCTATAAGTTCTATGTCTTTTTTAACAGCTTAAGCCCCTGCACCTGGTACTGTTTACTTCTTATGTAAACTAGTTTATCTTTTAACTTTTTGCTTGCTCTGCTTCTGTAAAAAATTGCTTCAGCTAGGTTCCCCCTCCCTTTTCAAACTGGGGTATAAAAAACCACATAACTCTTTCTTCGGGGCCTAGAGAATTTTCTTTAAATGCTCCAAATGAGAGAGAAAATGTAACTGGATATCATCAGTGTCAACTGCCTAGGATATAAAAAAAGGAGTCAACTCACACAGTGAAAAGCAATGACATGGCTAGGCCTCTTCCATAGAGCTCGATATAGACGTATTTCTTTTAAATTTGCCTCTCCAATGATGGAGGGGAGGGGAGGGGTAGGGAGGAGAGGTTTCTCTACTTCTACCGTACCTAAAACAATTTAAGCAAAGGGATCTCACAAGCACAGGGCTAAGAAATCAGTATGAATAATATTTGGTTGCTTATGAAATACTGAATAAAAAAATAAAAGGATAGAGGATAAAAAAATTCTTCTGACTGGTGTATCAGAGTTCTAAACCTTTCACTCATAGTGTTACAAAACAAACAAGAAAAAACTACTAAATGATTCAGAATTTGTTAAATAAAAGAGTCTCCTCTCCTCTGCAAAAGCACCAAAAGTTCTCCTAAAACCCTCCCTAGTGATTTACAATAGATCTGAGTAATTAAACTAATTATCTTCTCTGTGGAGCCCACCTAGGGTATCCTCCTTCCCCATCTTCCACTTTTCTCAAACACAAGCAGAAGGGCTCCTTCCCTGCTCCTACTGTGCTTTATATTTAATTCTATTAGAGCATTAATCAATACTTCAGTGTAATTATCTTCTTTTCCGGACTATGAATTCCCAGGGCGATAAGACCCTATCTTACTCCTCTTTACATTTCCAATTCCTTATCTTTAAACCTACCACCACTGAAATGAAAAGTTTTCTCAATGAATAGAGATGACAGAATATGGAGTTATTTTTTAATTTTTTTTGAGACAGTCTCACTCTGTCACCCATGTTGGAGTGTGGTGGCATAATCTTGGCTCACCGCAACCTCTGCCTCCTGGACTCAAGTGATTGTTGTGCTTCAGCCACCCAAGTAGCTGGGTTATAGGCATATACCACCACTCCAGGCTAATTTTTTTTTTCCCTGAAAGAATATGATTTGACTAATTTTTATAGTTTTAGTAGAGATAGAATTTTGCCATGCTGGCCAGGCTGGTCTTAAACTCCTGGCCTCAAATGACCTGCCCGCCTCTGCCTCCAAAAGTGCTGAGATTACAGGCATGAGCCACCATGCCCGGCCTGGAGTGATCTTTATAAGAGTATAAAACCTCTCTAACCTTTTCATCTTCAGTTCTTCCCATAAGTCTCCACTTCAGGAGTTTTCCTATCAGCCAATAGTTCAGGCTGAATAACATGGACTGTAGTCTCTTGAGAACTGGAGAAAGAATGTAGTCACTTTGGTTTGCAATATCTTCTAATGAAGTGAGGGGAATACAACTTGAATGATCTGGAAAGTAGTTAAACCTTTCAAGAGCTTTTATTCAGAAGCCAAAATGCAGAACAGTGTTTGAAATGCCTGCTTTTACATTGAAATGCTGAAGGTAACAGGGAAAATAAAACATTTCAAAAACCAATAACTAATAAGCAGCATCTGGTTGTCCACTTCTACTATTTTTCAGACAAAAATTCCCTAGCAAAAATGTACAGGTCTGGGTTAAAGCCTCAACCACGAGGGAGGCACCTTTCATGTACTGTTTTAAGTGTGCTTAGATTCCTCTCTAATACTAGTTAACCAAACCACTTTGAGAATTATCTGGTTAGGCAATCCCTTGAAGTGCAAATCTTTCGGTAAGGAAGTAATCTTTCTCAAGAATTTAAGAAAATTCTAAATAATCTCCCAGTTTAAGCTATGTTACACTGGAAAGAAAAAGTCACATCACATGCTTTATATGCCTTTCTTTGGTTACCATGTTACCTTGGTTAGAGTCCTCTGGGTCTTCTATATGAGCAATGACACTCCTGAGATAAATCTCCTTCTGCTGTTCTAGATTTGACTGTGAAAACGTCGGAACATTAGTCCTTGAATGAAGCAAACCCGAAAAAAGAAAAACAGCCCATTAGAACCAGGAACGTAGACAGAAAATTCCCTTTATGATCCAGGGGCAGAAGATAGTATTAGTCACATAATATAAAGCTAAAATGGAGTATGGAGTCAAGAGAAAAAGAAAGAGAAGCTGGGTGTGGTGGCTCCTGTCTGTAATCCCAGCACTTTGGCAGGATTGCTTGAGGCCAGGAATTTGAGACCAGCTAGGGCAACATAGTGGGACCCAAGAAATTTTTTTTTTTTTTTTTTTCTGAGACAGAGTCTTTCTCTGCCATCCAGGCTTGAGTGTAGAGCCGTGATCTCAGCTGGCTACAACCTCTGCCTCCCAGGTTCAAGCAATTCTCCTGCCTCAGCCTCCTGAGTAGCTAGTACTACATGTGCATGCCACCACACCCAGCTAATTTTTATATTTTTAGTAGAGACTGGGTTTCACCATGTTGGCCAGGATGGTCTCGATCACTTGACCTCATGATTTGCCCGCCTCAGCCTCCCAAAGTGCTGGGATTACAGGTGTGAGCCACCATGCCCAGCCTAATTAAATTTTTTAAGCAAAGTAAATATAATAAGTATATAATCAAAATAATTTTTAAAAATCTCACTGTAGGCCGGGCGCGGTGGCTCAAGCCTGTAATCCCAGCACTTTGGGAGGCCGAGGCGGGTGGATCACAAGGTCAAGAGATCGAGACCATCCTGGTCAACATGGTGAAACCCTGTCTCTACT
>NW_016107366.1:10408502-10410396 GCF_001604975.1 Cebus imitator | reverse complement strand
ACAGGGGTATACATATCAACTTCCTGCTATACATCTGAATAAAAATTATTTCATTTTTCTCTTCACCTTGAACAATGTACTTACTTTGTTTGATGAGTTGGAAACAACCGGAGACCTCATTTCACAACTTGGTTTATGTGAACCACCATTTCTGCAGGATGACTCCATATTAGGAGTCTCTGAATGGTCTGAGATCCGAGAGAATACAGACGTAAGGTTCTTACTGTCAGCCATATTTTTATCAGAGACAGCTTGTTGAAAGTTATTGTTTGAAGACAGCTGGGGCCCATCCCAGGCAGAATTATTGGGGCCGATCCCTTCAGATTCAGTACAAAGTTTGCTTTCATTTGGAGTAAGACCATCTTCTCTCATCTCCTCTCCAAGGGAAGAGAGTTTTTCAGTATCTTTGGATGAATCAATCTCGTCCTTATCAAGCAAAGCATCACAAACTGTTGGATTAAATGGTGCAACAGTCACTTTTATAAGATTCTTTTCTAATACAGACCGTCTGTTTAATGGTTTAGTAGGAGCTGGTCCATGACCACCTGATGTACTTAGCTGAGGTAGTTTGAAGAGGTCAGGAGTCTCAGCTACTGGTCCCAAGCTGTACGATGAATTCTTCTCTTGGAGAGTATCAACTAGAATTTGACTCCCTCTTTCTCCCTTCTCAACATGCCCAACATCATCTTCCCCAGAAGACTGCTCATCTGATGGGTCATCTTCCTTCAAGAGTGCATCAATCTCTTCCTCTGTGTAATTTAAATCACCGTCATCATCTTCTCCTTCAGACAGTTCCAGCAAAGAGTCATCTAATCCATCCTCATCCAGGGAACCCCAAGAAAATGGGGCATTGTCTTTAGGCAAGAGAGAGGTACCAGAAGACTGTTCAGAGGGCACCAGCGAGCACATCATCTCTGGAGAAATAAGAGACAGTTTCACCTAGGAGCAGAAAATAACCTTATACCAACTGTAGTCAACTATATGTGGGTAATGTTCTAGTATTTCAAAATCTTTGCACTGTGACTTGTAACATGAGAAATAATTTTAAGATATTTAACTTTATCAGAAACGTGAAAATACATGTTAGAACAATGAGATACTTTTTGCCTACCAAAATGGTAATAATTAAGATGCCATGACAATCTGGATTGGTGAGGATGTGGAGAAACAGCATTCATACACTATCAGTAAGAGTATAAGTCAGTACAATATTTTGTGCAGAGTAATCCAGCAATTTCACTTCTGAAAATCTGTCCTTCATATATATGTTCAGAGTAGTCAAATCCTGGAAGCAACCTAAATGGTGTATTTGTGCTATGGAATACTTTTCAATTATTTAAAAACACAGTGAAGTAGATCTGTAAGTACTATCATGGAATGATATCTACAACATACAAACAAAACAAATGTATATCATGAAAAATGTTTAAATATTCAGTTTACACTTTAACACAAAACAAATACGTATTATTTTTGAAATAAAACAAAATTCAAGAATACAAGAAGGTAAATAATTGTCTTCCATACTGTGTGGAGCTGCTGGAGCAATCTCTGCCTTTGCCACGAGACCAAATGGAAAAAGGTTTCAGCTCCTGCTAGCTGTTCCTTTCAGGAGACTTGTCAAAATGATTGACTCCCACCTTCCTGCAGGCAAAAAGAAAATTAGAGGATCTTCTCATCACTTTCAACTCTGCTAATTACAAAGTCAACTGTATTATGCTTTAAGGTGCTTGATGTATTAATTTTGATCTGGATTTTTTTTTATAAAACCAGAAAGTTGGATTTTCTGAGTCAAGAACACCAAAGAAAAATCTTCAAAGAAAAAAAATTATGCAACTAAGGGAACTAGTTTTGTTCCTCCCAAAATTTGTACTTTCTTTTTTTTTTTTTTTTT
>NW_016107366.1:10397285-10406732 GCF_001604975.1 Cebus imitator | reverse complement strand
AAAAAAAAAAGAAAGAGTACCACCACATATTATGTATAGATATATATATCATACAATTATTAAAATATGCATGACTATGAGGAATACCAAATTCAGGATAGTGGTTACCTCTGGTGGTGGAGAGAGAAGAGGAATGGCAAAGGCACATGGGTAACTATACTTATATCTGCAATGTTTCTTTTATTTTTCTTGAGACGGAGTCTCGCTCTATGGCCCAGGCTGGAGTACAGAGGCACGATCTCAGCTCACTGCAACCTCTGCCTCACAGGTTCAAGCAATTCTCTGCCTCAGCCTCCCGAGTAGCTGGGATTACAGGTGTGCACCACCAGGTCTGGCTAATTTTTGTATTTTTAGTAGAGATGGGGTTTCACCATCTTGGCCAGGCTGGTCTTGGAACTCCTGACCTTGTGATCCACCTGCCTCAGCCTCCCAAAGTGCTGGGATTACAGGCGTGAGCCATCGCGCCCGGCCAACGTTTTATTTCTTAAGAAAACAATATCTCATCTTAGGCCACATGACAATAAATAAGGAAAACAAGAAAAAGAAAAAAAATAGCATGAAGAGACCTGGAACAAATATGGCAACCTAAGATAAAGCAGGATGGTGGGCATTAAAATGTTCGTTATTATTATGTTACTTTCTATACTGTTTTAAAATTGTTACTTTTTTGAGATAGGGTCTCAGGTTTGTTGCCCAGGCAGAATACAGTGGTGTGATCATAGTTCACTGCAGCCTTGAACCCCAGGGCCCAAGCAGTCGTCCACCTCAGCTTCCTGAGTAGCTGGGACTACAGGACCACGCCACGATACCTGGCTAATTTTTTTCTTTTTTTGTAGAGACAGAGTCTCATTATGTTGCCCAGACTGGTCTTGAACTCCTGGACTCAAGCAATCCTTCTGCATTAGTTTTCCAAAGTGCTGGGATTACAGGCATTGAGCCACCACACCCAGCATATTTTTTTATATGCTTGAAATAATAAAAACATTTTAAAATTATGAAGTCAATGGGAAAGACAATGATTATACTCTGTGAAGTCTCAAATATCAGAGCCTACCTGACAAGGTTGTGACAAGAATTAAATGAGATCACAAACATAAATTTAGCACACTAGAGGCACAATGTAAGAGACAAATAACTGGTGGCCACAGTTATTATTTCACTCCACCATGATCACTGCCCTGACCCCTGAAGAGTCAGTCTTAAGAGAAGCAAAGGAACCTCAGGAAAAAAGAGTGCCAAACTGGTAGGGAACTTCCTCTAGACCCTGCTTGAAATTATCTAATATGCTCTAGTCTCATCAATTTTAATCCAGCATTCAACCATATTGTCACCAAAGACCTAAACAGACATCTGAAATATCAGGCAAATTCTGCAAATTAATGTTCACTGAACTATCCTTTATAGAGGTACTGGACCTTAGCATTTCACTTAGTCTCTGAACCTCAATACAGATGAGAACACCCATTAAATTCTGTTAACTTCAAACACGTATTATCATGAAGAAAGAGGATGCTCATGAAAGCAGTCTAAACCTAAAAGTTCTATACCAAAAAAACCCTTATGTTTAACGAATGTGCAAAGGGCGGGGTGGGGGGGATCCTCAGATAAAATTGAAGTTCTTAAGTGAAATTCCAAAGACAGCCTTACTTGTTAAAAGAAGAGTTACTTACATTTCTGTCTACCATCTACCACCTTTCTTGGTACTTGCCTGGTAACCTCCACGTAAAACATGGGGACTCCTGTATATTTTTATTTTATATTTTATTTTTATTTTTGAGACAGGGTCTCATTCAGTCACCCAGGCTGGACTGCAGTGGCATGATCTGGGCTCACTGCCACCTCCACCTCCCAGGTTCAAGTGATTGTTGTGCCTCAGCCTCCCAATAGCTAGGATTACAGACGTCTGCCATGCTTAACTAATTTTTGTATTTTCAGTAGAGATGAGGTTTTGTCATGTTGGCCAGGCTGGTCTTGAACTCCTGGCCTCAAGCAATCCTCCAGCCTTGGCCTCCCAAAGTGCTGGAATTACAGGCGTGAGCCACCACGCCCGGCCATACCCCTTTATTTTTAAGGGAAGAATATTTTTCCGATCTCCTAATTCTATCTCTTAGTTCCTCTACACCCCATCCTTTCTGTGACCCTATTCTGTCCTTCCACATCTCTCACCTGTCCACCCCCTTCTTCACACTTCAGTTTACCACCCCCTCTCTCTGTTCTCGAACCTCCTGGTTGCAACCTCAGAAACTGGTTCCCTTTCTATTTTTATCTCACCTCAGAAAACCTACTGCCTCGAGCACAAAGCCTTATTTTACTGAGGCCACTAAAACTGCAACACTAGATGCAAACCCACATACTCTTTCAAGCTCTAAAATCAAGACCATTACCAAGCAGGATCTGACAGGTACGGCCAAGGGCAGAGATTATTTCCAGTGGACAAGACCTCCCCCTGGCCTTTGATTTCCAACCCTTCCCAAATGCAGTACGTGTGAAGCACACAGTACGAAACACACTCAGCAGCAGGCTTTATCACTCCATAAAATATACACAACATTTACAAAAAATCAAAATGAACTGAAATTATCTGTAACAGTTTCGCAAATTCCTTCGAGGTAACTAAAAACACTGCAGGACGGAAAAAACAACCCAGGGCTGCAAATCTTTGCTTTAGGTAATATTTCACTAGATGAGGGTGCCAGGATTCTCCTCCCACATGGACACAGAGAACCGACTTGCTAAGCTGCAGCAACAGGTTTCTTTTTAAAAAGAAAATGTGCTTTAAAACATTCTAGGCAGGTCGGCTAGAGCTTGGAGTCCCTAACAAATACACAAAAAAACTGGAGATCAGGTTAGGGCAGGCAGTGGGCAATTCAACCACTTCTAGGACCTCTCCAGGGCCCACCCTGAGGCAGCCACCTGCTTTCCCACTTGCCTAGGAAATAACTGGTGACGCCGCTTCCAGCCCCTGAGGACCAGGAGGAAGGGTGTGACCCAGGCCCAACCTTTGTAGGATACTGCCTTGGCTCTCCCTTACAAATGCAGCCCGGGACTGTGTCACCCTCCAGGAAGGGCCTTTGCCCCTCCCTCCTCTGAGGACAACGCGAATTCCCGCCTCCCCACGGAAGGCGGGAGAAGCTAGGGTTCTCTCTCCCTGACCCTCCCCCAGCAGGGGCAAACTCGCCCCTCAGCAGGCCCGGGCGGTGCACTTCTCTCCCGGGGACCACCGTGCTCAAATCTTCCCGGGGGAAGCGTCGTCCTCTTTCTGCCCCCACCCACGAGACGCGGCAGAAAAGCTCGCGAGCTTCCCGCCGGCAACAGCCTCCCGCCAAGCTGGCCGGGGCAGAGGCGTCCCCCGCCACCTACACATCCACGGTCCCCACCCCCACTGGGCAGAGACTGCAGACGGCGCTCCCCGACTCTCAGACGACCAGGGAGCTTCCTTTTTCCTCAGCAGGGTGAGGGGCATCTGTCGCCCGCCGACTTGAAGGTGGGGGGCAGGGACATTCCCTCGCCGTCACCTCAAGCGCTAGAACGCGCCCTTCTCGCAGCAGGGCGTGGGCCTCTCAATCCCTCCAAGGGGCCAGCGGCGTGCGCAGCCCCTTGGAGAAGCAACAGGCGCCCCCATCCCCCTCCCGGACGGGTAACGCCGACCCCCTCGTCTCTCCCGCTCTTCACCTCCGGAAGCCGGGCCAAAGCCTGGGCGAACGACTGCGCCTCACTCCGCCCCCTGCGCCATTTTATCGCCCCCTCCCCGACCTCCCCCACCCGGAGTCCACCCGACCAACACGGGCGGGAGGGCAAACCAGCAGTGATTGGCAGAAAACCGCCCCGCCTCTAGGAGGGTTGCGCCCCGCGCAGGCGCCTCAGCCCCGCCCTCCGCACCGCCTTCCTTGCCCACCGGCTCCACCTTTTCCAGGCTCATCGAACTGCTCGACTCTCTACTGTTCCTCACTTTTTCCGGCTATTGCCGGGAGGGGAGGGGTTCAGGCCAAGCAAGCCGAGCGACGAGCTCAGCTGATGCAACCTGGCTGGACTCGCGTGACAGTTCCCGGCACGCGGTGGCGACGGTGACCCAGGAAGGGCCTCTGGTGCCGGGCTAAGTGTGGGAAGCAGTGGTAGCAGAGCCATGGGGGACGCTCCCAGCCCTGAAGAGAAACTGCAGCTTATCACCCGGAACTTGCAGGTCAGGCCTGGGGATTGGAAATGCGCCGTTGGGGGACTAGGAGCCCGAGGTTCAGTGATTTTGAGCCCTGTTACTGGGTTCTAAGTGTGTAGGGCCGGGGACTCGGCGCTGGGGCCGCTCTGAGAGAGGTTGCAGATCTCATTGATGATCGGTCAGTCAAGCAGCCCTTCCCTGGGTTTCATAGAAATCACAGCGGGCTCACCTCTTGCTGCAGTTACCTTGTGTTGGAGCCAAGCTTTGAATCCAGGACTCCCACTCCACCCCCCATTAAGTGCCGCGATTAATAGGGGGCTTGGTCACAGAATACGTCAAGGGCCTGCCAGAGCTTGTCTGAAGGGGACCAAAAGCTAAAAATGACCCACTACAGGGTTCAAGTAAGTACTTGAAGATGCTATTTTGGGAGCTTTAAAAGGAAATGAGAGAAGGGAAGGCTTCCCTGAGGAAGTGACCTCTAAACTGTACCCTGAAGGTAATAGATCCCCCCGCCCTCAGGCCACGTCTGTTCCGACTGTTACTAAGAACTACAGGAGTAGGAGTTAACAAGAGGAAGAATGGAAGAATGAGAGGGAGAGCATTTCAGATGGAGGGAACAGAAACTGTGGCTAATTTAGCTGGAATGGAGTGAGCAAAGTTATGAGGAAGCACTGAAAATTTTTTATATTGTGTATTCGCTTGACTTTTCCGGGCCCCTATTGTCACCTTATCAGGGAGGCATTTCCCGACCACTTTATTTAAATAACAAATCATCTGACACCAGAACTGCCCCATCCCTTGCTCTGCCTTTTTTTCCATTATTGTTCTTACATACTATACGTTTTAATTGTTTATTTGTTTGGGAGAGGCAGGCAGGGACCAAGTCACGGGGCCTTGTAGGTCTTATTCTGCTCAATTTTAAATTGGGCTTTCTTCTAAGAGCAGTGATACATCAGTTGGGCCACAGCCTGCTCTGTTTTCTCTTTTTTTGAGATGTAATTCACATACTATAAAATTCACCCTTTTAAAGTGCACAATTCAGTGAGTTTTAGTATGTTCACTGGTTGTGCAACTATCACACTATCTAATAAAACTTGCAGACACTACCTATTACCCACTACTCCCAGCCTTAGGGAGACAGTAATCTCTCTGTCTCCAGGTATTTGCCTGTTCTGGGCATTTCATTTAACTAGAATCATACAATATGTGTCTTGTTGCGTCTTTTTGCACTTAGCATAATATTTTCAAAATTCATCCGTTTTTGCACCTAGTAAAACATCATTCCTTTTTATGGTTGAATGATACTCTCTTGTATGTATATACATTTTGTTTATCCATCATCAGTTGATGGACATTTAGGTTATTCCATTCACAATTTTAACCAAAGGTTTTTGCATGCTTCCCCAGCTAGAGTCTTAGTTTCCTATTCCCTCTCTGTAAAATATGCTTACTGGGGACTTAAGATACACAAAACTATTGGAATTGACTCACGGGTTTTTGGTTTTTTGGGATTATTTTCAAACAGAGTTTTGCTCTGCCTCCCGGGCTCAAATGATTCTTTTGCCTCAGCCTCCCTTGTAGCTGGAATATTATAAACATGCACCACCACACCTGGCTGATTTTTCTATTTTTAGTAGAGATAGGGTTTCACCATGTTGGCCAGGCTGGTCTCAAATTCCTCACCTCAAGTTATCTGCCAACCTTGGCCTCCCAAAATGCTGGGATTACAGGTGTGAGCCACCGCACCTGGCCTCACTCAGGGTTTAAAGTCTAAGTAATGTGACATCTTCTTGGGTGGTGATAACCCTCCAAGTGTCCACATAGTTGGGAGTGCTCTTGAGCATGCGGGATCACCTGCCAACAGACTTGGAGCACAGGATTTTAACAAGTCGTGCTAATATGTGATTCAAACCAGCAATATCATGTTTTCTAACAGCCTCCCAAAACCGTAACTTGAGGAGACGCTACATATACTGGCCTATTAGAATTTTTCCAATATTGTCATAGGACAGAAATAAATCATTAAAGGTCTTAAAAAAGGAAAATGAGTTTTAAAGAAGTTTTTGGGTTTTAAGGACTGTCTCTGGCTACCTTTTAGAACATGGATTGGAGGGGCCAGGTGCAGAGTGGCTCATGCCTTTGGGAGGCCCATGAGGGCAGATCACTTGAGGTCAAGAGTTCAAGACCAACCTGGCCAACATAGTGAAACCCCATCTCTACTAAAAATACAAAAATTTCCCGGGCCTGGTGGTGGGCACCTGTAATTCCAGGTACTTGGGAGGCTGAGGCAGGAGAATCATCTGAACAGTGAGTTAAGATCATACCACTGCACTCCAGCCTGGGTGACAGAGCAAGACTCCATCTCAGAAAAAAAGAAAAGAAAAGAAAAGAAAATTGATTGGAAGGAGCAAAAGTAGATTTGGGAGACCAGTTAGGAGAATATTAGAGGAATCCTGGTGTGATCTGATGGGGCCTGGATTTGGGTGGTGATATAGAAGCAGAGAGAAATAGGAGGGTTGAAGAGCAGTTTTGGAGTACCTTGAACAACTCTAAATGATGGTACCATTTACTGAACAAGGAGTGAAACTATCAGTGAAAAAGATGGTTAAGGAGTGAAGTAAGAAATCAAGAGCATGAGTTGTGTTTTGAACGATTGAGTTGACAACAAAGAACACGGTCCTGTATATGGATGTGAGCAGGAGATTTGGGAGTTACTGGCTCACAGTAGTAATTGAAGCAACTGAAGGGAATCAGTTAAGGAGAATGTAGAGTAAGAAGAAAAAAAGACCAGAGCCCCGGAGATTGCTAATATTTAATGACTAGGAAAAATAAGAACAGTTGCAAAGAAGTCCAAGCAGGCAGAGAAGAGGAAAACTTAGAGAATAAAATAAAGGAGACCAAAGGAGAGTACCTCTGGGAGGGAGTAAAGACTAAAAAATACTCATTGAATTTAGAAACATGAAGGTCCTCTGTGACCTTAGCAAGAGTATATGTGATGTGATACGGAATTTAGTAGTATTGTTGTAGCCGAGCCAGTCAAGGAATGCGCCACACTCTGAGATTGAATTATGAGTTCTTTATTATGCTGGCAACTGAGAGGTGGCTAACGCCCAAAATTCTCTTAGCACCTAAGAAAAAGTTAGGTGGTCTTTTATACCCTAGTTTTGAAGGGGAGGGGAAACCTAGCTGAAGCAAATTTTTCGCAAAAGCAGACTAAGCAAAAAAGTTAAAAGATAAACTAGTACATGAGAAGTAAAACAGTGCCAGGTGCGAGGGGTAAAGGTATCACCAAAGACATACAACTTATATAGGTAATGGGGGCTCTGAGCACCGGACAGCACCTGCCTGCATTCCCAGGCTTTGCTGGTACCACTTAACTAGGCCTCTTATCAACAAATGCATTCCGGGAGGTGCCCAGTGTCAGCCCACCCCAGCTACATACTATAGTTACATACTTGATGGTGGGAAAATAACTAATATGAAGAAGCTAAGATGGAGTCTGTCCGGCTCAAGAAGCTAACATAAAGCCTGAACAGCTTTTAATCTGAGAAAGAGTTAGTTTTAGCTGGCAAAAAGCAGGTTATCACAGTATGATGTGGCATGGAATTCAAATTGGAATGGGAGACTAGGAAATGAAGACCAAAAGAAGAGACAACTGTTTCAAGAAATTGGCTATGAAAGGAAGGAGAGTGAGTTAGAGGTATGTAAACCAGAAAGTATCTGAGGCCAGATGTGGTAGTTCATGCCTATAATCCCAGCACTTTGGGAGGCTGAGGCAAGTGGATTATTTGAGGTCAGGAGTTCAAGACCAGCCTGACCAACATGGTGAAACCCCATCTCTACTAAAAATACAAAAAATTAGCCAGGTGTGATGGGGCACACCTGCAATCTCAGCTACTCTAGAGGCTGAGGCAAGAAAATCGCTTGAACCCTGGAGGTGGAGGTTGCAGTGAGCAGAGATCACAGAACTGTACTCCAGCCTAGGCGACAGAGTACTCTGTCTTGGGGGGAAAAAAGGTATCTGAGACAAGTCTCAATCAATTTAGAGGTTTATTTTGCTAAGGTTAAAGACCATGGCATCTGACAGTCTCAGAAAGTCCTGAGAACATGTGTTCAAGATGATTGGGTTACAGCTTGGTTTTATATGTTTTGGGGAGATAGAAGTTACAGGCAAAAACATAAATCAATACAATTAAGGTATACATTGGTTTGCCCAGAGAGGAGACGGGGGTTCTAGTTTCTAGGTGGATTCAAAGATTTCCTGATTGGCAATTGGTTGAAAGAGTTAAACTCTGCCTGAAGAGTTGAAGTCAGTTTGAGTTAAGATAAGGAGGGTTAGGTTCACACCTGTAAATCCCAGCACTTTGGAAGGCCAAGGTGGGCAGATCACGAGGTCAGGAGTTTGAGACCAGCCTTGCCAACATGATGAAACCCGTCTCTACTTAAGATACAAAAATTAGCTGGGCATGGCGGCACATGCCTGTAGACCCAGCTACTCAGGAAGCTGAGGTGGAAGAATCGCTTGAGGTTGCAGTGAGCTGAGATCACACCACTGTACTCCAGCCTGGGCAACAGGGAGACTCGTCTCAAAAAAAAAAAAAAAAAAAAAAAAAAAAAATATATATATAAGGAGGGTTGTGGAAGCCAAGGTTCTTGTCTTGTAGATGAAGCCTCTAGGTAGCTGGCTTCAGAGAGAATTGATGGTGACTGTCTGTTATCTGATCTTAAAAGGTGTCAAGACTCTCCAGAAAAGATTTAGTAAGGGTAGGAGATTTCTCTACAGAATGCGCATTTCCCCAAGAGACAGTTTGTAGGGCCATTTAAAAATATGTCAAATAAATATCTTTTGGGGTAAAATACTTTGATTTCTTTCAGGATCTGCTGTCTGTCATGTGGTGCTATACCAGAATCAGGTTGGAATTTGGTATCTTACTGCTACAGAGAATCTGTTTTGTCAATCGTACTATCTGTGTTTTAATGTCAATGCTGGTCTGTTGTATCTAAACTCCAGTGGATCACCAGGGGGGCTGGCTTATGCCTATAATCCCAGCACTTTGGGAGTCTGAGGCGGGAGGATCACTTGAGCCCAAGAGTTCAAGACCAGCCTAGGCGACATAGTAAGACTTCATCTCTACCTAACAGAAAAAACTAGCCAGGCATATATGTGCCTGTAGCCCCAGCTACTCAGCTGAGGTAGGCAGATTGCTTGAGCCTGGATGTTGAGGCTGCAGTGAGTTGTGTTTGCCCAAGTGGACTCTAGCCAGGGCAGCAGAGCAAGACCTTGTCTCAAAAAA
>NW_016107366.1:10390643-10396985 GCF_001604975.1 Cebus imitator | reverse complement strand
CAAAAAAAAAAAAAAAAAAAAAAAATAGAATATACTCCAAAGGGAGGAGGGTATAATGAGGCATGTCAGACCCTTCCTTTCTGTCTTGGCCTGAACTAGTTTTTAGGTTTCCTTGGGATCCCATTGGCCAAAATGGGGGATCCATTCAGTCAGTTGGGGGTCTTAGAATTTAGTTTTGGTTTACAAGTCACTGGAGGCAAAGATGCAGTTAGGGGCATGTCCCCACTCCCCAACATTAGGGGTGATACTAGCAGCAGTACCAACTTACATTGGCTCTCTGCACTGAGAGCATGGCTGGACCCCCTTGATGGCTCTGAGCCAGGATCTCCAGTGACACATGCTTTTGTTTTCCTTGTCACAGGGTAAAGGATGAGCAAGGTGGGGCACCGGCATTAAACCAACTCTTCTGCTTCCACAACAGGAGGTTCTCGGGGAAGAGAAGCTGAAAGAGATACTGAAGGAGCGGGAACTTAAAATTTACTGGGGAACGGCAACTACTGGCAAACCACATGTGGCTTACTTTGTGCCCATGTCAAAGATTGCAGACTTCTTGAAGGCAGGATGTGAGGTAAGAACTAATGCTATAAGCCCTTGGGGACTGACCCAAGGGAAACCCAAGAGAGACTTAACAAGGACAGGGTGGGGCTGGAGGAGAAAGGTTGTAGGTACTTGGACAAATTCACATTTTGGTGACCCCTTATATCTTGTCCAGGTAACAATTCTGTTTGCGGACCTCCACGCATACCTGGATAACATGAAAGCCCCGTGGGAACTTCTAGAACTCCGAGTTAGTTACTATGAGAATGTGATCAAAGCAATGCTGGAGAGCATTGGGGTACCCTTGGAGAAGCTCAAGTTCATCAAAGGCACTGATTACCAGCTCAGCAAGTAAGTGCTTGATCATCCCCCTTCCTTGTGGCTCTGGTGGTTCTAGCTAATTACAGGCCTGTGAAGTGCAGGCATTCTTTACGTTTAGATTAGAAGCTGTCTGGCATGACCTATTCAGAACCATTTAAAGCTTTTTACTCTTTGTCCTTGTAATTCATCTATCAGAAGTGTACTGACTAGTAAATGCCTTGGTACTGTCCTGTTTGCTGGAGATAGGAACGTAACCATAACAACGTCCTTGGCCTTGGAGAACTTACAGGATATGGGAGTGTGATGGTGAATAATTCAGCCTCCCTTCTAGCCTCACCAAATAATAAAAGAAATGTGAAAGAAAAATATTTCTCACTGTCCTAACAATTGTTATTGCTTATCTTTGTGAGTTTTTTTCATATTTGGAATGTTAGCATAGATATTTTGTGTCCTAATGCCTAACTTACTCTTTCTTAAGCAATTCCTGCATGCTGCCTCATTGTCTCCACAGTAAAAAATTTTTAAAACCTCAGATACGGATTTCTAAGTACGTATCACTCTATTAGTCACTTTTGCATTTAAACCCTTAGAACAATTTTTTAAAGTAAGCCTTATTTTGTCTTATTTCACAGATAAGGAAATTAATTCAGATTTAACTTTTCCAAGTTTATATATCTAGTAAGTAGATGAGTCAGGATGTGAACCCAGATCTCTTGCTTACTAGTAAATTTCTCTTTTTACTGTATCTGATATAATTTTCTTTACCATTCCTCACTGTTGATACATTTAGGGCTTTAAAGAAAGCATGTAGGCTGGGCGGGTGGCTCACGCGTGTAATCTGAGCACTTTGGGAGGCCAAGCTGGGAGAATTGCTTGAGGCCAAGAGTTCAAGACCACCCTGGCCAATATAGCAAGTCCCCATCTCAAGAAAGAAAGAGAGAGAGAGGAAGAGGAGAGAGAGAGAGAGAGAGAGAGAGGAGAGAGAGAGGGAGAGAAAGAAAAAGAAAGAAAGAAAAAGAGAAGGAAAGAAAGAGAAAGAAAGAGAGAGAGAGGTGGGGGGAAGAGAAGAGAAGAGAAAAGGAAAGAAAAGAAAAGAAAAATAGGACCAGGTGTGATGGCTCACACCTGTAATCCTAGTGCTTTGGAGGTGGGCGGATCACTAGAGGTCAGGAGTTTGAGACCAGCCTGGCCAACATGGCCAAACCCCATCTCTACTAAAAATACAAAAAATTAGCTGGGCGTGGTGGCACACGCCTATAATCCCAGCTACTTGGGAGGCTGAGGCATGAGAATCACTTGAACCTGGGAGGTGAAGGTTGCAGTGAACCAAGATAATACCACTGCACTCCAACCTTGGCAATAGAGCAAGACTCCGTCTCAAAAAAAAAAAAAAAATGAAAAGAAATGAATAAATAAAGCATATAAACATCCTTATATAAACAGATCTTTGAATCTTCAGCCTTTGTAGAGTACCTGAAATTTTACTCATTTTTATATTTAATCCACAGATCTTTATGGAGCCCCTGGTATATGATAAGCACTGTTCTGGATACTGATTATGCAAAAGTAAAGCAAAACAAAAGTCCCTATCCTAATGGGACTTACATTCTAGCAAGGAAATACAGACAGTAAATAATAAGTTATATGTGTATCAGAAGGCAATTCCTGAAACAATGCAGACAGGCCAGGATAGAGAAAGTTTTCAGGAAATGGGGGGTTTCAATTTGAATGAGATGGTTAGGGAAGCCCTCTCTACTAAAATGACGTTAGGCAGAAACCTGAAGATGGTGAGAGAATGAGTCTTGCAAGTATATGTTGAATTCTTACTATGTGCCAGACACTAGTCTAGGCACTGGAGTTATACCTGTGAAAAACACAGGCATAGTTTTTATTCTCCAAGAACTTAAGAGAATTTGGGATATGGGAAGGTGGGATAAATAAAGCTATCTTGCTTCAAAGTCACTAGATATTTTTCTATATACAAAAATGACTTTAGGGCCAGGCATGGTGGCTCACACCTATAATCTCAGCACTTTGGGAGGCTGAGGCGGGTGGATCACCTAAGGCCAAAACCCCATCTCTACTAAAAATACAAAAATTAGCCAGGCGTGGTGGTACACACCTGTAATCCCAGTTACTTGGGAGGCTGAGGCAGGAGAATTGTTTGAACCTGGGAGGCAGAGGTTACAGTGAACCAAGATCATGCCACTGCACTCTAACCTGGCCAACAGAGTGAGACTCTGTCTCAAAGAAAGGAAAACAAAAAAGCTGAGGTGCGTCGCTCTGCTCGGGGCGTGCGGCGTCCGCCGCGGTCTGTGCGCTGGGATGAGCCGGGCTCTGGGTGGAAGCGAGGGAAGCCAGCCGCAGCACAATGGTAGCAGTTGGACTGACCATTGCAGCTGCAGGATTTGCAGGCCGTTATGTTTTGCAAGCCATGAAGCATATGGAGCCTCAAGTAAAACAAGTTTTTCAAAGTCTACCAAAATCTGCCTTCAGTGGTGGCTATTACAGAGGTGGGTTTGAACCCAAAATGACAAAACGGGAAGCAGCATTAATACTAGGTGTAAGCCCTACTGCCAATAAAGGGAAAATAAGAGATGCTCACTGACAAATTATGCTTTTAAATCATCCTGACAAAGGAGGGTCTCCGTATATAGCAGCCAAAATCAATGAAGCTAAAGATCTGCTAGAAGGTCAAGCTAAAAAATGAAGTAAATGTATCATGAATTTTAAGTACATATTACTTTTATGTATATGAGTACTAGCTTTTTATAATAAAATGCCTCAGAGTTACAGTTTAAAAAAAAACAAAAAAAAGCCACTTCATAGGAAGATGGTTTTGTAGTGCACATTTGATATGCTCCTTCTGTTGCATACACAGCAATGATAGAAAAAATATGAAAAAAATATATAAAATAACCACCCAGCACTTTGAGAGGCTGAGGCAGATAGGTCACTTGAGGCCAGAAGTCCGAGACCAGCCTGGCCAACATGGTGATGTGTCTATTAAAAATACAAAAAATTAGCCAGGTGTGGTTGTGCATTCTTATAATCCCAGCTACTAGGGAGGCTGAGGCACAAGAATCTCTTGAACCCGCTAGGCAAAGGTTGCAGTGAGCTGAGATCTTGCCACTGCACTGGGGGACAGAGTGAGATTCTGTTTCTAAATAAATAAAAATAATAACCAAGGGACAGAGAGGCAGAGTGAAACATGAACATATAAAATAAAAAGAATCATTTAGAAATCTTGGAAATGGAAATTTCAGTTATTAAAGGAAAAAAAAAAACCTAGTCTTGGATAAATAGGATCAACTCTAGACTGAATATACTTGAAGAGAAAATTAGAGATTTGAACAGTAGTACTAAGAAATTTGCCCAAAATGTGGACCAGAAAGATGGACAAAAAATGTAATAGTGGTTGAGATATGGATAATGACTTTTGTTTCTAGCAGTCTGGCAGACTAGATATTGTAGCCTGCTGAAAACAGCTAAAAATGCTGGATAAAATTTTTTATACTAAATGTAGCAATGTACAGACAAGTTAATCAAGAATATAAAGTGATTAGAGTAAAAATGGGAATACAGAGATACTATAGTTCAATTAATCTTAGATACTGTCAAAAACGTTAACAGATAACATCCCATTGTTTATAAGACTCATCTAGATTTCAGAATGTTAAATGTTAAAAAAATATGCATCTTAGAATCTACAAAATATACTATATGCAACACTGAACACTACTTGCACCTTGAGGATCATTGAATTGTATGTTCTTGAACTTTGGTTTTCTGGTCTCATAGAACACAAGAACAAAAAAAAGAGAGAAAAAGGTCAGAAAATTAGAATACTAGGCCAGGAGATCTAATATTTGAATAAGTGTTTCAGAAAAGAGAAGAGAGAATCAAAGTAAAGGAAATAATGAAATAATTTAAGGATGAAATAATTCATGAAAAATAAGGACAATTAAAGGACATGAGTTTCAGATGGAAAGGGCCCATTAAATGCCGAACACAATGTATAAAAGTAAATCCACATTAAAGTATATTCTCTTGATATTTTAAAACACTGAGGACAAAAAATATTCTATAAACTCCCAAAGGGACAAAAGAAATTGGCCAGGCATGGTGGCTCACACCTGTAATCCCAGCACTTTGGAAGGCTGAGATGGGCAGATCACCTGAGGTCAGAAGTTCGAGACCAGCCTGGCTAACATGGCAAAACCCTGTCTCTACTAAAATACAAAAAATTTAGCCAGATGTGGTGGCAAGCACCTGTAATCCCAGCTACTCCAAAGGCTGAGGCTGGAGACTCGCTTTAACCAGGAGGCGGAGGTTGCAATGAGCTGAGATCACACTGTTGCACTCCAGCCTGGGCGATAAGAGCAAATCTCTGTCTCAAAAAAGAAGAAGAAGAAATAAACATATAGAAATGTCAGGAATTAGAATAGCTTCACATTTCTTAAAAGGAGCACTAAGGCCGGCAAGGTGGCTTACACCTGTAATCCCAACACTTTGGGAAGCCAAGGTGGAGGGATCACTTGAGGATAGGAGTTCAAGACCAGCCTGGCCAACATGGTGAAACCCCATCTCTACTAAAAATACAATTAGCGAGATGTGGTGGCAGACACCTGTAATCCCAGCTACTCGGAGGCTAAGGGAGTAGAATCACTTGAACCCTGGAGGTGCACTCCAGCCTGGGTAACAGAGAGAGACAAGGAAGGAAGGACAGAACGGAAGGAGGGGAGGGAACACATCTATACACATCTATAATCCCAGCTACTAGGGAGGCTGAGGCATGAGGATTGCTTGAGCCCAACATTCAGAAAGAGAAGGATTTTCAACCCAAAAATCTAGGTTGAAATTACCTAGATTACCATGCAAGTATAGGTGTAAAATATCAGTAAAAAATTATGTTCATGTTTCTATTGGCCATTTGGATTTCCTCTTTTGTAAAGTGCCTGTGCAAGTGTTTTTGCCCATTTTTCTTGTTTTTTGGATACCAAATTCTATGTCATTTATGTATGTGGAATTAGCCTGGGGATAGATAATTAACCAATGAAACAGAATGGAGAGTTGAGAAATAGATCCTCACAAACATGGAAACTTGACATGACAGAGCTGCCATTGCAGACTAGCAGAGAAAGAATAAACGTTTAAAGCAAAAATGGTGTTGAAACAATTGATTATCAATACAGAAAAAAAATGATCCTTCCATTCTAAGTGGAATAAAGATTTAATTGTAAAGACCAAACTACAAAACACCTAAAAGACAGTATATGGTACAATCTGATAATCTTAGGGTAGGGAAAACAAGACATACCAAAAGCACAAATCACAGGAAAAGATTAATGAATTCCACTACATTAAAGTTAAGAACTTCAGTACATCAGAAGTAAAGTAGAAAGACAAGCCGCAAACTGGAAGAAATGTATTAACACATGTAACTAGCAAAGAATTAATATTCAGTCTTTTTTTTTTTTTTTT
>NW_016107366.1:10373836-10389404 GCF_001604975.1 Cebus imitator | reverse complement strand
TCCTGCCTCAGCCTCCCGAGTAGCTGGGACTACAGGTGTGCGCCACCATGCCCAGCTAAATTTTGTATTTTTAGTAGAGACGGGGTTTCACCATGCTGACCAGGATGGTCTTGATCTCTTGACCCCAAAGTGCTGGGATTATAGGCATGAGCCACCACGCCCAGCCTTAAAATTTTATTTTTATTATTTTTTGAGGCAGAACCTCTGTCACTCAGGCTAAAGTGCAGTGGCATGATCAGAGCTCACTACAACCTCAAATTCATGGGCTCAAGCAAGCCTCCTGCCTCAGCTTCTGGCAGCTGGGACTATCGGTGTGCTCCACTATGCCTGACTAGGTCCTTTTTTTTAAAACTGAGTGATGGGTATCCTATTCCTTGTCTTGTTCATTATTTCTCACATATATTTCAGTTTACTTTTGTTTGTTTGTTTTTTGGAGACAACATCTCACTCTGTTGCCCAAGCACAATCTTGGCTCACTGCAGCCTCCAGCCTGGACAACCTAGCAAGATCCTGTCTCAAAAACAAACAAACAAACAAAAAACAGAAATAGATTGGGAAATTTCGATATCAGTTGAAAAGACATTCCAGATAAAGGGATTGAAGGAGAATGGCAGATAAGCAGTATTTCAAGAGATAACAGCAGAACATTTTCCAGAAGTGAAGAAAAATACTGATTAAAGCCCTCTTTTAAAAGGAAAGCAAGCCGGGTACTGTAGCTCACATCTGTAACCCTAGCACATTGACAGGCAGAGGTAGGCAGATCACTTGAGCCCAGCAGTTCCAGACCATCCTGGGCAATATGGCGAAACCAAGTCTCTACAAAAAATAGAAAAATTAACCAGTTGCGGTGGCACATGCCTGTAGTTCCAGTTGCTCTGGAGGCTGAGGTGGGAGGATCACCTGAGCCCAGGAGATTGAGGCTGCAATGAGCTGTGATCACACCACTGCGTGCCAGCCTAGGTGACAGAGTGAGACCCTGTCTCAAAAAAAAAAAAAAAAGATAAAAGGAAAACCATAAAAATAAAGTAATATTTTAGATGAGAGGATAGGTGTGTCACATTTTAGAAGCTACCAGGCAGTGCTGTATTTGAATGGCCTGGTATAACTGGACCCAGGTTCAGCTGCCCAGCCACTTGAAAGCCAGATACAAGAGACAAGGGTTGGTAGGAAGAAAAGCAGGTTTAATCAGAGAGCCAACAAACGGAGAAGATGGTAGACCAGTGTTCTAAAGTACCATCTTAAATTCTGAATTTTACCATAATGTTTTTAAAGGGAAACTTTGTATGGGAGACGTGCAGGAGTGGTGCAGAATGCAGGGTCTGTGTGTCTCTGTTCTGATGGCTGTCTTGCATAATTGCCCAGCGGGAGGTATGGCGGGTGTTATCTTGACTTCAGACTCATGATAACGGACTAATTGAGACTCCCTCTGAGCAGGAGGATTCTGCAATCTGGGCACCATGCCTAGTTTGTTTTAGGATTAGCCTCTGGAACTTCTTTTTTTTTTTTTTTTCCAACTTTTATTTTAGATTCAAGGGATGCATGTGCAAGTTTGTTACGTGAGTAAATTACATGTCACGGGGTTTGGTTTACAGACGATTTTGTCACCCAGGTAATCAGCATAATACCTGATAGGTAGTTTTTGAATCCTCACCCTCCTCTCTGGAATTTCTTAAGCAAGAACGTAATTAAGTAAGCATGCAATACTAGAAGGGAGGGAAAGAAGAACAAGAAAGTCAGTGATTAAAAAATATTTTTAAAACTGAGATCCCGGTTACACTAAGGTTAGGGAAGTAAATTAATGTGCTTTAAATTGCCCTAGGAAACTGAGGCCTAGGCCCAGGTTTATAGCTGTCCCCTCTTCCTTTCCTCTTCAGAGAGTACACACTAGATGTGTACAGACTCTCCTCCGTGGTCACACAGCACGATTCCAAGAAGGCTGGAGCTGAGGTGGTAAAGCAGGTGGAGCACCCTTTGCTGAGTGGTCTCTTGTACCCCGGATTGCAGGTACTTAAGGAGGATGGAGTGGCCCAATGACCTTTTCTGCTCTGGTTTGATGACAGACATATCTCATTGTGCTTTGCTTTATTGCACTACGCAGATACTATTATTTACAAACTGAAGGTTTGTGTCCAGCAAGTCCACCAGCACCATTTTTCCAACAGTATGTGCTCACTTCGTGTCTCTGTGCCATATTTTGGTATTCTCACAATAGTTCAACGTTTTCATTATTATCATACCTGTATGATGATATGCCATCTGTGACCTTTGATGTTAATATTGTTGTTGTTTTGGGGCACCACACACTGTGCCCATATTAGACAATGAACTTAATGAACATTGTGTGTGTTCTGACTACTCTACCATCCAGCCATTTCTCCACTCTCTTCTGGCCTCCTTATTTCCTGAGACACAACAATATTGAAATTAGGCTAATTAATAACTCTACAATGGCCTCTAAGTGTTGAGGCAAAAAAGAGAGCCACCCATCTCTCTTTAAGTCCACACTAGAAATGATTAAGCTTAGTGAGGAATGCATGTCAAAAGCCGAGGGAGGCAGAAAGCTGGGCCTCTTGTACCAAACACCCAAGTTGTGAATGCAAAAGGCAAGTTCTTGAAGGAAATTCAACGTGCTACTCCAGTGAACACCTGAAAAATAGAAAGTGCAACAGATGTAAGTTTCATCTATACTGATATAGAGAAACTTTTAGTGGTCTGGATAGAAGATCAAACCAGCCACAATATTACCTTCAGCTAGAACCTACTCCAGAGAAAGGCCCCAACTGTCTTCAGTTTTATGAAGGCTGAGAGAAGTGAGGGAGATGCAGAAGAAAAGTTTGAAGCTAGCAGAGATTGGTTGATGAGCCTTAAAGGGGAAAAAGCTGTCTCCATAACATAAAAGTGCAAGGTGAAGCAGCAAGCGTTGATTTAGAAGTTGTAGCAAGTTATCCAGAAGATCTAGCTAAGATCATTGATGAAGGTGGCTACACTAAACAATGGATTTTCAAGGTAGATGAAATAGGCTTCTATTGGAAGAAAATGACATCTAGGACTTTCATAGCTAGAGAGAAGTCAATACCTGGCTTCAAATCTTCAAAGGACAGGCTGACTCTCTTGTTAGGAGCTAATGCAGCTAATGCAGTTGAAGCCAATACTCATTTACATCCCAAAAATCCTAGTGCCTTTAAGAATTATGCTAAATAGACTGGGCGCAGTGGCTCATGCCTGTAATCCCAGCACTTTGAGAGGCCGAGGTGGGCGAATCACGAGGCCAGGGATTTGAGACCAGCCTGGACGACATGGTGAAACCCCGTCTGTACTAAAAATACAAAAATTAGCTGGATGTGGTTGTGCACATCTGTAATCTCAGCTACTTGGGAGGCTGAGGAAGAGAATCACTGGAACCCAGAAGGCGGAGGCTGCAGTGAGCCAAGAGTGCACCACTACACTCCAGCCTGGATGACAGAGCAAGATTCCCTCTCAAAAAACAAACAAAACAAAACAAAAAAACAGGAATTATGCTAAATAGGCCGGGGCTGTGGCTCATACCTATTCCCAGCACTTTGGGAGACTGAGGCGGGTGGATCACCTGAGGTGGAGAGTTTGAGACCAGTTTGGCAAACATGGTGAAATCCCATCTCTACTAAAAATACAAAGTTAGCTGAGCGTGGTGTCAGGTGCCTGTAATCCCAGCTACTGAGGAGGCTGAGGCTGGAGAATCCACTTGAACCCAGGAGTCGGAGGTTGCAGTGAGCCGAGATTGTGCGATTGCACTCCAGCCTGGGGACAAGAGCGAGACTTTGTCTCAAAAAAAAAAAAAGAATTATGCTAAATAGTCCAGGCATGCTGGCTCATACCTGTAATCCCAGGACTTTGGGAGGCCGAAGCAAACGCATCTCTTGAGGCAAGGAGTTCAAGACCAGCCTGGCCAACGTGGCAAAACCCTGTCTCTACTAAAACTACAAAAAAAAAATAGCCCCAGGCACAGTGGCTCAAGCCTGTAATCCCAGCACTTTGGGAGGCCAAGGTGGGAGGATCACTTGAGGTCAGGAGTTCAAGACCAGCCTGGCCAATATAGTGAAACCCCATCTCTACTAAAAATACAAAAAATTAGCCAGGCATGGTAGTGGGTGCCTGTAGTCCCGGCTACTCAGGAGGCTGAGACAGGAGAATCATTTGAACCTGGGAGGCGGAGGTTGTAGTGAGCAGAGATCATGCCACTGCACTCCAGCCTGGGTAACAAAGCGAGACTCCATCTCAAAAAGGAATTATGCTAAATCTACTCTGCGTGTGCTCTATAAATGGAACAAGAAAGCCTGGATAACAGCACATCTATTAACAGTATGATTTACTGAGCATTTTAAGCCCATTTTTGAGGCCTACTGCTCAGAAAGAAAGATTCTTGTCAAAAATATTACTGCTCATTAACAGTATACCTGGTCACCCAAGAGCTCTGATGGAGAGCTTCTGTAGAGCTTGAGATGTACAGGAGTTAAATGTTTTTTTCTTTTTTGTTTTTTTCTTTTTTTTTTTCCACCATGTTGGTCAGGCTGGTCTTGAACTCCTGACCTCAAGTGATCCACCCGCCTTGGCCTCCAAAGTGCTTGGATTACAGGCATGAGCCACCGCGCCTGGCCTTAAATGTTTTTTCATGCCTCCTAACACAACACCCATTCCACAGCCCATGGATCAAGTCGTGATTTTGACTTTCAAGTCTTATTATTTAAGAAATACATTTCAAAAGGCTATAGCTGCCATAGATGTTGATTCCTCTGATGGACCTGGGCAAAGTAAATTGAAAACCTCTGAAAAGGATTTGGCATCCTAGGTGTTATTAAGAATATGCATGATTTCAAGGTCAGGAGTTCGATACCAGCCTGGCCAATATGGTGAAACCGCGTCTCTACTAAAAATACAAAAGTTAGCTGGGCAAGGTGGCAGGTGCCCATTATCCCAGCAACTTGGGAGACAGGCAGGAGAATTGCTTGAACCTGGGAGGCAGAGGTTGCAGTGAGCTGAGATTGTGCCACTGCACTCTAGCCTGACCGACAGAACAAGACTCCATTTCAAAAAAAAAGAATATTTGTGATTCATGGGAGGAAGTAAAAATATCCATATTAAATCCATATTAACAGGAGTTTGGAAGAAGTGGAAGCCAGCTGTCATGGGTGACTTTGAGGGATTCAGGACTTCAGTGAAGGAAGTCACTGCAGATGGGGTGAAAATAATAAGAGAACTACAATTAGAAGTGGAGCCTGAAGACGGGACTGAATTACTACAATCTCATGAATGTTGAACAGATGAGGAGTTGCTTCTTATGGATGAGCAGAGTGGTTTCTTGAAATGGAAACTACTGGTGAGGATTCTGTGAACATTGTTGAAATGGCAACAAAGGATTTTGAATATTACATAAACTTAGTTGATAAAGCAGCAGCAGAGTTTGAAAGGATGGACTCCAGTACTGAAAGAAGTTCTACTTGGACAAAATACTATCAAACAGCATTACATGCTACAGATAAATCTTTCATGAAAGGAAGAGTCAATTGATGTGGCAAACTTCATTGTTGTCTTATTTTAAGGAATTGCCACAGCCACTGCAGCCTTCAGCAACCACCACCCTGATCAGTCAGCAGCCATCAGACATGGAGGCAAGACCCTCCACCAGCAAGAAGATTATGACTTACTGAAGGCTCAGCTGACTGTTAGCATTTTTAGCTATACCTTAACCAAATTAAAGTATGGACATTGTTTTTATAGACATAATGCTATTGCACACTTAATACACTACAGTATAGTGTAAGCACAACTTTTAAATGCACCGAGAAACAAAAAAATCCAAGTGACTCACTTTATTGTAGTTGTCTGGAACTGAACCCACAGTATCTCTGGGGTATGCCTGTACTATACACAAACCTCTCTCTTCTGACAACAGTTAAATATATACATTTGCTTTTCCTTCTCCAACCTATAGGCCTTTCTGTGTGTCTCTCTTCTTCCTCCCCCGCTTCCTGGGATGCTTTTTTACTTCTTCAATTATAATTCCTTCTCTACCTATCTGTCCTTTAAGACATTGTTCATCTCATACATCTTTATGTAAAGCATAATCCACTTAACCATAATCTTAATAAAGAAAATAAACTTCAGAGTGATGTATAAAAATAAATTTAGGCATGATCCTATTTCTATTAAACAAGACAAAATACATGTTTTGTTTAACAGAAACATCCTTCTGTTTGCTTTGTGTGCATGTATATTTGTAGGAGTAAGGAGGATAGAAAAATACAAACCAAGCTATTGATACTGGTTACCTTGTGAAGGCAGGATGAAAATATGGCTAGACTTAACTTTTTCTTTATGTATCTGTACAATTTTTTTTAATTAAATTTTTTGTAGAGACAGGGTCTCACTATGTTGCCTAGGCTATTCTTGAACTCCTGGCCTCAAGTGATCCTCCTGCCTTAGTCTCCCAAAGCGCTGAAATTGCAGGCATGAGCCAACACACCTAGCCCTCTACAATGTTTGATATAAGAAAATAAAGTTTTCCCTTGTCACTTCAAAGAGATATTTTCCAAGGTTAAACCTGGAGCTGGGCCCAGTGGCTGTCGTCTGTAATCCCAGCACTTCGGGAGGCCGAGACCAGCCTGACTAACATGGTGAAACCCCATCTTTACCAAAAAATAAAAAAATTAGCCAGGTGTGCTGGCATGTACCTGTAGTCCCAGCTACTTTTGAGGCAGAGGTAGAAGAATCACTTGAATCCAGGGGGTGGAGGTTGCAGTGAGCTGAGATCACACCATTGCCTTCCAGCCTGGGTGACAAGTGAGACCCTATCTATCTGTTTATTCATCTGTCTGTCTATCTATCTATCTATCTATCTATCAATCAATCAATCAATCAATCCTGGAGACATGCTAGTTCTACGCTATTGGCTGGGCACCATGGTTTATGCCTATAATCCCAGATACTTGGGAGGCTAAGGCAGGAGGATCACTTGAGGCCAGGAGTTCAAGACCAGCCTAGGCAACATAGCAAGACTCCATCTCTTTTATTCTGTGTGTATGAGACTCCATGTCTTAAAATAAAAAATATAATAAAATAAAACTAGGTCCGTACCGTCTAATGTGGTCCTAGTCATATGTGGCTATTAAATAAAATGGAAATTTTTGTTCTCCAGTCACACTGGCTATATATCAAATTCTTGGTTAGCTACTATATTGGACAGCACAGACATATTCATCACCACATGTTCTCTTGGATAATACTGTTCTAGATTGTTCCTGCTTGTTCATTCAGCCTTTTCTTCCTCTTACCCTCAGCCAATCATGCACTAAATTTTATCAGTTCTACTTCTTAAAAATGTCTTAAATTCATTCTTGCTCTGCATCCTCATTGTCTTTTGTTGATCGTTTCCCACCTAGACTTTCATAGTAGACTTTGAGCTACTCACTTTGTCTCCAACCCATGGGTCTCCAGTCTCACCCTGCCCTGTTACTGGTGTGATCTTCCTACAGTGCTGGTCATATTTCTCCCCTCCTTAAAACCTTTCACTGGCTAAGATAACACTAGACACCCCATGATGACATTTCCTTACTTTTCTAACCTCATCAGTCACTACTTCCCACATCCCTGGAAGTTTATACTTTTGCAGACTGAATCACTCAAAATTTTCCTAAACCCTTCACACCTCTGTGCCTTCTCACATTCTGTTTCCTCTGCATGGTGTAAAACATCTATATGTTCTTCAAAACCAAGCCCAGCCCATCTGATTCTAGGAAGCCTTCCCCACATCCATCTTATTAGAGATAATTTTTTCTTTTATGTCAACACTGTTCCTTATATGAACATCTAGGTTAGCCCTTAGCAACTGAGTTGAAATGATCTGTTTACATGTCTCTCCCCAGCTGGATAACTGGGCTTCTTGAAGGGAGAGTCCGGGTCTGATTTATCTCAGAGCTGGCACCAGGCCTGGCATGTCATAAGTGGCAATCACTGTTGTATTTATTTTTTGAGACAGAGCCTTGCTCTATCTCCCAGGCTAGAGTGCAGTAGCATGATCATGGCTTACTGCAGCTACGAGCTCTCTGGGCTTAAGTGATCCTCCCACCTCAGCCTTCTGAGTAGCTGGGACTATAAATGCGCACTGTCACGCTTAATTTTTGTTTGTTTGTTGTCTTTGTTGAGACATCTCGGCTCAAGTGACCTGCCCACCTCAGCCCAAAATGCTGGGATTACAGGCGTGAGCCACCGCACATGTACAGTCACTATTTTCTAATTCAGGCTTACCTTTTTCCTGAGTGCTTACAGGACTTCTTTATACTATTTATATGTCATTTGTCACAGGCCATCTTATTCAGTAGGATGCCTTTGGCATGACTATAGTTTCTTTCCTTCTGTCTCTCCCTGTAGGATTCTGCATATCCTGAGGGCCTCTACTCATTTTTTTATCCCATGACATCCACATGGAGTAATGTTTACCTCAAGCTCTCAGCAACTGTCTTTGCAGCTCTCAAGGAGGCTGACTGCGATTTATTTTCTTTCTGGCTTCACCTTCTTTTTTTTTCTGGAGATGGAGTCTTGCTCTGTCGCCCAGGCTGGAGTGCAATGGCATAATCTCGGCTCACTGCAACCTCTACCTCCTGGGTTTAAGCAATTCTCCTGCCTCAGCCTCCCGAGTAGCTAGGACTACAGACACCTACCACCACACCCAGCTAATTTTTGTATTTTTAATAGAGACAGGGTTTCACCATATTGGCTAGGCTGGTCTCAAACTCTCCTAACCTTGTGATCTGCCTGCCTTGGCCTCCCAAAGTACTGGGATTGCAGGTGCGAGCCACCGTGCCTGGCCCCTGGCTTTACCTTCTGAAAAATCTAGTAATTTTCTAAAGTTTCTGATTTCTTGGACCTATGTAGAAAAAATAAAGTAGAAGTTTAGGCTGGGCATGGTGGCTCACGCCTGTAATCCCAGCACTTCAGGAGGCTGAGGTGGGTGGATCACCTGAGCTCAGAAGGTCAAGACCAGCCTGGGTAACATAGCGAAAACCTGTCTCTGCTTAAAATACAAAAAATTAGCCGGGCGTGGTGATACATGCCTGTAATCCCAGCTACTTGGGAGGCTGAGGCAGGAGAATTGCTTCAACCCAGGAGGCAGAGGTGGCAGTAAGCTGAGATCATGCCATTGCACTCCAGCCTGGGTGATGGTGACAGAGTGAGACTCTGTCTCAATAAAATAAAATAGATGGTGATCTTCACATGTTTCTTTCCACAGGCTTTGGATGAAGAGTATTTAAAAGTAGATGCTCAATTTGGAGGCGTTGATCAGAGAAAGATTTTCACCTTTGCAGAGAAGGTGAGTATCCTCTTTCCTGTCTTTTTTTCTCTTGCGCCTCAGAGGTATGCAACTGTAGTTTATTGAACGATGATGTGTCAGTCCCATTAGTCACGGTGTATGGTAGATATCCTCCTTGTTTTGCAGATGAGAAAACTAGGCTAGAAGAATAAGAAAGTTGTCCAATATCACACAGTTAGTAACCAAGCAGTAATTATTAGTACCCAGATTTTTCAAACTCCAAAGCCCATGTGCCTGGTGACCACCCAGGAAGCTGCTCCCACACCTGTTGGATTTACTTCTTTCCTAGTAGCCCAGTTTCCAAGGAGAGACATTACCAGTTGGAACTACTGTCCTTTCACAGAGCATTTGGTTCGCATTTCCCTGCATCTTTTTCTTTTTCTTGTCTTTTTTTGTTGCCCAGGCCAGAGTGCAGTAGTGCGGTCACAGCTCATCACAGGCTCCACAGCCTGGGCTAAAGCAATTCTCCCACATCAGCCTCCCAAGTAGCGGGACCACAGGTGCATACCACAACACTCAGCTAGTTTTAAAATTACTTGTAGAGATGAGGCCTCCTTATGTTGCCCAGGCAGGTCTTAAACGCCCGGGCTCAAGCAGTCCTCCTGCCTTGTCCTCCCAAAGTGCTGGGATTACAGGCACAAGCTACTGTGCCCGGCTTAGTTTTGTTTTGTTTGTTTTTGTTGTTGTTTGTTTTTTTGAGATGGAGTCTTGCTCTTTCACCAGGCTGGAGCAAAATGGCACGATCTTGGCTCACTGCAGCCTCCAATTCCTGGGTTCAAGGGACTCTCCTGCTTCAGCCTCCTGACTAGCTGGGACTACAGGCATATGCCACCATGCCCAGCTAATTTTGTTGTTGTTGTTGTTGTTTTTGAGACGGAGTCTTGCTCTGTCACCAGGCTGGAGTGCAGTGGCACAATCTCGGCTCACTGCAACCTTCGCCTCCTGGGTTCAAGCGATTCTTCTGCCTCAGCCTCCCGAGTAGCTGGGACCACAGGCACGTGACACCACACCCAGCTAATTTTTGTATTTTTAGTAGAGACAGGGTTTCATCATGGTGAGAATGGTCTCTATCCCTTGACCTCGTGATCCACCCGCCTTGGCCTCCCAAAGTGCTGGGATTACAGGTGTGAGCCACCGCGCCCGGCCTAATTTTTGTATTTTTAGTAGAGATGGGGTTTCATCATGTTGGCCAGGATGGTCTCAATGTCTTGACCTTGTGATCTGCTCGCCTGAACCTCCCAAAGTGCTGGGAATACAGGCGTGAGCCACTGCACCTGGCCCAGCTTAGTTTTTTGATATATTTAATGAATGCAGAAATGCTTACATCATATATATATATATATATATATATATATATATATTTTTTTTTTTTTTTTTTTTTTTTTTGAGACGTAGTTGTACTCTTGTTGCACTGGCTGGAATGCAATGGCTCAATCTGAACTCACTACAACTTCTGCCTCCCAGGTTCAAGCAATTCTCCTGCCTCAGCCTCCTGAGTAGCTGGGATTACAGGCCCATGCTCGGCGAATTTTTGCATTTTTAGTAGGGATGGGGCTTCACCATGTTGGCCAGGCTGATCTCGAACTTCTGACCTTCCATCCACCTTGGCCTCCCAAAGCTCTGGGATTATAGGCGTGAGCCACTGCTCCCGGCCTATAATTGCTTTTTAAAGTCACTTTTCATCTATATCTACCTCTGCTTCCCCTTTCTGATACTCTTGATTCTTGCCTGCAGTTCTGTGCTTCTGTGTGAGTTCATTTTCCCGCAACCTAAGGAGCCCCCGCTTAGTATTTTGTGTTTGTAGTTCTTTCAGCTTTCTTTTATCTGAAAACATCCTTCTGTTTCTTTTAATGGGTATGAAATTTGACTTTTGCAATTATTTTTCTTTTAGCCCCCTTTTTTTTTTTTTTTTTTTTTTTTTTTTTTATGGAGTCATTGCTCTGTCACCCAGTCTGGAGTACGGTGGTGTGATCTCAGCTCACTGCAACCTCCACCTCCCGATTAAAGCGATTCTCCTGCCTCAGCCTCCCGAGTAGCTGGGATTACAGGTGTGTGCCACCATGCCCAGCAAGTTTTTTTTGTATTTTGAGTAGAGACAGGGTTTCACCATGTTAGCTAGGGTGGTCTCGATCTCCTGATCTCATGATCCACCTGCCTTGGCCTTCCAAACTGCTGGTATTATAGGCATGAGCCACCATGCTCAGCCTCTTTTAGCACTTTTAAAGAATCATTGCACTGCCTTCTGGCTTCCACAGTTTCCACTGAAAAGTCACTTCTAAGTATTATTGTTTCTCCTTTACAGACAATATGTTTTTTCTCTGATGCTTTTAAGACTTTTTTCTTTGTCTCTGATTTTCAGCAATTTGACTATGATGTTTTTGTTGTTGGTTTCTTTGAGATAGGGTCTTGCTTGTACTGCCTAGGCTGGAGCGGTCTTGGCTCACTGCAGCTTTAACTTCCTGGGCTCAGGTGATCCTCCCACCTCAGTCTCCCAAGTAGCTGGGACTAAAGGCATGTGCCACCATGCCGCCTAGCTAATTTTGTTTTTGGAGATTGAGTTTCACCATGTTGGCCAGGCTGATCTCAAACTCCTAAGCTTAAATGATTCGCCTGCCTTGGCCTCCCAAATTGCAGGGATTACACATGTGAAGTTCTTTGCCTCCCCAACTATGATGTTTTCAGCTATAGTTTTCTTTTCTTTTCTTTTTTTTTTTTTTCTTTTTTTGAGACAGAGTCTTATTCTGTCGCCCAGGCTGGAGTACAATGGTGCAATCTTGGCTCACTGCAACCTCCACCTCCCAGGTTCAAATGATTCTCCTGTCTCAGCCTCCTGAGTAACTGGGATTACAAGTGCCCACCACCACGCCCAGCTAATTTTTATATTTTTAGTAAAGACGGGGTTTCATTGTTTTGGCCAGGCTGGTCTCAAACTCCTGACCTCATGATCCTCCTGCCTTGGCCTCCCAAAGTGCTAGAGGCCTGAACCACTTTTCCTGGCCTCAGCTATAGTTTTCTTTGTATTTATTCTGCTTAGATTTCGCTGAGCTTCTTGAATTGGTGGATTTGTTTTCATCAAATTTGGGAAATTCTCAGCCATGATTTCTTCAAATACTGCTTCTCTCTTGTTCTCCCTCTCAGAGTTTAGCTACACATGGGTTAAAAAACTCATGTCTCATATTCTGTTCTATTGTTTTCCTTTCTTTGTTACCTCTGTGCTTTAGTTTGGATATTTTCTATTGACCTTTCTTCAAGTTTATTAATCCTGTCTTCTGTTAAATCCAGTATTGGCCAGGCGTGGTGGCTCACATCTGTAATCTCAGCACTTTGAGAGGCTGAGGCGGGCAGATCATGAGGTCAGGAATTCGAGACCAGCCTGACCAACATGGTGAAACCCCATCTCTACTAAAAATACAAAAATTAGCCAGGGGTGGTGGCACATACCTGTAGTCCCAGCTACTCTGGAGGCTGAGGCAAGAGAATTGCTTGAACCCGGGAGGCAGAGGTTGCAGTGAGCCCCCAATCCCTAGCCTCCTGCAGCTCTGAACTCTAATAGCTGTTTCCTCTACTTGGTCTCTTTTTCTCAGCACTTGGTTTGCCAAAAAATACCCTCAGTGAGAAAGCCAAGGCAAGTGTGTAGTCACCTTACTTCCCTTCACTCAAGATTTGCTGCCCTGTTTTATGTATTTTCAGCTTTTACTGTTGTTTATGGTGACATTAAGTCCAATAGCCTCACAATGTAATACTGACAGAAAAGGAGTAGGGGGAAAAAACTTTACTTGAATTACAATCACTGTCGAAAACTACATATTCAGTATAGAAAGACTAGAAACAGGGTCGGGTGCAGTGGCTCACGCCTGTAATCCCAGCACTCTGGGAGGCTGAGATGGTGGATCACCTGAGGTGAGGAGTTCAAGACTAGCCTGGCCAACATGGCAACACCCTGTCTCTACTAAAAATACAAACATTAACCAGGCGTGGTGGCGGGCACCTGTAATCTCGGCTACTCAGGAGGCTGTGTTAGGAGAATCGCTTGAACCTGGAGGTGGAGGTTGCAGTGAACCGAGGTCATTCCATTGCCCTCCAGCCTGGGCGACAAGAGCAAAACTCTGTCTCAAAAAAAAAAAAAAAGAATTGGAAGCAATATATCAACTGTTCATTTGCTAGCCAATTTAGATGAGATCAGGGCACTGAGCAGGAACTTAGACTAATAGCTACTTTTGTGTATTTCTCTAATCTCTCAGTACCTCCCTGCACTTGGCTATTCAAAACGGGTCCATCTGATGAATCCAATGGTTCCAGGATTAACAGGCAGCAAAATGAGCTCTTCAGAAGAGGTAAGTTGCAAGCTGAGACTTGAATTTAGAAATCTTCAGCCTCAATGGAGAGATCAAGGACTGAAAAGAACAGTGACCTGGCTAACTAGAATTCTCCAGTATTTGAGTTATAAGGGTCCTTACAGCATTCAGTTAGTTCAGTGGTTCTTGAGTATTGAAGGATCCAGAGCAGTCTTGATGAGATCTAATCATCATTCAATGGTTTTTACTGCTGATGAAAAATACAAGCAGGCCGGGCGTGGTGGCTCACACCTGTAATCCAAGCACTTTGGAGGCCAAAGCGGGCGGATCACCTGAGGTCGGGAGTTCAAGACCAGCCTGACTAACACAATGAAACCCTGTCTTAAAAAATAAAAAAATAGGCCGGGCACGGTGGCTCAAGCCTGTAATCCCAGCACTTTGGGAGGCCAAGGTGGGCAGATCACACAATCAGGAGATTGAGACCATTGTAGCTAAGACGGTGAAACCCCTTCTCTACTAAAAATACAAAACAAATTAGCTGGGCATGGTGGCGCGTGCCTGTAATCCCAGCTACTCAGGAGGCTGAGGCAGGAGAATTGCCTGAACCCAGGAGGCGGAGGTTGCGGTGAGCCGAGATCGCGCCATTGCACTCCAGCCTGGGTAACAAGAGCGAAACTCCGTCTCAAAAAAAAAAATAAAATAAATAAAAATAAAAATAAAAAAATAATTAATTAATTAAAAAAATAATACAAGCAAAAGTAATGTCTTTGTTCATAGAACTGTGATAAAATTCAGCCTTATTAATGAGAGCACTGTGGTTGCATTTCACTAATTAGCATTTTGATTCTTAGGGTGATACTTGATATTATGATACCTTTTAAGATTTAAGAGTTCCTCTTCTTGAGCTTGTATACTTGAGGAAAAGTTCACTTTGGTTCTGATCATTAGAGTGTGGAAATCCAAAGACATGAAAAGTTGAGTTCTGGGTTCCCAAACGTGGGTTACCTTCAGAATCATCTAGGGAATTGGAAAAAAAAAAAAACGTATAGACCCTGTCCATAGAGATTCTGATAAAGTAGTTCTGGGAGGAACTCAGGAATCTGTATTTTTTTTTGATACAGGTCTTTTTTTGTTTTTTTTTTTTTGTTGTTGTTGTTGTTGTTATTCTTGTTTTTTGACAGTTTCACCCAGCCTGTCACCCAGGTGCTATCTCAACTGACTGCAACCTCTGCCTCCTAGGTTCTAGTGATTCTCCTACCTCAGCCTTCCATGTAGCTGGAATTACAGGTGCCTGCCAACACACTCAGCTTATTTTTGTATTTTTAGTAGAGACTGAGTTTTGCCATGTTGGCCAGGCTGGTCTCAAACTCCTAACTTCAAGTAATCTGCCTGCTTCAGCCTCTCACAGTGGTGGGATTATAGGCATGACCCACCATGCCTGGCTGGGAATCTCTATTTTCTTTTGAATCCTACTGGGTGATTCTGATTTAAGTCACATCCATACACTCATCTAGTTCTTTAAATATGACATCTCAAACTTTGATCAGAGATTGGTGAATATATGCATGTATACTGTTATATTTTTTCTTTTTGTTGTTGTTGTTTTCTAAACTCACCCATTACCATATTTTTAAAAACTATACTCATTCCTTTTTCTCTCACATTAAAACATTGCGTGTCTCTTATCCCTCTGACAAATATATCACTCATCCTGTTTGGTGATATTTGCTGTATCTTCACCCTGATAATCAGGCCAGCAGTAGTTCCCAAATCAGAATCACTTGGAGAGCTTTTTAAAAATACAAATAGGCCGGGCGCGGTGGCTCAAGCCTGTAATCCCAGCACTGTGGGAGGCCAAGGCAGGTGGATCACAAGGTCAAGAGATCGAGACCATCCTGGTCAACATGGTGAAACCCCGTCTCTACTAAAA
>NW_016107366.1:10362999-10373111 GCF_001604975.1 Cebus imitator | reverse complement strand
AAAAAAAAAAAAAAAAAAAAAAAAAAAAAAAAAAAAAAAAAAAAAAAAAAAAAAAAAAAAAAAAAAAAAAAAAAAAAAAAAAAAACTTTGCAAAGATGTCCAGTGTAGCGTTAATATATATAATTTGTAAAAATTAGGATAAAATCTAACAGTTTGGAATTTGTTGAATTATGTTTTCACTAATAATTGGGAATATAATTCGGCATAAAAACTATTAAAGTAGGCCACACATGGTGGCTCACACTTATAATCCTAGCACTTTCCGAAGTCAAAGTGGGCAGATAGCTTGAGTCCAGGAGTTCGAGACCAGCCTGGGCAATGTGGTAAAATCCCATCTCTACAAAAAATTTAAAAAATTAGCTAGGGTGGTGGCATTCACCAGTAGTTCCAGCTACTTGGGAGGCTGAGGTAGGAGGACTGCTTGAGCCTGGGAGGCAAAGGTTGCAGTGGGCCATGATCATGCCACTGCACTCCAGCCTGGGCAACAGAGCAAGACCCCATCAATATAGACAAAGCCTGAGAAGAACACAAAAAACTAAAATAGTTTAATTTGTTAGATGGCAGTTTTTCACTCTGTCACCCAGGCTGCAGTTTCAACCTCCTGGGCTCAAGTGATTCTCCTGCTTCAGCCTCCCAAGTAGCTGGGACCACAGGCACATACTTCACAACCAGCTAATTTTTTATTTTCAGTAGAGATGAGGTCTTACTATGTTGCCCACGCAGGTTTTGAACTCTTGGGCTCAGGCAATCCTCCAGCCTCCCAAAGTTATAAGATTACAGGCGTGAGCCACTGTGCCCAGCCCAAAGTAAAATCTTTTTATTTATTTATTTTTACCACCTCCACAAGAAAATATCTCCAAGTACCTAATGTTAAAATCTTTTTTTAAAAGAATTTTTTTAGCTGGGCACATTGGCTCACGCTTTTAATCTCAGCACTTTGGGAGTCCAAGGCAGGAGAATTGCTTGGACACAGAAGTTTGAGACCAGCCTGGGCCACATGATGAAACCCTGTCTCTACAAAAAGTAGAAAAATTAGCTGGTCTTGGTGACACATTGCTGTAGTCCCAGCTATCCAGGAGGCTGAGATGGGAGAATCTCTTGAGCCCAGGAGGCTGAGTTTACAGTGAGTCATGATTGTACCACTGCACTCCAGACTAGGCAACACAGTAAGACCCTGTCTCCAAGTTAAAAAACAAAATTTAACTCGTATTAGTTGAGCATATTCTCCTTTTCAACCACAAGAGGTCCTCTTCCCTTCCATGACTTCTAGGAGTCCAAGATTGATCTCCTTGATCGGAAGGAGGATGTGAAGAAAAAATTGAAGAAGGCCTTCTGTGAGCCAGGAAATGTGGAGAACAATGGGGTTCTGTCCTTCATCAAGCATGTCCTCTTTCCCCTGAAGTCCGGTAACACTCCCTGTTTTCTTCCTAGAGGCCAGGCTAGAATAGCAAAATTCGTGCTGTGATCATACTTGTGATTTGTCACAGACTGTTCCTCCAGGGACTGGTTGCCCTAATTCTCTGCTCTGATTTCTTATATATTAAAGTATGAATGATGTTGAGATGTCATTTAATTGTCCATATATTCGTTACCAGGCTAGGTTCTGAGGGAACACTGGGGTGGGCAGAGGTGTTAGAAGTAAGGGTGGGGGCAGACATGTTGAACTAGAGGAATACAACAAAATAGATATAAGCCACAAGCCTTGTCATGAAGCAGCTGAAATGCTAGCTGGGTATACAATCGTGCTACTCATCCAATTTAAGAATAATAAAATACATTACAATAAAGTTCAAAATATATGGGAAAAACTACAAATAGTCATGCATTTGGGCTAGGAATGTCAATTCTGCTGCTGTCAGTGAATTTGTTGGCATAGATCCTTTTCCTTACAGAGTTTGTGATCCTTCGAGATGAGAAATGGGGTGGAAACAAAACCTACACAGCTTACATGGACCTGGAAAAGGACTTTGCTGCTGAGGTAACACGAAAGAAAAAGGAATTCTTTCCTAAAGATCTGTATTTTCTTATTTTTTTGCTGACTGTTCAAATTTGTTTAAAACAACTTGTTCTATGTAGAAGTGAGCTGCCTGGTATTTTGGTCTACGTTTGGTAATCTCACTGGTGTCCATTTTCCTTCAAAATTGCAGTTTTGGTTAAAGTTTCTTGTCAGTTAGCTTTTCTGAAAGAAAGAAAAAAAGAAAGCTAATCCCCACTGAACTCTGCCAGACCTCTCCATCTTGGCCCACCAGGTTTGTAGTTACACCACAGGGCTCTCCTTTTTTGTTGTTGTTTGTTTGCTTAATTTTTTTGAGATGGAGTTTCGCTCTGTTGCCCAGGCTGGAGTGCAGTGGCACGATCTCAGCTCACTGCAACCTCCACCTCCCAGGTTCAAGCAATTCTCCTTCCTCGGCCTCCCAAGTAGCTGGGATTACAGACAGCCACTACCATGTCCAGCTGCTTTTTGTAATTTTTAATAGAGACAGGGTTTCACAATGTTGGCCAGGCTGGTCTTGAACTCCTGACCTCAGGTGATCAGCCCTCCTCAGCCTCCCAAAGTGCTGAGGTTGCAGGCGTGAGCCACTGCACCTGGCCAGGGCTCTGTCTTGATGCTCTCTGGGGCTGCATATTTTGTTAATGGCTTCAATGAGGATTCAGGTGGTTCCCAGATTCGATGAGCAGATGGTACAAAGCTAATATACTGGTGCTTTAATCACTCTCCAAAGGACTCAGCAGACTGGAATAAAGGACCGAACCTAGCAAAGATTAAGTATTTCAGGAACAGGTACAAAATCAGGGTTCAAAAATAAGAGACAATTACCAAAGGACACAATAGAGGCTCGTATTCATTTCAACAGACACTTTAACAGAAGACTTAGTAGGTGCCCATGTGTTAGGCACAATGCTAGGGACTGGTATTACACAGAGGGGTCAGTCCTTCTAATGCTCAGTCCAATAAGAGAGGCAGACTTATAAACATTTCATTGGCTGCATTTTACATATGTATGTTTTATGTGTGTATGTACATATATTTTTAACATAATGTATGCGTGTGTGTATGTATGTGAATATATGACATATGAATATATGTAAATATATATATTCTATATGGCTATATATGTGGATATATATGAATATATATAACAACAACATATATATATATATATATTCCAGAAATAATATAGGAGGAAGTGGCCGGATGTGGTGGCTCACGCCTGTAATCCTAGTACTTTGGGAGGCTGAGGAGGGCTGATCACCTGAGGTCAGGAGTTTGAGACCAGCCTGGCCAACATGGGTAAACCCCATCTCTACTAAAAATACAAAAATTAGCTGGGCGTGGTGGTGCACACCTGTAATCCCAGCTATTCAGGAGGCTGAGGCAGGAGAATTGCTTGAACCCAGCAGGTGGAGGTGGTAGTGAGCCAAGATCGCACTATTGCACTCCAGCCTGGGCCACACAGCGAGACTCCATCTCAAAAAAAAAAATACACACACACGCACACGCACGTACACACACAGGCACATACACACACACACGTGTGTGTGTGTGTAAGTGATTAACTGACTCTCTAGAAAAGCTTGTGGAGGAAACTATCCAAGTACTATTTTGCTTGAGGAATAGTAGTTCACAAGGAAATCTGTGAGGGAAGAAATTGTACGAAGACATGGTAGGATGAAACAGCATGATGTATGAGGAATCGCAGGTGGTTTGGTCTCACTTAGTCTAAAAGGTGAGGAGGGGGGTTTACAGGAGAGAGGCAAGGCCAGGTCACAAAGGGAAGACATAATAATATAGGGAATGAAATGGGGGATTGTCATTAACTCTGAATTCAGGTCCAACCAATTTAATGGGGCTGTTCAAAATGTTAATGTCTGGCCAGACCCAGTGGCTGACGCCTGTAATTTCAGCACTTTGGGAGGAGAAATGCTTGAGTTCAGGAGTTCAAGGCCAGCCTGGGCAACATAGTGAGACTCCACCTCTACACAAAAAAAAAAATCAAAATATTGGCCAGCCATAATGGCACATGCCTGTAGTCCCAGCTACTTGGAAGGCTGAGGTGGGAGGATCACTTGAGCTTAGGAGATCAAAGCTGCAGTGAGCCGTGATTGCGCCACTGGACTCCAGCTGTGTGGCAGAGCAAAACCATGTCCCAAAAATAAAAAATTAGGAATAGATGAAATGCCTCCAAAAAAAGGTCTGCAGCCATGTTATCCAACAGTACTTTCTGTGGTGATGTATACGTCCTATCTGTACTCCTGACACAGAAGCCACATGAGCTGTTGAGCACTTACAGTGTGGCACGTACAGCTGAATAACTGAATTTTAGTTTACATTTAAATACCCACACAAGGCTAGTAGCCACCATATTGGACAGCGGCACCCTAGAGCTTTTATTAAAATTAAATATTCCTAAGGAAATCAGAAGCAAAAATGTTGGCATTGTTGTATTAAAAGAGTTCATTCCTAAGAGATGTCCCCTCAGAATATCTACAAGATTCTTTACTACCAGATTTGAGATATAAAAAAGGGCAGTTGGCTGGGCATGGTGGCTCACATCTGTAATCCCACCACTTTGGGAGGCCGAGGCAGGCGGATTGCCCGAGCTCAGGAGCTGGCGACCAGCCTGGGCAACACGGTGAAACCCCATCTCTATTAAAATACAAAAAATTAGCTGGGTGTGGCAGTGTGCACCTGTAGTCCTGCTACCCAGGAGGCTGAGGCAGGAGTATTGCTTGAACCCGGGAGGTGGAGGTTGCAGTGAGCCAAGATCACGCCACTGCACTCCAGCCTGGGCAACAGAGCAAGACTCCGTCTCAAAAAAGAAGGTGGTGGGGGGCAGTCACAGGACACAAGGAATAAAATGAAATTACTGAACTATTACCACGTACCAGCAGTGTTCTCATCATTTTCATCCACATTCAGTGATTTAACCCTCATCCCCATCCTGTGAGATACAGCTATTGTTAGCCTCACTTTATAAATAACAAAGCCAACAGTGGCCGGGTGCAGTGGCTCATGCCTGTAATCCCAGCGCTTTGGGAGGCAGAGGCAGGTGGATTGCCTGAACCCAGGAGTTGAAGACCAGCCTGGGTAACATAGCAAGACCCTGTCTCTACAAAAAGAAAAAAAGAAGCAGCCAAAGCTTAGAGGGGTTATGTGCCTGGTTTGGGGTCACACACGGCTAGCTGGGAATCTAATCTGGGTCTGTCAAATTCCAAAGCCCTTCCTCTTTCTTCTTACTCAGCTCTCTCCCCCAAGTTGTCTTTAGGCCTTGGGTTACCTATGTGAATGTTTCTCTGCTTGTAAATACCACTTGGTCTACGACCCTACTCTAAGCGTAAATGGAGAGACTAGAAGAATTAGACTAACAAGTACATTCAGCTCCTAAACACCCTCAAAGTTAGTGTAGACTTCAGAATCAAAAGACTTGAATTTCGGACACATTAGCCTTTCTGGATCTGTTTTCCCTTCTCTCTATCTACCTCACAAGATTATCACAAGGATCAAATAAGACTGCTGGGAAGGCCGGGCACGGTGGCTCACGCCTATAATCCCAGCACATTGGGAGGCCGAGGCAGGTGGATCACGAGGTCAAGAGATTGAGACCATCCTGGTCAACATGGTGAAAACCCATCTCTACTAAAAATACAAAAATTAGCTGGGCGTGGTGGCGCATGCCTGTAGTCCCAGCTACTCTGGAGGCTGAGGCAGGAGAAGTGCTTGAACCCAAGAGGTGGAAGTTGCGGTGAGCTGAGATCGCGCCATTGCACTTCAGCCTAGGTAGCAAGAGCGAAACTGTCTCAAAAAATAAAAATAAAAAAACTAAAGAAAAAAAAGGACTGCTGGGAAAAACGATCTTGATCCTACTTGCCTGGATTCAGGTGTCCTGTGCCCTGTTCTAGACCTCATCTCACTGGGTCTTGTTTGATTCTGCAGGTTGTACATCCTGGAGACCTGAAGAATTCTGTTGAAGTTGCGCTGAACAAGTTGCTAGATCCAATCCGGGAAAAGTTTAATACCCCTGCCCTGAAGAAACTGGCCAGCGCTGCCTACCCAGATCCCTCAAAGCAGAGTAAGGCCAGCTAGAGAGGGACTGACATTGTCAGGAGACAGAGCTTGTCAATGAGCCTTGGAAAAATGCCTGTCTTAAAATTGAGGGCACAAGAACCCAGGGGATCTGAAGTGCAGGAATGTCACATCCTACTGGCTCCTAGAATGGAACTTGTCATTTTGATTTGGGTTTGGTTAACACAAGGAAGTGATCACATCCTTTTGTACCAGCACTACTGAGAGCTGCTGGTGTAAGGACTTTGGTCCTTCTACCTCTTCATTAAAGAGTGATTGGGGGCCGGGTGCGGTGGCTCACACCTGTAATCCCAGCACTTTGGGAGGCTGAGGCGAGTGGATCATGAAGTCAGGAGATTGAGACCATCCTGGCCAACATGGTGAAACCTCATCTCTACTAAAAAGACAAAAATTAGCCGGGCGTGGTGGCTTGTGCCTATAGTTCCAGCAACTCGGGAGGCTGAGGCAGGAGAATCGCTTGAACCTGGGAGGCGGAGGTTGCAGTGAGCTGAGATTACAACACCACTCCAGCCTGGGTGACAGAGTAAGACTCTGTCTCAAAAAATAAAAAACAAAGATAGTGATTGGGGCCAGACACACTGGCTCACACATGTAATCTTAACACTTTGGAAGGCTGAAGCAGGCACATCACTTGAGCCCAAAAGTTAGAGACCAAAACTCAGTCTCTACCCAGAAAAGAAAATATTTAGCTGGGCATAGTAGCACATGCCTGTAGTCCCAGCTACTCAGGAGGCTGAGGTCAGAGGACCACCTGAGCATGGGGAAGTTGAGGCTGCAGTGAGCCATGATTGCACCATTGCACTCCAGCTTGGACAACAGAGTGAGACTGTCTCAAAAAAAAAAAAGAGATTGGGTTAGACCTGTTATACCCATCTGGTATATAGGATATCAGTAGTCTCTTATACAGCTGCTTGGGCAGAGCCTACAGAGCTTACAGAAGCTTATCTTGCTGGATGCGGTGAATCACACCTGTAATTCTAGCACTTTGGGAGGCTGAGGCAGGAGGATCACCTGAGGTCAGGAGTTCAAGACCAGCCTGACCAGCATGGAGAAACCCCGTCTCTACTAAAAATACAAAAAATTAGCTGGGTGTGGTGGCGCATACCTGTAATCCCAGCTACTTGGGAGGCTGAGGCAGGCAGGAGAATGGCTTCAACCTGGGAGGGGGAGGTTGCAGTGAGCCGAGATCATGCCATTGCACTCCAGCCTGGCAACAAGAGTGAAACTCAATCTCAAAAAACAAAAAAAGAGAGAGAAGCTTATCTTTAGATTCTCCCCATTTCCTTCTATATGCATGGACCTTGCTCTTAGTTGGCCATCCAGATATGCATGATGCTGAGATATTGGCATTGATAGCTTCATGTGACCCTTCCAGAAAAAAACTCAGTAAATTATGGGTTTTGTTTTTTGTTTTTTGTCAAAAACAGGGTCTTGCTCTATTGCCCAGATTGGTCCTAAACTCCTGGGCTTAAGCAGTCTTCCCCCCTCAGCCTCCCAAAGTGCTAGGATTGTAAGTGTGAGCCACAACCCCTGGCCAGACTCAGTTAATTCTATATGGAATTCATGAATAGAAATACCTAAAAGAGGCAAAGCTACCACTGCTCCCTCCTCTCTAGTCTAATAATTGAGGGAGAGAACAGATGAAAATCGGATATGTCATGCCTGATAGGTTGCCAACCCAGTGTTAAAGAAACTATAATTCAGTGTTTAGACTCAGGATTCTACACTAAATCTTGCCTAATCTCAGTGTCTTCACATGGTGGGATCAGCAGCTGATCTTCCATGGGAAAGAATTCTACCTCATGGGGTTCTTCTCATTCCCAGAGCCAATGGCCAAAGGCCCTGCCAAGAATTCAGAACCAGAGGAGGTCATCCCATCCCGGCTGGATATCCGTGTGGGGAAAATCATCACTGTGGAGAAGGTACTCATTTTTTACCACATCACAGAGAGGCAGATTGGGTCAGGTTTGTCTGTTTCCAACTGGAGGAAACGTGGCCTGGAGATGGGAAGTAACATCCTGAGGTCATATTGCAAGTCAGAGTGCAGGTGTCTAGTTCCAGGCATCAGGCCTTCTGTTGCAATTTTTGCCTGTGGACATTATGCAACCAAACACAGCCAGGAACTCAGCAAGGGGTGCAGATGTTAAAGGCACATGTTTGTCTGTTACATTTGGTCTGATTAACTCACCTGGTCTCTGCCAGCCTGCCTGGACTAGCTACAGGCCTTATCTTGGATGGGCCACTTGGCCCCCTTCAGAAAGTGGTAGAGGGAAGATTTCCTTTTTCCCAGAGACAGAAGATTTTGCACCCAGTGGCCTGGAACCATTGTTCTGGGCTTCTTTTCCCTTGAGCATTGATTTGCTTTTCACTGTATACCCTAACCACCAAAACTACCCTGAGATCAATGCTGGTGCACCTGCATCAGATGGCAAGGCCAGCAGTTGTGCCCCTCCCATCTCCCAGCCCATCTAGGACCTATGTGGTGCAGCACACGCACCATAATGGTAGCCATCTAGACAGTCTGGGCCATTGCATCTCTATTAAAGATCCTTCCTCCTCTTACCCAAGCTTCTAGGTCCATTTTACTCAAATCTGGCCTCAGTTGAGAGCAGAATATACCTTCAGAGCCCATTCTCCTGTCTGCTATCTGAGACCTGGAAAGAAAGTTAGCTCTAGAGGGTCCTTCCAGGGGCCTCTATAAAGAGTGGACGTTCCTTACTGGAATCTGAGAGTTCACCAGGCTGCTCCTCTAATTGATGATGATCCTCTTCCTCCTGACATCTCTTGCTGGCAGCACCCAGATGCAGACAGCCTGTATGTGGAGAAGATTGACGTGGGGGAAGCTGAACCACGGACTGTGGTGAGCGGCCTGGTACAGTATGTGCCCAAGGAGGAGCTGCAGGACAGGCTGGTAGTGGTGCTGTGCAACCTGAAACCCCAGAAGATGAGAGGAGTCGAGTCCCAAGGCATGCTTCTGTGTGCTTCTATGTGAGTGAGGACTTGGGGTGGGGCACAGAACCTGGGGAGGCCAGGAAGAGTGAGGAATCGTCCCATATGATGTCCTTCCACACACCAGGTGGAAGCTCTGAGAACACGTGCCTCTTCCTCACTGATGCCAAAAGTTGATGCATGAAGGACTTATCGTACAAGTACTGTCAATGAAGCATTTTACCTTCAGTTAATTTTGTTAAAATAGAAATGGAGGACTCAAAGCAGTACATGCCCAAGTCTTACTACTAGTAAGGACTGGCGCAGGGATTCAAATCCCAGCTCTGATGGCTATGAAGTCCTTGCTATGCTATTTTATACTTCCTCCCCTAGAAAGACAGATTTTGGTATCTCACCTGACACAGGATTTTTGTATATCCTGGGTTAATCTAACCCTGATGACATGCAAATATGTAGCAAGATAAGAAGACCTCCTGGGGCTCTGATCCGAAGGATGCCCTAAATCCCATTAGAGCCCCGGTGTGAAGGCTGGGATTGCTTTGGCCTCCACAGTTACTGGAAGCCATCCATAGCCTCACCCTTCCCTTGTCCTGTGTGTCTTCCCAGAGAAGGGATAAACCGCCAGATTGAACCTCTGGACCCTCCAGCAGGCTCTGCTCCTGGTGAGCGAGTGTTTGTGAAGGGCTATGAAAAGGGCCAACCAGATGAGGAGCTCAAGCCCAAGAAGAAGGTCTTTGAGAAGTTGCAGGTAAACAGCTGTAATTCCCCTTCTTAGCTGGGCTGCCTGGACTGTGTCCCCAGACTGTCCTACTACTGAAGCCATGACTGCCCCTCTCCCAGTTGGGAGTTCCTTCATTTGAGCCCCTCTCTTCCTCCTTCTCTCCAGACCTTTCTGAATTCAAGGTGCCTGAGGAACATGGGTGTCTTAAGACTTCGCATCTCTGACAGATCATTTGAGGCCCTGTGTGAGGGACTTCAGACATTTCTTCATTTGATCTTCTGTCTGTGTTAGGAGATTATCCCCATTTTACCTGGCAAGATACCTGACAAGGCCACATAGGGTCATCAGAAATTATGA
>NW_016107366.1:10342072-10361224 GCF_001604975.1 Cebus imitator | reverse complement strand
AAAAAAAAAAAAAAAAAAATTTCCCCATCTTCTTAAAACGTTGAAGGGGGTTGCACTGTATAGTATTCTAACATAATTATCAAAATCTAAACGCTTACTAGACATCAAGGTTATTCTGAGTTTTTCACTATTAGAATGATGTGACAGATGTCTGGGTACATAGGCCTTTGCACTTAGGATTATATTCTTAAACTTCCCTAAAATGAACTTACTTGAGTCAAAAATATGAACATGAAAGCTTTTGACAAGCATCTCTTAGAGAAGCTGAGCCAGCTTACCCTGCTGGTATATAAGAGTTTTCTTGTAGTCCCACCACCGTCATTAAAATCTTTTTTGTTATCTATCTTGTCCAGGCTGACTTTAAAATATCTGAGGAGTGCATCGCACAGTGGAAACAAACCAACTTCATTACCAAGCTGGGGTCCATTTCCTGTAAATCGCTGAAAGGGGGGAACATTAGCTAGCCAGCCCAGTGTCTTCCTCCCTTCTCCCACCACTGAGTCATCTGCTGTGTCTTCAATGTGCTCCATCCATCAGTCTGCTGATCTTGTGTCTTCAGTCTGCTCCATCCCTGTTTACCCATCTTTCAGGACACGTAAGCAGCGGGTTTGGACTCTTTATTAGGTGCAGAACTCAATAAGGGGCAGCTTACCCTCCCCAGAACCCAGGATCTTCCGGTCTGGCTACAGTGAGAGACTGACCCCTAACAAGGGCTGGGCAGCAGCAGGGAGTCCAGCCCTACCTTTTTCCCTTGAAGCTGACTTGAGAAATCTGTTTTCGATATAACTCATTTAAAAATTTATGCCACAGTCCTTGTAATTGGAAAAATATTGGTGCCCAGGTTTTCTTGGAGTTACCCCAGCAGCTTCACCTCTAGCTGGGATCTAGTACCCGGACTGGGCTAATTACAGCTTCTCCCCAACAGGAAATTGTGGGATTTGAAAAGGAAAGGGAAGGGAAAACAGAACCTAGTGGTCTACCAAGTGGTTGGCAGCTTTCCCGATGTCTTCTTAGCCTGAGGCTTGGCACTGGGGGGGCAGGGCCTACCCCAGGGCTCCTGGAATTTCCCTTGATCCAGCTAGGCTGGGACACTCCATAAACCAGCTGCATGCTGTTAGCATCAGGCAGAATGGGTGGCAGAGAGTGATTCTGTCTTTAGAGAGGGTAGGATACTTCATAAGGCCTCTCAGTCAAATCCCCATCACTGTCATAAATTCAAATAAAATGTCTGAACAAGGGTGTCTGGATGTGGCCTGTCTATGAGCTGGACCATCTCAGGAGAGAACACAAGTGTGAGGCAGCTGCTGGCCCCTCACCTAGCCTGGGGTTCCTTAACCCTGTAATGGGGACTTGGGTGGCGTAGGATGGACGAGACACCTTGACTGTCCCTTTGGCAGTAGTAAGCAGAAGAGGCCCACACTTGGGTCCAATGTGTGCAGGAGAAAACATTTTCCCTTCTAAATGTGGGCCCAGACCACTGCCCTGTCCCTCCCCCATTAAGCAACAGCAGCCACAGCCAAGTTTCAATCATTTAATTAACACCTTTAAATGAAACACAGTTTTTTTCATGTGTCTCACTCAGGCTTCAGGGCAGAGGGAATGGATTTTTTTATTTAGACATATCAAAGACTCAAAAATTTAAAGAAATATATATATGTATATATATACTTCTAACATTTTATGGAAATTAAAAATCAGAGGCTTTTGGTCTCCATTTGCTCTATGTCAAGCTTTTTTACCCCAGAGGACGAAGAAAGGTTGCCTCTTCTAGACCCTCCCTTCCCCTTTGTCCTCTGTCCCACCCAGCAGTGAAACAAGCTCAGAAGATCCTAACAGGATAGAGTTCCAGTAACGTTGGAGGAGGGGAGGGACAGACAGAAGTCAGGCTCCCTCCTGCCTCCAGCGGGTCCTAGTTTGCTGCCAGGGCCTGGTTTCATGCAGCTTTGACTCAGTCGTGGATCCTAGGGGGTGGGGTGGATCAGGAGCTCTGGGCAGAACAGTGCTCACTGATTATCCTCTTTCCCCAACTCAGTGGGCAGGCACAGCATACACCCAGCAGCACTCTCCACTGCCCACAAGCAAGGGAAGGACATTGTTTGATTAGCTACAGGGAGAAGACAGTAGTGACAAGCTGAAAAAGCCCTGGAGGGGGCCAGAGGAACCCGGCTCTCACCACATCCCCTCTGTTCCCAGCTATTGGTGAGCGGGGGTGGGGGGGTCATGTCAACCTCTCTCCCTAGTGGTGAAGCTAAAAGCAAGGTTCCTTGCCAGATTCAAGCCCAAGTCACTGTTGAGGAAAGAGGATCAAGAAAGAAGGGGTGGCCCTGAGGGGCAGCCACACTGCTGTGGAGCCACAGGGGCCAATGGGGAAGCCAGCTTGCCTAGACAGGTGGCACAGGCTGAAAATAGAAAGGTTAACATTCCTGGAGGAGAGTGTGGTAGGAGAGCCTGATACCTAGGGGACCACCACCCAGCCTGCCCTAGAGCACTGGATGCCCCTCACTGACTAGGGAAGATGAGTAAAATGCACCTGTGGCTTCCCATCCTTGTCACTCAGCGTCAGCTCCCCGCAGTGGAACCACATGTGCTGAAAGGCAGCTGCAGAAAGGACATGCACCGAAATGAGTAGAAAGGTCAGAGAATGAAGTCCAGAGGGCCAGGCCTGGGCCCACTGCCCAAGGAAGCGCTCCGCCACCAGGTGCTCCCTTCCATCCACCTTCTCGGTGCTTGCTCAGCCCAAAGGCTCCTGCCTCTGAAGTGCTGGGTGCCCAGCCACCCTAGCGTGCTCAAGTAGTCAAGGCGCAGGTGCTGGACACTGCCAAGTGCCCCAAGGCGACTCTACTGCTCTGCTCACCCATTTCTTTGGGCCCTGGCAGTCTCCTACTTGTCCCTGGCATGCAGCACCTGGCAAAACTGGAAGGCAGGGGGTTGGTTGGTGAGTTGAGGCACAGGAAGGCTAGTCCCCTCTGCACCTTTTGTGCTTTGGAATTCCACAGCCCCACCCCTGCCCCCAGCCTAGGGAAGCCTGTGGGAACATAATGACTTGACCACCTCCAAGAACCAAGAGGAGTAAACTGGATTGGGGAGGAGGGCACAGGCTGGTCCCAAGCTATGGGCTGGCTGCCGGGAATGGATTCCACTGCTATGTAAACAGGCCCTTGGAATGCGTCTTCCTGGGCCCTGGAGGATGGCCATGCAGCCACTTTCAAAAGTGCTTTGATTCTGGACTATAGTATGTGCATGGTTTGGACATGAAAAAAAATGAAACAAACTCAGGTAAGGTGTCCTGCTCCCAACTCTGAGGCCTCAGGGCCAGCAGGGGAAGCAGTCACCCTCTCCCACCAGCTACCTCCTTCAAAATGAGGCTAAGGCCAAGACTGAAGCGGCAGCTGCCGGAGGTGAACCCATTCGGGAAAAGGCATGAGCGCGGGATGATTCGGAGGACAGGAGCAACACCAGGCTTGCATAAGTATCGAAGGCCGTGGAGGTTAAGGCTGCAGGCGCCCTCTCTATTAGGTTGTGTCTGCTGTATCCTCGTCCTTGGAGCTGCTCGGGTCCCTGAGATTGTGTTTCTGGGATGGGTCAGCAGTGCCAGTGAGGTGCCTGGTGGTCAGGCCAGCTCCTTCTGTGAGTCTGGGGGAGAAAAAGAAGGGACACTTAGGAAGGGGCCTCCTGGCTTGGTTCTGGCACGAAGAGCCCAACAAGGAATACCCTCACCCAACCTTCTTAAACCTTTGACTTACTGTGCCTGAAGCACTGGGCTGGACACCTTACAAATGTTCTGACACTATAATAGGTGTCACTTCCCCACACTTTACAATGTAGCTAGGAAGGGTAGGGAAAGGGGTAAAGTCAGAATTCTAACACAGTAGGCCTGAAGCTCACACACCATTCTCCTCCTCTGGGGCCCAGCAAGGGTGACAGCTCACCCTTCCCACGCATCCTCAGACCAGAAAAGTTAAAGATCCAAGAGCAAACCCACCCCCACAGGTCTTCAGATTCCTGCTTTCCTGCATCAGCAATGGGACCCCACTGTACCTGAGCCTGGGAGGCCCATCTTCTCCTCTGGGCCCACCAGCTGCACGACACCTCCATTCTCTGCCAGCTCCCCCTTAGTCCTGTCCTGGGTGTGAGGGAGCCCGTTGGTGGGAGGAGCAGTAAGGGGCTCAGCTCGAGGGTAACTGGGGGAGGCGGGTGGAGGGACTGCCACAGACAGCTTGTGGGCCACAGGCGGGGGAGCCTTAGGTGACTTCTTTGGGGCCTGGGATGGCCGCTGTTCTGAGATGCTCCGGAGTTCGGCCACCAGATTCCGCTGGAGGTCAGCCTGGGTCTCAGGGGACACGGGCCGCTCCAGCTGCAGCTTCTTAGTGCCCTTGGAGAAGATGAAGCTGGCCATCAAGGCAGGGGACTGAGGAGGCCGTGGCTCTGCCTCAGGTGGTCCATTGGGCCGGGCACTTGAGAGGCCCTCGCTGGTGGCCAGGCTGGAGGCCTTGAGTCGGACGGCAGCATGGAGCCCTGAGGAGGGGGCAGGCACCGGGCTGGCCCGCCCTGACAGGGCCCTTCGTAGTGGCTTCTGGGGGGCCGATGGCCCCAGTGCCGGGTTGGGAGCCCCTGCTGGAGCACCCACGGAGCGCAGCCGCACCATCTGCAGGAGCGAGGGCGTGACCAGGAGCGCACCCGTGTCCTCCCTGGGAGGCCCACCACCCTTGCTGCTGCCCACTGGTTCCTTCTGAGGGAGCTTGGCCACAAGCCCTGGGGCAGAACTAGCAGGAGCTGGGGCTGGTGGAGCTAGGGCTGGTGGAGCTAGAGGAGGGTCTGAACTACCCGGTGGCTGACTCTGCGAAGCAGTAGCTGAGAACGAAGCAGCCGGGGAGCTGACAAGCTCTGGGGAGCCTGAAGGGCCTGCAGGCTCAGGGCCAGCCACAGAGAAAAAGGCCTCCTCCGGTGGAGGGAAGTCAGCCATGGACAGGTCCTGCTCCTCAGGGTTAGGGGGTGGAGGTGGGGGCCAGTTGGGATCTTGGAGGGGCTCCTCAGCAGTCTCTGGAACAGACGGCACCTCCACAACCACCTCTGGCTTCTTAGTGGGTGGTGGGGGTGGATGATAAGATGGGGGTGGGGACGGTGGGGGCGACTGGTCTTTGGAGACGATGGGAGACTCCTGCAGTGGGGTCAAGGATGTCTGGGGAATGGAAGGGGACTGAGGACTGGCATCAGTGGTAGAGACAGGCGCAGTAACTGCAGCAGGAGTAGCCGGAGCAGGGGCAGCTAGGTTGGGGTTCTTGAGCTTGGAGGGAGGTGGGGAGAAGGGGGCAGGCACCTTAGGGTGAGGAGGTATGACAAACCTGTCACCCAGGGGGGTCAACATCTGTGGCCCAGAGCGGTCTGAGGGGGCTGGGTCAGAGGAGGAGGAACACAGAGACGTGAGAGAAGAGGACACGGAGGCCCCAGGGGAGCGAAGCGACGTGACACGCTCTGGCTTAGGGGGCTGGGCCTTGCCTGGCGAAGCAGGGGCACCTGCCAGGCCCTTGGGAGGGAGGGTGGGAGTACCACTTTGGCTAGAGTATCCACTGGAGGGTGAAAGCGTCCGTTCTGGGGAGCGTAGGGGGCACCGGGAGCCACCTGGAGACAAGCAGGCCACCCAGCTGTTCGCTGGGTTGGATGGACAGGGTGCTGCCCCCACCCCTTCTGAGCCACCAGTGGTGGGTGGCCGAGGCAGCTGGGGCTGCTGCTTACGCTCAGGCTTTGGGGGCAACCCTAAGGGCCCGTCAGGCATGGCTAAGCCCCGCTGATGGAGGGAGTGGGTCCGGCGGGGAGGGGGTGGAGGCCGCTTCAGCTTACGTAGGGACACACTCCGGCCGGACAACTGCCCACTGCTCCGAATGCTGAGTGTGTCTGAGGCCTCGGCAGTGCTGCCCCCACTGGGGGAGCCCCTCCCACTGCCTCCCTGGGGAGGGGGTGCCACACTACTGCTAGCCACAGAGCCCTCCAGCTGGCCCTCAGAGCCACCCTTAGAAGAGAGGGTGGAACCATCAGACACAATGGTGTCAGAGGATTGAGAGTGGCTCCAGGTGTCACTGGAGGAGGAAGGGTGGCGGCTGCGGGGCGGTGGGCTGGAGACCGAGGAGAAGCGCCCCAGCGAGCGGACGGAGGCCGGGCTGGCTGAGTGCAGGCTGCAGCGGCTTAGTGTGCGCAGGCTGCAGCGGCCCAGGGCCACCACGTCCACTGTGGGTGGCAGCACGGCATGTGGTATCAGCTTCGACAGGTAGGTGGCCTGGGGGGAGATGGACATGGCCGGGCTCAGGGGCTCTGCAGGCCCTGCCCCTCCTGTCAGTCCAGGCACTGCTAGGGACATGGGCCGGGTCAATGGTGGGGGCCGGGCGCCTGTGGACCGGCCAACAAAGGTGTCATCCCGGTAGACACGGTCAATGTGGCGTTGCAGCATGGCCTCTGTCTCAGCGCCAGCCTCTGCTTCCGCCTCCAGCGCCTGCAGGGACACCCGGGCCCCCATCCCTGTGGTGCCTTGGGGGCGGCCATCCACCGTGGGGATGCGCACAGCATCCCTCACACCAGGAGGCCGGGGCGTGCTTGGTGCTTCATGCTCATTCCGCAGGCCTGGAAGGGATGGGGAAGAGGTGGGGTCAGCAGAGAGGGGTTGACCAAGGCTCCCCACCCACCACCACTGCCCTCCTATCCCAGGGCTCACCAAGCTCCTTCTGCACATGCTGCGGGAGTCCCAGCACAGTGCTCCGCCGCTCCCGCCGCCGCCGCCCTGACTTTCCGGATTTGGGAAATGAGTCATGGGGTCGGAAGGTGGAGCCTGGGGGCCAGTCCAGGGGGAGAAAAACTGTTAGAGCAAAAGGACTCAGGGCACTTTCTGCAGGGCACTACTTCTGTAATAAGAGCTCTGCGAGAAATGGTTTCTGCAGTCAAGTAGGTAAGGGCAAGGTTAGGTTAAACAAAGCTAGAGGCTTCTTTTCCGTAAGACTTTTGGAAGGCTGTTAAGTGAACAACGGTAATTTCCCTTTAGTGATAGCTTATTATTTAGTGAACATATTATTATGTGTTAGTTGGCATGCTAAACATTTGGCATTCATTCCAATAAGGTACTTATCCTCATTTTTATAAAACATCAAACAGAAGTTCAAAGAGGTTAAGGGTTTTCCCAAGGTCATACAACTCGCAAGTAGTTATACTAGGCCCCCAAGAGTTAAGATTTTCTAACTCTTAACTGCTTTATAGTCAGTGTATATCATGAAAGTGCAAGAGGACACAGGGTACTGTGTTTTCTGAATTCACTGAATCAAAGAGCCTGGCGAAACAGCGGATAAGGAGGAAAAAAACAGAAGCTGGGACCCTACAGTGCCCACCGTCCCTCTCCCCTCCCCATGAATCCACCTTTGCGCTGGATCATCTCCGAGCGAATGGAGAGCGCGTCCTCTGCTGTGGAGCTCTCAGCCAAGTAGGATGTGGTCTGGCTGCAGAAGGAGATGTTGTCTTCATCTGGCCCTGTCCGGGAGGACTATCAGGGAAGAAGAAGATCAGGCCCTGATCCAGGTGGGGTGGGGCTGCCTCTTCAGGGCTCCCACTGGAACGTTTTGGTTTTTATTTTTGTTTTGAGATGGAGGCTCACTCTGTTGCCCAGGTGGAACTGCAGTGGTGCAATCTTGGCATACTGCAACCTCCGCCTCCCAAGTTCAAGCAATTCTCCTGCCTCAGCCTCTGAAGGAGCTGGGATTATAGGTACCTCCCACCATATCTGGCTAATTTTTGTATCTTTGGTTCAGATGGGATTTTACCATTTTGGCCAGGCTGGTCTTGAACTCCTGACCTCAAGTGATACGTCTGCCTCAGCCTCCCAAAGTGCTGGGATCACAGGTGTGAGCCACTGCGCCCAGCCTCCCACTAGAACTTTTGACTCACAGATCCCCTCCAGCATCACCTAGCACTGAGTAACCTTGGACTAACCCTCAGGGGTCATTTAGCATAGCCCTTTGTGATAGAGGAAGGAAACTGAGACCCAGAAAGGTTCTAAGACATCCTTGCCATAAGTTAAGCAGGGAGAGAAGAGTCAGGAATGAGCTGAAGGCAGGGCTCACCTGGATGCTCTGGGTGTCTCCATGGTCCCAGCCACCCTTATTCAGTTTCTGTTTCTCTGGAAAATACCAGAAGGGTATGTTGGGTTACGCCCCTGACCTTGAGAGCTGAGAGAGCAGCACTGGAGGGAGGAGAGGGGAGGGGAGTTGAAGGGAAGGTTACCTTGGTGTTGGAGGGAGCGGAGCCCCTCCTGGGCCTGCGTGTGCAGCTCTTCCAGGTGTGGGGGTCGTCCACTGGGGAAGAAGACATTGTCCTGGTGCTCATCCACTGTAGACCCTGGCCCCTGGCTGTGCCCTACACTTAGACGTTTGTCATTCTCAGCCTTGGCAGAGCCTAGTTGGAGAGAGGAGGCAGGGAAATGAGGTGAAGACATCTGGGCCCTGGGGATGCACAGGTATCACGGCAAGGGCATCCATGGTCCCCAGACTACGCACGACCCTTGCATACACAAACAATGCCCCCTTCCCCCAGTCTGGACACATAACCCACAGTTCTGGAGTATGCACTCAACACACACAGTCCCCATTATACATAAACTACACCCCAGTGTACATATATCTGAGTACCCACACCACAGAAAGGGCCCCATATAAGGCACCACACGCAGGGCACGCAGGTACACAGGTCTATTGAGTATGTATACAGCACCCACAGACATCATTCACGTATATAAAAAAAGAGCATCCGAGTATAAACACACATAGGTACACACTGAGCACATCCAGCCCGCACGTAAACATACAACACCCACAGTCCCTGCTCTGTATATAAACAAACAGTAACCAAGTATATATACAACTGTGTACTCACACATCACTCAGGGTCCCACAAAAGACATCCCCAGCATACACATAGCCCATAGCAAATACATTGCTCTCACCTCCATACCCAAAACCCCACTTCACAGGAAAACAAACCACCCTTTTCATGCAACCCTTTGGCCCAGGTCTAGGAAAAAGATACCATGAAAAATTAGGAAGGCAAGGGAGCTGGCAGGAGTTACAGCCAGATTCCCAGAAAATCCTAGGTGGTGGGGAAGGGGGATGCAGACCAAGGAGATGGCCTCCTGAGTCCCCTACTCACCCATGTGGCTGCCCCTTAATGGAAGGATGGGCAGGGGAGGGGAGAAGAAAGACACAGGCCCCTCCAACTCCCCAAGGGAGCTCCAGTCTCTCTTGGGGAAAAAGTCCCAGGTATCCCCCACTCCTGGAGGCCCTGGCCCTGGCCCCTGTAGCAGAGGAGCCAGGGATCCATTACAAAGGATCCTGTTACAAGCCCCGCCCATAGAGGGGATGGCCATCTAATCCTGGGGATGGGGGACTGTGTCAGCACTTTGCAGCCCCAGCCCCGCTTTAAATGAAACCTACAACATAAGCAATAGCGCTGGGAGGGTCATGTGACCTTGGTAGCACCTTATAAAGGGACAGGAACAAAACAAGCCCTTTAAAGGGCCATGCCCCAGGAGCAGGGTCTTCAGTTCAGAAACCTGCCTTTCTTCCTCCCTCAGCCCATTTGTCAACAGCCAGAGCTCCTGCCCCAGGGAGTCTGCAGGAATCCCACAGGTCAGAGCCAGGAGGCCCCCAACAGATCCGACCAGACCAGCGCACTAGATCCCCAGAGTTTACCAGTGGAGAAGGGGCTCAAAGGGGAAAGGCCTTGCCTAAGGTCACCCAGCAACAGGAGTCAGGCAGACCCTGGACTCAACTCCGGGTTCCCAGAGGAGACTCCTGGATCACACTCAGACTGGGGGTCCCCGACCCTCAAAAGTCCAATAAACTCTGGCCCCTATGTCTTAATCCAGGTCTGAAAGCCCAATTCCTAGGAGAAGGAAGGAGGAACAGGCCCCTCCCTCCAAAACTTCTCCATTCTCAGGCTTCTAGGCAGGATTTCACTGAGCAGGCTCCCCAACTTCCAGTGGCACTACTTTCCTCTCTTCTGGGCTCCCCACGTCCTGTCCTCCCTTGCACACTAGGAAAGGCTAGTACATCTTGAATGGGAGGCTATACCCAGTAAAGTGTGGGCACCCCGGCAGGGAGGCAAGTTTCGAGGGAGGGCTGCAGGCTTCAAGGTCAGACACCTGGATCCATCCTCCCACGCCAGAAGCAGGGCCCAGACAAAGGCAGCAACAAAGCGACTGGACAAAAGCACAGCCGGAAGGGAGACTCTGGCCTCATTACCAGCCTCCAGCCCCCATCCCATTACTCTTGCCCAGCCTTGATCCCCCAGTCTACGTAAGGGTCTGGCAAAGGGTGGCTTCGAGCATCCCTCCCCTCCCCCCAAGCCACACCCACTCACCCTTCTTCTTAAACAGCCCTAGAAGCACCGGAAGGTGGCGGCCCAGGAACACCACCATGACTGCGGGCGCCACTCGGGACGTTCCCTATCCTACCCAGCCTCTCCGGAGCAGAGTGCGGGGTGTGCCTTCACTGTAACCCAGCACTATGGGGATGCGAGCCCTCCCGCCCGGCTGCAGAGCGCCGGCTCCAGGCAGAGGAGGGGGAGGGGCTGATCTCCAGGTCCTCCTCCCACCTTCGCTACTGATCCCGCCCATCTGCTGACCCCGCCCCTCAAGTGGGGTGCAGGGGCACAGAAAGGAAACTGAGGCCAGGAGTCCGTGGGTGATCTGCTCCAGCAGAGTATGACTAGGGGGACCAAAGATACTCAATCCAGTAGCGGATCACTCACCCTGCCCCCAAGTCCAGAGCTAAGGCAGGGGTCCCTGCTGCCAGATGGTAGGTGGAGGGGCCACCAGACTAGACTTGGCAGGGTGCCCACCCCCAAGCCTACTGGCTGGCCAGGGTAATTCCCTGGGGAAAGAGCTCAGAGCATGCAGCAGCCAGGCAAGCAGGAGCCCAGGGCTACTTGTGGGATGGCAAGGCTATGGGCAGAGCCCCCCAGAGGGGCAGGGGCCAGTACCAGGACACAGTCCTGGGAAGCCAGGGAGATGCCCAGAGCATAACCACAGTGTCTGGCAGTACAGCCCCTCATACATATGTTCAGCCCCACACTTTCCAAAGGACTTTCTTCCCACTGACAATGTGACATCAGAAGCCCAGAGAAGCACAGTGAACTCTCCAAGATCACACTTAATCTTGCAAAGCTGGACTTCAAAGCAGACCTCCTTCTCCCCTAGCCTGGGATTCTTCACATGGGCCCCAGTCTGTCAGTGATTCTGTCCTGGATCACCAGGCAGAGAACAGAATTAGCCAAGAAACAGCCCATAGGTGAAGGCAGTAAAAAAAGGAGAGGAAGTGGAGAAGTACTGGGAAGGAAGTCAAGTCCAGGTTCAAATCCAGCTCCATCACACAAGTCATGATCTCATATGAAAACAAGGCCAATAACTCCTCTTTATAAGATTGTTGTGGCTCACACCTGTAATCCCAGCAATTTGGGAGGCCCAGGCGGGCGGATCAGCTGAGGTCAGGAGTTCAAGACCAGCCTGGCCAACATGGTGAAACCCCGTCTCTACTAAAAATACAAAAATTAGCCTGGCGTGATGGCAGCCTCCTGTAATCCCAGCTACTTGGGAGGCTAGACAAGAGAATCACTTGAACTGGGGAGATGGAAGTTGCAGTGAGCCAAGATCGCACCACTGCACTCCATGAGTGACAGAGCAAGACTCTTTCCCCCTCAAAAAAAAAAAATTAGCTGGGTGTGGTGGTGCATGGCTATAATCCCAGCTACTTCGGAGGCTGAGGCAGGAGAATCTCTTGAACCCAGGAGCCAGAGGCTGCAGTAAACTAAGATCCCACCACTGCACACCAGTCTGGGTGACAGAACAAGACTCCATCTCAAAAAGAAAAAAAAGAAAAAAAAAAGGATTGTTACATCCATTCGTTTATCAGCAAACATTTATCAACCTAGTACTAGGGACTATCATTAATGGAGAACTTCTTTATCTTGTTCACCAGTTTATCCCCAGAGTATAAATCAGTGCCTGAAACATGCTATGAGTTGAGTTCAATAAATATTTGATGAATACATGGATGAGGTAAACTAACAATGTAATTTTGGGTAGTGAAGACTGCAGAGCTGTGACAGGAAGGTTTGGTGGGGCCAGTGTGGAGAGTGGTTTAGTTAGGTTGTCAAGAAAAGCGCTTTGGCCAGGCACTATGGCTCACACCTGTAATCCCAGCACTCTGGGAGGCCAAGGTGGGTGGATCACCTGAGGTCAGGAGTTCGAAACCAGGCTGGCCAACATAGTGAAACCCATTTCTACTAAAAATACAAAAAATTAGCTGGGAGTGGTGGAGCATGCCTGTAATCCCAGCAACGTGGGAGACTGAGGAAGGAGAATTGCTTGAACCTGGCAGGCAGAGGTTGCAGTGAGCTGAGATCACACCATTTGCACTCCAGCCTGGGCAACAAGAGTGAAACTTCATCTCATAAAAAAAAAAAAAAGAAAGAAAGAAAGAAAAAAGAAAAGCCCCTCTAAGAAAAGAACAGGCTAGGCACGGTGGCTCACACCTGTAATCCCAGTACTAGGAGAGGCCAAGGCAGAAGGTTGGCCTGTGGTTAGAAGTTGAAGATCAGTCTGGGCAACATGGCAAGACCCCATCTCTACAAAAATTTTTAAAAATTAGCCAGGCGTGGTACACACACCTGGGGCCCCAACTACTTGGGAGACTAAGACAGGAGGACTGTTTGAGCTTGAGAGCTCGAGGCTGCAGTGAGCCATGTTTGAACCACTGCACTCCAGCCTGGGTGACAGAGAGAGACCCTGTCTTTAAAAATTAAAATCGGTCAAGTGTAGTAGCTCACACCTGTAATCCCAGCACTTTGGGAGGCTGAGGCAGGCGGATCACCTGAGGTCAGGAGTATGAGACCACCCTGGCCAACATGATGAAACTCAGTCTCTACTAAAAATACAAAAAAAAAAAAAAAAAAAAAATTAGCCAGGCATGGTGGTGCACACCTGTAATTATAGCTACTCAGGAGGCTGAGGCAGGAGAATCGCCTGAACCTGGAGGCAGAGGTTGCAGTAAGCCGAGATCCCACCACTGCACTCCAGCCTAGGCAACAGAGATTCTGTCTTAAAAATAAATTAAAAATAAAATAAAATAGGCTGGGTGTGGTGGATCACGCCTGTAACCCAGCACTTTGGGAGGCTGAGGCAGGAAGATCATTTGAGGTCAGAAGTTCAAGACCAGCCTGATCAACATGGTAAAATCCCGTCTCTACTAAAACTACAAAACTGAGCCAGGCGTGATGGCATGTGCCTATAGTCCCAGCAACTAGGCAGGCAGAGGTGAGAGAATCGCTTGAACCTGGGAGGCAGAAGTTGCAGTGAGCCAAGATCACGCCATTGTACACCAGCCTGGGTGACGGAGCGAGACTGTCTCAAAGAATATGTATATACATTCCAGCCTGGCACGGTGGCTCACACCTGTAATCCTAGCACTTTGGGAGGCTGAGGGAGGTAGATTACGTGAGGTCAAGAGTTCAAGACCAGCCTGGCCAACATGGCAGGTAGATCACATGAGGTCAAGAGTTTGAGACCAGCCTGGCCAACATGGCAAACTCTGCTAAAAAAAAATACAAAACGGCCAAGCGTGGTGGCTCACCCCTATAATCCCAGCACTTTGGGAGGCCAAGGTGGGCAGATAAAGAGGTCAGGAGTTCAAGACCAGCCTGGTCAACTTAGTGAAACCCTGTCTCTACTTAAAATACAAAATTAGCCGGGCATAGTGGTGCATGCCTGTAATCCTAGCTACTCAGGAGGCTGAGGCGGAGAATTGCTTGAACCCGGGAGGCGGAGGCGGAGGCTACGGTGAGCCGAGATGACAGCATTGCACTCCAGCCTGGGCAACAAAAGCAAAACTCCACCACAAAAAAAAAAAAAAGATTCCCTGGGAGGCTGAAGCAGGAGGATCTCTTGAGCCCAGGAGTTCAAGGTTATAGTGAGCTATAATCGTGCCACTGCACTACAGCCTGGGCAACACAGTAAGTCCCTGTCCCTAAAAAAAAAAAAAAATTAAATTAAAATAAAGCTTAAAAAAAAAAAGATTCCCCTAGTAACTCTATAAAGCATAGCAGAGACTGCAAAAGACAGTCTGTGAACTATATATGTGTATCTGTGCAGGAGCCCACCAGCCGTGCCTGAGGACACCCCTCTGTCATAGGCGCCTTTCTCTCTGAGTCCGTAGGGAACTAAAAATTCACAGCAGCTCCCAAGTGACACGACCCCCCTGCAGCTCCTTCCCCATTTGCTGCCACCCTAGCACTGGCCTCTCAAAGACTACTCAAGCACAAGCTGAGCCTGTGCTCTCCAGAGAACAAACATTTGTGGAGCTGAATAGTCACATCTACAAATCATTGAGATCTAAACAACAATCCTAAGAAGTAGACACTTTTATTCCCATTTTATAGATGAGGAAATGGAGGCCAGAGGGAGCAAGCATCATAAAGCTGCCTTCCCTACCCTTCACGGTATAATTGGCAAAGCAGTATTCTGCCTCAGAACAACTTGAATCCAAAAGCCATGTTCTGTGCACTTTGCCAGCTACAAACCTGATCTCCCCTCTGAAGAAGGGTCATGGGACCCCATCATTCCTACAAATTGGAGCTTTCTTGACCACCTACTGTCCTCACTCTTGCCCTCCTAAGTCAGACCCACCCACCCACCCTTCTTATCAGTCTCACACAAACAGAAAAGACCAGTAGACCAACATTTGCAGGGTAATTCATGCCAGGCACCATGCCAGGTCCCGGCGGAAGGCAAAACACAGTCTCTGTCCTCATGGATCTTACAAAACCTCTTCGAGGCAGGTACTGGAGGGTAATTTTCTAGTAACTGATCACAAGCTTGTGAAGCTCAGAGAGCCATGTGACTTCCCGAGCTCTGGCTGGCTCTAAAACTGGAGCCTTTCACCACACAGGACAGTCATCCTCAGCTACCCTCTAACCAGGGAAACTAAGGGCTGAGCTCCTGCCAAGATAGGGGTGGGGGAACATCAGCTCATCAAGGTCCCAGGCCCACAGCTGGCAGGCAGGGCCACAGCTGCAAATTCCCGGAGATCGAAGGGCTTAACACTTGATAACATCTGGTTGCCCCAGCAACACCCCTCCCCTTACCCACCCACAGTCAGAGCCCGCAGCCTCTCGGAGCCACCCCAGGTCTATCTATACACCTGTGGCTTGCTTAGGGAGGGGCTCAGCAACCTGAGTCCCAGGTGACAGGGAGGGGTACTTCACAAAAAAACTAAGGTCCAGAGAGTGGAAGGACCTTGCCCACAGCCACGCTTAAGAGTCTTTGTTCCAGGGCTTTCTGCCCTGATAGTAGAGAGGTACAGCCTAGGGCTGAGGCCATGAGGGAAGCACCCCACACTGCCTCCCCATCCCCAACCTGCCTGGGGGAGGAGGCTTCCTGGATCTGAGAAGACACCTTGTTCCTGGCCACGCCCCCAGCACGCCGGGAGGCACATTGCACGTTCCTCAACTCAGAGACAGTTTACCAGGGCAGGGACTCGGGCAGCGTCCCACTGGGGCCACCTCCACAGGTGGGTACTCTCAAAACCACACCCACAAAGCACACCTAAGCCACCCTGGTCCCTGCCTTCCTCACCCGTGACCGGCTGCACAGACTCACAAGGGCCTGCCAAGGGGCTGTCTGTACAGAAAACAGGTGTGTGTGGCCCCTACTCAGGGGCTTTCCTGAGCCTGGGGAAAGAGAAGAAAGGCGGGAGCCCCTGCCTCCCAAGGCCACGCGCATGCGCATGCACTGTCTTGGCAACATCCTCCATGGGGTGAGGCCTCAACCTGCCCCATTCCAGAGCAAGGGGCGGGGGTGGTGGCGCGCCCACAGCCAGGCAGGCCTGACTCAGGGGAGAGGAATGAGGGGGGAGGGCACAACTGTCCAGGTGGCCTTGCTCAGGAGGCTGAACCCTCCAAAGCCAACCCAGCCTCCAACTCCCTACTCCTGTCTGAACTACCCCTGGCCAGCCCATGAGCTAGAATTCTGGGTGTTCAGAGGCCCTTAGCCTCAACCCCTCACCATACAGTTGGACAAACGAAGGCCCTCCCCCCACCCCATTACACATTCTAGAAGCAGAGCCCGAACCCAGAGTGTTTGTAGATTTTATCTCCAAAGAGGCAAAACAAAGGAAAACGAGCATAACAAACTTTCAGGTGGAGGCCCTTCACAGTTCTCAAAACACTGTCTCTTCTACTGTCTCGAAGAACACCTAACAGAAAAGCTAAAAGGCAGGAGTGGTTTCCTTTTTACAAGTGAGCACTAGGAGGCTCAAGGGAAAGTGACTAATTTGCTCAAGGTCACCCAGCCAGGGAGTGGCAGATCTCAGATTTGAACCTGGGTCTCACTCCAACAACCTTAGTGATCCTAAGTCTGAGAAAGTTAATAGGTAAGGAGGGTCGAGGTTGCGGGGGGACAGCCTCAATCTCTGCCCAAAGAAAAGCGGGGGCTCTGCACCCAACCTGTGCAGGAATCCCCCTCCTTCCTTCCCTTGGTGTCCAGCCCCACCCCAGCGGGGGAAGAGCAGACAGGCCGGTTCTAAGGTAAATAATGGGGGGCAGGGAGTGCCCAGAGCAGGGAGGGGAGGAGCCCATCCCACGGGGTGCCCTGGGGGAACAGGCATTAGTGCAGGGAGGAATTAGCTATAATAATATTAATAAATATCCTAATGAGTTTCTGGGCCAGTATTTGCTCCCAGCAATGACATAATAATCCCTTTCTGCCAAGGTACAATTCTAGCTTTCCATAGCCCTTTTCTTAGTTGCTTCAAGGCATGATTATCCCCATCTATGGATGCCAGAGAGGCAGCCACCAGAGGAAGGAGAAGAAAGAGCTGGGAATCAGGAGGTCTGGATTTCAGGCCTTGGATAAATGAATGGCCTCTCTGGGCCTCAGTCTCCTCATCTGTAAGGTGGGACTAATACTCACCTCACAGTGCCTGGGAACCTTAAAGAAAACCACACAATCCAGCGTAAACCCTGACCCCAAGGGTGGGAAACTTGCCCAAGGTCACACTGCTAGTAATGGCCGAGGCAGGATATGAGCCCAACTCTGACTGGCTGCAAAATCATATTCTCCCCATGTCAGTAGCAGCCTCCTCTCCACCCACTCCAGCTCTCTTCAAATCTCAAGTAGAGTTAAGGGCCATTAAGATAAGTCTGATAAGGAACACTTGACATCAGCTCCCTAGCTCTTTTTAGTGACACCCCTCTCTGGCAGCCCTAACTCCTCAGTTTGGGAGGAAAGGGAATTCCACGCCCAGAGCAGATCTCACTGCTCCCTAGGAGTCCTAGGTTGGAGCTTTCATTTCCCTTGAATTGCAGCATGATCCTGAGCCAGGCACTGTGTTTTTCTGGGCCTCAGTTTCTTCATCTGGGATGTGGGAGGGTTGAAGAGATGATCTCCAAAGAGCCCTCACTATGGAGGACGCTGCCCCTGGAAGGAACAAGGTCAGTGGTTCCGCTTTGAGTCAAGGCCTGGGACAGCAAGGAGATTCACTTATCTCAGATCCTTCAGATCAGAGAGAGCTGGACCAGCCTCTTATCTAGAAGCCCAGGGCTCCCACAAACAAGTCACTCAAGCAGTTGGTCACAATTCTCCCCCCAAGAAAGGGGAGGAGACGGGGGGAAATGAAGGAGAGAGCCTTCTCCAGCTGTGGAGCCTACCAAAGACCCTGGACTCCAAAAGTTAAACCTCCAAGTCTACAGGCAGTGGGAGGGATGAAAAGAATTCCAGATGGTCTGACTCCAGCAGTCCCTTCCCTCAGTCTCCCCATGTGCACAATGGGAACAATAAATCCAACCAGAAGGAGGGCCATGTCTGTGAGCTTGACCATGCAAAATGAATGGGAAGAGGAAGAGGACGGGCTTCCTGGGCTCCCAATTCACATCCACCACCATTCCCGACCTGCCCAGGACCAAGTGCCCAGCTAGCCTGGGAAGGGGAGAGTTGGGTGGATCCCTGAGTGCCAAGGCCAAACAATCCCGGCAGGTTACAGTGTCTTTCCAGCAGTCAGGAGGCCTTACCTCATACACCTTCACCCTTCTCTACCTTCCAAGAGCATTTGATCTGAGGGATCAATTCTTCCTTGAGTCTTGATTTCCCCTTCCCACCTGCTCCCTCTCTAAGCCCTTGGAGGCTTTAATGCTTAGTCCTCAACCCCTAATCCTCCCCACAGTGCTTCCTCCACTAGTCCTCTCTACATAGTCCAAATCCCCTGGGCTGTAGGCTTTCTTTGCCCAGGGGACCTGCAAGCATCTCCATCATAAGATGACACCCATCTCTTCCTAAATGTGACAGGCTTGAGTTTGAATCCAGATTCAGCCATCTCCTTGCTGTGTGGCCTTGGGAGAGTGACTTCACTTCTCTGAGCTCCAGCTTCCTCATCTCTAAAATGGGAGAACAGCCAGTCAAAGGACAAATGAATTAACTCATGTAAAGAGGCAGCACAGGACCCTATTTTTATCTCTGTTAGCATCTCCCAGGCAAGCAGCCTCAAGCACAGAAGCCCACTCAGCTCCCTCTGGCCCTTACTCTCAACATCAGGTTAATCCCAGGTCCCATCAATTTTGCCACTTCCTCCAAAGTGTCTCTGCCGCTGCCACTCTTCTCCACTCCCACAGCCCCCACCCTGTCCCCAGCCCTCACCACATCACCTCTCCCCTGGATTACTGCAACAGTCTCTGAACCTCCACTCTCACCACCCCACCCACCCCCAACCTGTCCTGCCTGCACCTGCCCCCACCCTAGAGCCATCTTCCTAACACACCACTTTTGTAGGCTCCTCCCTTGCTCAAGCACCTTCACTGGCTCCCTATGGCCTGCAGACTCCAGTCCTCTCTGCCTGCCTTGTATTCTCTCCTTCCTCCTCTCACAGACTGATGAAATGGACAAGTACTCAAGCTCCAATCCCCACCTGGGCCTGTCACAGCAGAGGCTGAGGCCGAAGATGACTTAGGATCTCAGCACAAGTAAAACCAAAGGTACTGAGGTTTACATTCGTAATGGAACCTCAAGAGAAGGACCCTTAACTACTTTTCCCTTCCACCTCCATGCTCAGTCTCAACTCCATAGCTTTTTTTTTTTTT
>NW_016107366.1:10337830-10341273 GCF_001604975.1 Cebus imitator | reverse complement strand
ATGTTTTATTTTTTGTAGAAATGGGGGGGTCTTGCCATGTTGCCCCAAGCTGCTCTTGAACTCCTGGGCTCAAGTGATCCTCCCACCTCAGCCTCCCAAAATGCTGTGATTACAGCTGTGAGCCACCTTGCCTGACCTCAGCTCCATGCCTTTGCTAGAGACCATACCCCACAGCTGAAAGGAATCCCCAGTTCTCTTATTTAATCAACAATTTAGGACTAATTTCAATCCTGTGGTTACTTCGAAGACCAAATTAGGACCATCTCCTCAATTTTCTAAAGCTGACCCCAACCCAGAAGGCTTTTGACATATAGTCTAGAATATTCCTAGCCCCCACACTTAATTTCTGTGTCGTCTTGCCATTACTTTCTAATTTTTTTCAGAACACCTTAAAGCCTGAGTTGACTCATGAATTGCAGCAGGAGCTGGAAGCTCACAAGCGTTGCTGGAAGCCCCAGACCACTTTCTCAAGGGCCAGTAGGCAAGAGACTATAAACACAGCCTTCTTATCTTCTCTCTCCGCCATCACATATGGTCACAAGTCTGGGCCCACAGTTCCTAGGAAACCACCAGATCCGAGATGCCATCAGAGGACAGATGAAGAGCCCCAGCACTGCCCCCTTAGTGCAGATTCTAAGAGAGACAGGTAGGCACAGACAGGACTTTCAGGACTGCTGGGGCAGGGAGAGTGCTGGAAGGTCCTGGAGATTCTCATTAATACTTACCTTCTGAGAAATCCTCAAAGAGCCTAACTGAACTTAGGTAACCCTTTTCATACTGTCATTTTGATTGTATTACTACCTCAAACCACCAGAGGCAAATGACCTTGGACAAGTCCCTCTTTCGGGGACCTCAGTCTCCTCATCCATGAGATGGCTAGCCAGATGGTAAGGGTCCCAAGAAGTCACCTAAGGCTCCAGATTTCACAGACAGGCCCCCTGTAGGAGCCAGGGTGGTCCAGAGAAGCAAAGGAATCTGCTCAAGGTCACCAGAGCTTATTCCATAGGTTCATTGAGAAGAGAGGTCCCCCACTTCCCAGCCCAGGCTCTTTCCACCACCCACTCCATGGGGCGATGAGATCATCAAGCTCCGGTTCGGAATCTCTAGGAATGTGGGCCATCCTGGGAATACACCCGTGGATTCTCCCACCACAGCAGGGCCCCCTTCACCCCACCTCCTCTGGGATTTCCTCACTCCCCCAGACCAACAGGTACCCCGAGGGTGCCTGCTTATGTTGAAGACCCTCTATCTTGGGGAGGGGGAATGAATCCATCACCCTGCCCTTCCCCCATCTCTGGATTCACCAGTAAGAAAACGAGGCACTCTCGGTGGCCCCTCCTCCAGCACCCCTCGGGGATACCCTGAACAGCCGCACTTGCTGAGGGAAACAGGAATCCCATCTCCCCACCCTGGGGTTGGAGGCCTTCCCCATTCCCTCCCCTCCCCCTTGGAGCCTGGAATGTGACCCGCGGAGGGATCCCGCAGCAGCCGGCAAGGGCTGCGTTCCAGCTCGGTGGCTGCATTGAAAGGGGAGAGATGCGGCGGCGACCTCGGGGACCGCGGGGGACGGAAGGGAGAGCGGAGAGAAGCCTCGGTGGCGCGGGTGGGGGTAGGGAGGGAGCCAAGAAAACCAGTCCGACTCCCGATCGCGCCAGATGGAGGCGGTCCCGAGCCTCCAGCTTCTCCCTTCCACCTTTGTCTCCCCTCCCTCCTACAAACTTTCAGCCTTCAGCCTGTTGGGGGCTAAGATCTGGGGAATAAGCGTGTGTGTGTCGGAGTGCCTTAGGGTCTGCTGTGAGCCTGAGTGGGAGTCCGGTTGGCTGTGCAGTTACGAACCTGTGTGTACATCTGTGTGCCTAAGACGCTGGGCAACTGTACCCACATGACCGATGTGTGTGAACGACTGTGTGCCTGTGTCTGGATTTGTGCGTGGGTGTAGTCCGTGTGGCTGTGTAAACTGCATGCATAGGTATACATGTACCTGTGTCTCAGGCTCTGTGCGTCCTACTGCGATGGTGCGAGGGTGTGGGTGTGATGGTGTATATGCTCCTGTGTCTGCGTGTCCGTACATCTGAGTGGGTGTCGTGCGTGTGACCGTGTAAACTGCGAACATGTACGTGTGCTCATCCGTGGGTATTACCGTGTACGTGTGTCTCCGTGTGCCTGTGAGGGGTGGGGTCTGCGCGGGGATTCCCGACCCCCCACACTCACACCCTCCAGGCCCCGGGAGGGGGCAGCAGCGGTGGCGACGGCCGCAGCAGGGACCCTCCTCCCTGCCTGCCCCGCCCCCACCCCGGCCCCTACCTGCGGGCCGCTTCGCCGACCGCCCGAACCGCCAGAAGCTGCGGACCCGGGGACCGCTGGGGGCCTTCCTCTTGTGGTGTGAGTTGCCCATGGCGGGCGCGGGAACTGGCGTGGGAACCCAAGCGCGGCCCAGCCAGCCCGGCCGCCGGGCCCGCAGCCCCGGGAGGGAGGCAGCGAGACTCGCGGGCGGGCACCGCGGGCGCCCCCAGCCCCAGCTCGACCACGCCCCCGAGCTCTGCGGCCAATGGCCAGGCCGGGGGTGGGGCCGCATGAGGGGCGGGGCCTGGCGCGCATCCCGTCGGCTCCGCCCCTCCCGGGACCTGGGAGACCTGCTGAGCCGCCCAGCCTAGAACGCTCAGGGGAAGGCCGGGCCGGTCCAGCCGGGGCAGGAGGGTCGCCCGCTCTCTCAGCCCAGAGGCTACCTACCGCTCTGAGGAGTGCAAGGGAGCTGGGAGAAGACGAGTCTGAAGCCCTGCTGCCGCTAGAGCCCACCAGTCACCTCCCCATGAGTGTCACGTGCGTGTGTGTACAAATGTATCGAACTGACTGTATTTCTGTAGTTATGATGTTCAAAATAATAGTAGCACCCTTTTGCTTAGTGTTTACTATGTGCCAGGGTCTGTGCTAACTGCTTTCATGCATTACTTCATTTTATCCACAATACAATTGTGTAAGGTAGGTACTTTTTTTTTTTTTTTTTTTTTTTTTTTGAGACAGAGTCCTATTCTTGCCATCCAGGCTGGAATTCAGTGGCTCAATCCTGGCTAGCTGCAACCTCTACTTCTTGGGTTCAAGGGATTCTCCTAACTCAGCCTCTGAGTAGCTGGGATTACAGGCGCCCACCACCGTGCCTGGCTAGTTTTTCTATTTTTAGTAGAGAGGGGGTTTCACCATGTTGGCCAAGGTGGTCTCAAACTTCTGACCACAGGTGATCCGCCCTCCTCAGCCTCTCAAAGTGCTGGGATTACAGGAGTGAGCCATTCACTTTTTTTGAGAAAGGGTCTCACTCTGTCACCCAGACTGGGGTGCAGTGGTATGATCGGCTCACCACAGCCTTGACCTCCCAGGCTCATGTGATCCCCTTACTTCAGCCTCCCAAGTTGCTGGGACCACAGGCACACGTGCCACCATGTCCAACT
>NW_016107366.1:10320770-10337766 GCF_001604975.1 Cebus imitator | reverse complement strand
AATTGTGTAAGGTAGGTACTTTTTTTTTTTTTTTTTTGAGACAGAGGCTTGCTCTGTCGCCCAGGTTGGGGTGTAGTGGCGCAATCTCGGCTCACTGCAACCTCTGCCTCCCGGGTTCAAGCGATTCTCCGGCCTCAGCCTCCTAAGTAGCTAAGATTACAGATGCACTCCACCATGCCCAGCTAATTTTTGTATTTTTAGTAGAGATGGTATTTTGCCGTGTTGTCCAGGCTGTTCTCGAACTCCTGACCTCAAGTGATCCACCCGCCTCAGCCTCTAAAAGTGCTGGGATTACAGGTGTAACGTAAGCCACCATGCCAGGCCTAGGTAGGTACTTTTATCATACCCATTTTACAGATAGTGAAATTGAAGTTCCTTGAAGTCAATTGGCCCAAAGTCAAACAGCATTAAGCTACAGAGCTAGGACTCAGACCCAGACTGTGATACCCACTGTTCCAATGCTACCACCTCTCCTGCTTATCTTTGTCACTGCCTGACCTTCACAGCAAGCATGTAATTGAACATTTGTAATTGAGTCCTTGAGGGTGGCTGTGTAGTTGTATATCTGTGACCCTGAACATGTGGGTTCCTCTCTTATAGAGTTCATCTCTGTATGAGCTGTATCCATATAATTGAGTCTGTTTTCATGTCTGGATGAGTGCTTTTGTGTGTTTGGCTATGTAATTGTGACTGTCTCAGGATGGGTGAATATCACTGATTTTTGTGTATTTAAGTAATAGCTGGCCTGTGTGCATGTATGGGTAAATATGTTTATCTTTTTTTTTTTGAGACAGAGTCTCACTCTGTTGCCCAGGCTGGAGTGCAGTAGCACCGTCTTGGCTCAGTGCAACCTCCATCTCCCAGGTTCAAGAGATTTTCCTGCCTCAGCCTCCCAAGTAGCTGGGATTATAGGTGCATGCCACCACACCCAGCTAATTTTTGTATTTTTAGTATCATGGAGTTTCGCCATGTCGGTCTTGAACTTCTGACCTCAGGTGATCCACCCACCTCAGTCTCCCAAAGTGCTGGGATTATAGGCATTAGCCACCGTGCCCAGCCAAATATGTTTATCTCTAAGACTGTAATTACAGCTGGGTATAGTGGCTCATGCCTGTAGCCCCAGCACTTTGGGAGGCTGAGGTGGGAGGATCTCTTGAGCACAGCCATTCAAGACCAGCCTGGGCAACATAGCGAAACCCCATATCTACAAAAAAAAAAAAAAATTAGCCAGGAGTGGTGATGCACACCTGTAGTCCCAGCTGCTCTGGTGGCTGAGGTGGGAGGATTGCTTAAAGCCAGGAGGTCAAGGCTGCAGTGAGCAGAGATTGCACCACTGCACTCCCAGCCTGAACGACAGAGAGAACCTATCCAAAAAAAAAAAAAAAAGAACTGTAATTACATGTGCTTTTGTGTGCCTGTATGGCTGTGCAATTGTGTTTATGCCCATATCTACAGTTGGTTGTGTATGTAATGGGACATGCAGGCACACAGATGTGGGTATGTGAAACCAACCACATCTGTGTGCCTCTGTGGAGCTGAATGTCCCTCACTCATCTCCCCTTGTACAAACCTTAGTTTTTCTTTTCTTTCTTTTTTTTTTTTTCAGTGATATTCTTTGCTATAACCTTAGTTTTTCAAAGCTCAGGCCAAGTCTTACTTCTTCTAGAAGTCTTCTAGGCTGGGCATGGTTGCTTATTCAGATAATCATAGAATTTTGGAAGGCCAGGCCGGGCACAGTGGCTCATGCCTGTAATCCCAGCACTTTGGGAGGCCAAGGCGGGTGGATCACTTGAGGTCAGGAGTTCGAAACCAGCCTGTCCAACATGGTGAAACCCCGTCTCTAAAAAAAAAGAAAGAAAGCATTTTGGAAGGCCAAGACAGGAAGATCACTTTAGCCCAGGAGTTCAAGACCAGCCTGGGCTACAGAGTGATGAGACCCTCATCTCTACAAAAAAAATTAAGGGCCAGGAACTGTGGCTCATGCCTGCAATCCCAACACTTTGGGAGGCCAAGGTATGTGGATCACTTGAGGTCATGAGTTCAGGACCAGCCTGGCCATCATAGCAAAACCCCATCTCCACTAAAAAATAAATAAATAAATAGCAATGAGGCGTGGTGGCATGTGCCTGTAGTCCCAGCTATTCGGGAAGCTGAGGCAGGAGAATCACTTGAACCTGGGAGGCAGAGGTTGCAGTGAGCTGAGATCAGGCCACTGCACTCCAGACCGGGCCACAGAATGGGAAAAAAAAAAAAAAAAAGAAAGAGAAAGAGGTAAAAGCCTTCTTCTAGGCTGCCTGGGGCTCCCACCTGTGTCTTCATCACAGGTGTCCTGTGTTGAGGGACCTGCCCAGGGCCCCACTGCCTGGACAGTGACTCTTCTTTACCATCACTTCTGCCCTGTCTCTCCAACTAGAGGCAGGTGGAGCAGAGAGCACTGGGCTGGAAGTCTAGAGCCCCTAGTTCTAGGCCCCACATGGCTTATCCTTCCTGCACTGGAACAAGCCCCTCCACTGCACCATGCTCCTCCTATGCCAGATGATGACTCCAACACACCCTGTTCCCTCCCTGCAAAATGGGAGAGTCAAAGCTAAACCCAACTCTCTCTGAGGCCCTTCTCTTGCTAGAGTCTCAGGTTGACAACAGTGCAGTCCTTGAAAGGCTGGCAAGTTATTCACCCATAGAAAATATTTAATGACCAGACAATGTGTACCAAGCTGCATGTACTTTGCACAGAGAAAAGGGTCTTAGTGTCAAAGCTGAAAAAGACCTCAGAGATCTGCTAGCCAATTCCCTGAATGTATATAGAGAAACTGGGGCCCATAAAAAGGACAGTTAGTATGGGGGAGCAGAGGGAATACCTAAGGATAAAGTCTAAATTTCTTGGCATGAGTTAAGTGAGGACAAGTATGTGAAGAGTCTCAAAGGATGTCTGAAGTGTGGCAGGTGCCTTGGCCTTCACAGGAAGCCTTGGAGGAGCTGCCCCTGGCCACCAGTTCAGACCTCATCTCTGAGATGGGAGTCTTCTCATTTTCAGAGCTACAACCACAAAAAACTGCTTGCCACCCTCCAGCACACAACTCCAGGCCTTCACACCTGCCATCCCCTCTTCCACCTTGGACTGAAAGGTGCCTTCTCATTCTCAATGCCCTGCTCTACATGCTGCTCCTCCACGAAGTCTTCCTTGCACCCCCTCCTCCTCCAGCTCAGTGCTCCCTTACTGAAGGCCCCACAGGCATTCGTGCTGCCTTCTGATATGGTACTGATCACACCCCAGGGCTCCCCTGTACCCTGTGTAACACCTTCCCAGCCTTCAGAAGATGGTTTTAGTACCTGCCTTTCCCACCAGAACATAGTTTCCTCAAGAGCAGTGATTGTCTAACTCCTCTTAGTAACCCCAGGCTCAGCACACAGTAGGTGTACCTATGTGTTTAATAGAAACTGGGGGAGGTGGAGATGGTGGGGCTTGTAGATTAGCTGTAGTAGCAACAGTGATGCTTGCATACTGTGGAGGTAGTGATGATAGTGCATAAATACTTTCACTGCAAAGGCAGTGCTTGCTCCAGGATCCGGTGGGAGGAGTATGTCCACTGCCAAGAACATAGGAGAGGCTAGGCTAGGACTGGTGGGAAGAAGTAGGTGGTATGGAAGACACATGGACCAGAACTCCAGGAAACACAAGAGCGAGCTGCAATGCCTCGTGACCCTCTTAGAAAATGGTGGGGAAGGCCAGGTGCGGTGGCTCATGCCTGTAATCTCAGCACTTTGGGAGGCCGAGGCGGGCGGACCACCTGAGGTCGGGAGTTCAAGACCAGCCTGACCAAGATGGAGAAACTCCGTCTCTACTAAAAATACAAAATTAGCCGGACGTGGTGGTGCATGCCTGTAATCCCAGCTATTTGGGAGGCTGAGGCAGAAGAATTGCTTGAACCCGGGAGGCAGAGGTTGTGATGAGCCGAGATCATACCATTGCACTCCAGCCTGGGCAACAAGAGCAAAACTCCTCCTCAGAAAAAAAAAAGAAAATGGTGAGGAAAACCTCACCTAGACTTGGAGAGGGGGGTGTCCTAAGCAGACAGGAGGCCTCACTTAGTAATCTCTCTACCAGGAGCCTGCTGGGAATCACGTACTTTGCTGCATGATTCAGGGTTTAAATCCTCTGTGGGCTGAGCTGTCTCTGTCTCCCCTTCCATGCCAAGCACAGAGCTGGGCACCCTGTGAGTGGTGCTGACAGTCCTTTAACAAATCAGTGCCACAGGACAGTGGAGCACAAGGGCATAAAGTACAGTGGGGTATAACTAACGATGGGGGAGGCGGACAGAGATTTCACTCCTCCTACCCAAGGAAGCTGCAGGAACTTGGCTGACTTCCCCAAGTCTGCAAATGGGCTGGAGGTGGCCTTGGGGTCTGCACAAGGAAGGTGTGTGTCCCTGCTCCTCCAACCCTGCCATGTTCACTGTGGCCCAAATAACATACAATGCCTCCTCTTATTCGTTTTCTTTAGCATGTGACAGGCCATGAGCAGCTGAGACAGCTTTGAGGGTCTGGAGAGAGAGGGATTTCCAAGGAGCAGGTGCTGAGGGGAGACTCTCACTCTGCCTTCTGCTGACAAGAGAATGCAGATTTTGGGGGCCACAGGGCTTGGCCACCCCAGTTCAGCCCTTGCTAGGAGTCCTGCTTTAGGGACTGCAGGGAGGGAATAGTGGGGGGAGAGCACACTAATTGAGAGCCCCTTTCAGGCCCGAGGGGAATTTCCAAGAGAAGGGTGAGGGAGAGACAGCTGGAAGGAGCCCCTGAAGGTGTCTAGGGGAGGGGAGAGGAGGGCAGGGGAGACTCCCTTGGCCTTGCTTCCTTCTCAGCTCTTCCCACCCCTGGCAGAGGCACCTTTCTGGGATGGGATTTTCCATTTGAAGTCTGAACAAAGGAGTGAGGAAGCTGAAGTCCTGGCATGTGCGGGCTCCTCTTCTGCCTCTGCCTCTGACACTAAATGGCCATGTGACTTTGGGCAAGTCACTTCCTCCTCTGGGCCTCAGCTGCCCGGACTGTATGTGCCATGAGAGCTCCCTATGACATCTTGGGCCATCAGCTCCAAGAGTCTAGGATCCAGAGATGCCCATCTCTGGGGACCCATACTGGAGCATTACCTATCACCCAAGGCCACTTAGCCAGGCCTTGTGCTGGCCAGGGCAGAGGGAAGAGTCAGTCAACCCAGTCTCTGCCCTTTTGAACACTCAAAGGAGTACAGCAATCCCTGGACCCCACAGAACCCCAGATAACCAGCTGGTCCCATGCCCCTAGCAGGTGCCTTGCCTGACGCCAGTGCCACAAACCCTTCAATCCCAGCTTATTTTCATACTTCCATTTTAGCTCAAGTGTCACCACCCTGGGGAAGGCATCCCTGACCTCCCCAAGAAATCGCTGTGCTTCCCCCCTTGCCACAGTTTTTAACCATTAATTATTTGTTCAGTGTAGTATTTTCTCCCCTACACACACACTCATTGTGAGGTTCATGGCCCAGGTCTTTGTATCTCTTATTCATCCCCAGGACAGTGCCTGGTACATAACAGTTACACAGGAAATATTTGTGAAATAAATGAGTGAGACACCCTTTCCCATCTGGACCCTATGAAGAAAATGTCCATCCTTTCACAGGGGTTTGGGGGAGACAGAGCAGCCACCCTGCCATGCTCTTTATTTTTTACATTTCTGGGAAGCCAAAATGTCACATTCTTATTGAGAAACCCCAGATTCCTCTGGGGAAACCACTCCCCTATTAGATGTATTTCATAGCAGAGGGAACTCAGCCCCTATTACATTGGTCCAGGCCCCAAGTAAGGACACTGAGGTGCCCTTTACCCAAGAAGAAAGTGGCCAGAAAAGCATATTCTGTCCAACCCCAACTCTCTTAAGCATCTTGCTCTAGGGTCTGGGGGCAATAACTTGCCCTGAGAATATGACAGAGACGACACTGACATGAGGCCTTGAGGGCTGAATAGGAGTTCACTGGATAGCAAAGTGAAGGGGAGCACATCCCAGACAGAAGCAGCAGCATGGGAGCTGACACAGAAGGGGAAAACACATAGAGTGTTTACTGAAGGGCAAATAGATACCATCCTGACCTCAGAAGGGCAAGGAGCCCAGGACCCCAGAGACTTTGGACTCTCACTTTGCTTTGCAGCTATCTAGGCCCCTTCCTCAGCAGGGAGAAAAGGCATTGTTCATACTGGACTTTCCTTACCCACCTTCCTTTTTTTTTTTGAGTTTCACTCTGTCACCCAGGCTGGAGTTTAGTGGCATGATCTCGGCTCACTGCAGCCTCCGCCTCCTGGGTTCAAGTGATTCTCCTGTCTCAGCCTCCCAAGTAGCTGCGACTACAGATGCCTGCCACTAGGCTCGGCCAATTTTTGTTTTTTTAGTAGAGACAGGGTTTCACCATGTTGGCCAGGCTGGTCTCAAACTCCTGACCTCAAGTGATCCATCTACCTCAGCCTCCCAAAGTGCTGGGATTACAGGTATCAGCCACCACTCCCGGCCACCTTACCCACCTTCCTATGACATCCAGGCCACTGGGTCTCAGTGTCTTATCTGGCTAGTGGGAGGTCAGCTCTCCTTTCCTGGACAGAGCTCCCATCCCCATGCCTAGCCCCCAGCCCTTACAGGCTTGCTCCCTCAGCGCATTCTCAAACCCACAGAATCCTAGAACAAGCAAGAGTCTCAGAGGCCATTAAACTCCATCTTTGTCAAGGCAGGGCATGTCTGGTCCCAACAGGGGCAGGACTTACCCAAGATCATACGAAGAGCAGAACTCAAACTCAGGGTTCTCTCCACAACTCCATGCCATCCAAGGACAGTACTCCCTGAGTGGCCAGAGGGAACTTGGAGAGGCCACAGTGAACTCACTGGTGTTAGCATGGGGCTAAGTCACCTAGGCCTGGGAGGGTGGCTCTCAAATTGTCAGTATCAGAGCCACACCCACTCCCACCCCTTAGCCACTGCCCACTGCACAAGAGAAACCCTCAGGAGGACTATATACCCCTTTCCCTAAAACTGGTTTTGTCTAAGACTCTAGAGAGGTTACCCCCTCCAGAGTCAGAAAAACAGCCATCATCTGGATCACAAGGTCAGGAGTTCAAGACCAGCCTGTCCAATAACAGTGAAGCCCATCTCTACTAAAAAAAATACAAAAAAAAGGTAGTCAGGTGTGGTGGCCCACGCCTGTAGTACCAGCTACCTGGGAGGCTAAGGCAGGAGAATCACTTGAACCAGGTAGGCGGCAGTTGCAGTGGGCTGAGATTGCGCCACTGCAGTCCAGCCTGGATGACAGAGTGAGACTCCATCTCAAAAAAAAAAACAAAACCCCACACAGCCATCATCATATAATTTTGATTTTTGTAGAGTGTGGCCTCTGGAGGCAGACGGAGTGGCTCCATCTTTGTGATGCTGTGAACCCCACTTCCACATAGATGGGGACCTTGCCTGCCTGTTCCTCCTACATTCTCATCACCTTGAATAGTGCCTAACACTAGAGTAAAGAATATGTTTTCTTCAAATAAATGAAGCTGAGTGACCTTGGGCTACTTACTCTCATCCCTTTTTCTTACCTACAAATGGTGATAACTGTGCACCTCCCAAGTTGCTGTAAAAACCAGGCAAGACTTTGATGGAAATGCCTGGCCAGGGCAAACACAGCATGTAGCAGCTTCCTGTTACTTCTCTTCCCATTCAGATTAGCGAGGACCCTGCCCTCCTTCTGTAGGCTGCTCGCCTCCTCCAGAAAGCCTCCCCTGATTATCTGCTGGGGTCCAGTCCTGGCATCTATCCCAGAAACACTTCCTACCCACACACTTGTCTAGAGTCCAAGTGGTATTTCTGGAAGATATGGATTCATGTTTGTTTTTGTTTTTTTAACTTTTTCTTATGTCTGAGTCCTCCTGTAGGAAAAGGTGAGACTTTACCCTCTGTGAATCTCCCTCAATAATAATAATCATCATCATGGGCATCTGAGGCTGTTTTCCAAACATGGATCAGGATGAACTTAGCTAATGCCCAAGTCCTCAGCAGCATAACAGCAGCAGAAACCTGCTGCCAGCTGTACCTTGATCCACAGTTCACAACACGCTTGCACGTCTGTTAGCTCATTTGATCCTGGAAAGGCCCTTATAAAGCCAGGATTTATTATCCCTATTTTACAGATAAGGAAACTGAGGCTTGGAGGGGTGAATAACCTGCCAGCATCACGTAGCTTGAGAGGAGCAGACCAGGGCAGCAGAGTTGTTCTTAAGCCTTAGAGCCCATTCCTTCCAGGCTGGGTACTTAGAGCTCAGGTAACTAAGCTTATAAACACAGTCATAGCAATCCCTTGAGTTTCTATGGCAGCTTCTCTTTAATATAATTTTCTTTTTTTTTTCTTTTAAAGTCTCACTCAGTTGCCCAGAGTGGAGTGCAGTGGCGCAATCTTGGCTCACTGCAACCTCCTCCACCTCTGGGGTTCAAGCAATTCTCCTGCCTCAGCCTCCCGAGTAGCTAGGACTACAAGCACATGCCACCACACCTGGCTGATTTTTTGTATTTTAGTAAAGATGGGGTTTCACTGTGCTGCCCAGGCAGGTCTTGGACTCCTGAGTTGAAGGAATCTGCCTGCCTTGGCCTACCAAAGTGCTGGGAGTCACCGCACCCAGCCTTATTTTGTGTACACACACACACACACACACACACACACACACACACACTTTTTTTTTTTTTTTTGAGATGGAGTCTTGCTTTGTTGCCCAGCCTGGAGTACAGTGGTGTGATCTTGGCTCACTGCAACCTCTGTCTCCCAGGTTCAAGCGATTCTCCTGCCTCAGCCTCCCCAAGTAGCCAGAACTACAGGCACATGCCACCATGCCCAGCTAATTTTGTATTTTAGTAGACATGGGATTTCACCATATTGGCCAGGCTGGTCTTGAACTCCTGACCTCATGATCCGCCAGCCTCGGCCTCCCAAAGTGCTGGGATTACAGGCATGAACCACCATACCTGGCCAATTTTCATATGCTCTTTTGTGAGAATCTTGGTGAGACAGAAAGGTCACAGCCCCATCAGGCAATGTCCAGCCAGAGAATTCCCCCTTTCTTTTCCACAAGACGGTGGTGGAGGTCAGGGAGCCCAAAGAGAAGTTGCTTTTCCTGCGTCATGAGGCTTGCTAGTAGCTGGGCCAGGATTTAAACTCTCATTGGCCTGAGTCTGAAACTCTCCCCCTTCTATCAAGTTCCCTCACTTCTCTCTGGGCCATTTCCCATCTGTAAAGTGAGTTGGACGAGAAGATCTTCAAGCCTTACCTGCTGCTCTATGTCCTTGGGAGAATCATGAAAACAGTCTCCATTTTTGAGGCAGATGATTTGAGTTTAAATCCTAGTTTGGTCAACTCAGTCACTCACTGTCCCTGACCCTCCATTTTTTCATCTGCAAGTGAGACCTTGACATATTCAGACTAATCAATAAATGTTAGACTTTCTCTCTTCTTCTAAGTCTGTGCAGAGTAGTGAGGACAGCAAGGGAGTCATGGAAGATTGGTGCTCAAAATTCCATGACAAGCTCAGTTTTTCCATCTTATAGTAGGAGAGTCAGATTAGAGAAATCAAGACCTGCATCTCAAAGGTCTTTGAGCCAGAGATTGGAACGGAGGAGATAATGATCTCCTCAGCAAAGACCCCTGACCTCCCAAGGAATCTCCTGTGTATCCCTTCTCACCTCTCCCAATCTCCATTCTGAACATTCTCCCTGAAAGAGTTAAGACTTCTTAAGGCTTCCCCTTCCTGGCCAGCGTTGCCAGTGGAGATTAGAGGGATCAGATTCATTTCTCTTAATAAACAGAAAAGAAGTTAGGCCAGGCAGGTGACAAGGAAACAATTGCAATAATAGAAGGCTGAAGTAAAAGTGGAACAGGACTTCCTCCGGTTGTACCTGGGGCCACCTCCAGACCTGGGGAAACAACAGCCAGGGGCAAGGAGGTGTTGCCCATGCACATGGGCTCAAATCATGCCAACATGCTGCCCAGAAAGCCCAGAGCCACCTGATAACAGACACAAGGCAAGAGGGAGGCCTGGACACTGACCCAATGACCCCAAACCCAGGCTGTTGGAGCAGTGACCTACAGGCTCAGCTTTTCCAGCCCCCTGACTCCCAGGCTGGTCTTACAGAGGAAAAAGATCCATTGCCCTGGAGCAGACACTGTTGTTAGTCCACTAGCCTTCTGCCTGCCAATTCTGACAGTCTGACCACAATCCATCCTGCTGCAATGCCCTCTTGAATGAGATGGGGATGACTTCAGACTGAATCCCAGTGGGGCAGCCCTGGGGCAGACTCCATGTCCTGTTAGGACTGCAGAGCCTCTGGAAACACCCCTCACCCAAATCCAATCCTCCCTCAGGGTCTGGTCCAGTCATCCCAGCCCCAGCACCCTCACTTCTATTTGTGGCTGGGCTGCAGGGAAGCAGGGCCCTTATCCAAAAGGAAGATCAGGCCGGATACAATCACACAGGAAGCTTTCCACACTCTTCCTGACCCCTAAAGTGTTCCTTCTAACTCTCCCAGCAGCGGTGGTTAAAGGACACTGGGAGGGTAAACACAGGCAAAATGGGATGGGCCCGCACACCCGGCCATTTCCTCACCTCCAGCACTGCAGCAGCAGTCTAGGAAAGGTGGACTTCCGACGATGGCAAACCCCATGGGAGCTCCACCCTCTGCAAAGACTCAAGCCCTCCCCACCAAAAGGAAGAAACAGGGAAAATGAGGAAAGGCCCACGAAAGAAGCTGAAAGTGACCCCAGCAGGGATGGGCCAGGTGGGCTTCCCCTCCTTTCAGGTTGCCCATCCAGGCCAGAGGAGGAGCCCAGGGGCTCAGAATCAGAAAGACTGAGACTTAGCTGTTGTATTTTCAGTACCCACCCCAATGCAGGTACGACCTGTCTATTGAGCTTGGGCCTCAGTTTCCCCCATCTGTAAGCACATTTCCAACACTGGCATGTTTCTACCGGGGCTGGAAGAAGGAGTGATGGGGAGGGGTGGGTTGGTTCACCTTGGTGAGCTCACCACCCCAGGAAGTGATGTTTGTGGTCTGGCCCAGGTGAGCGTGAGGGAGGCAAGGTGGGAAAAGCCAGCACTGTTAAGAAACCAAGGCAGGGCACACTGCGCTCCATCTGAGTCCTTTGTAGGGCTGGAACTCTTTATGAATGCGGTTGACATTCCAGGCCCGGAGGGTCCCCACCAGAGACCCAAGGCCACCTGTCTCTCATTGGCCACTGGCCAGTATTAAGTCTCTGACCCCCTGACTCAGCAGAGGGCAGAACCTGGGTGAGCCTGGGGGAGGGGGAATCGCCTCACCGCCCTGGAGTCGGGCTACCAGCACTTCCTGCTCTGCCAGGGGATCCCTGCCCCGGCCGGGGGTCCCCTCCACTCAGAGCAGGGCAGGACCAGGTCTGGAAAGTGCGGAGGGCAGCGCAGGGTGGAGGTGCTCAGACTCAGCCCTGTCCTCGCCCCCTCCAACACGCCGCGCGCGGACCCGCGGCAGAGCCCCCGCGTCCGCACCCTCGGCGCCGCCCCGCGCTCAGCCCAGGTGCCGGCCGCCTTACCTCGGCCTTTGCCCTTGGCCCTCTTGGCCTTGTCCTCCGCCTTCTTGGCCCGGGGGGCAGCCGGTTCAGTGCCCTCGGCCCCCGCCGCCTTCTTCTTGCGCCGCTTGCCCCGCAGCCAGCTGAAAGCGCGGCGGAGGCCGGAGCGGGACTTCTTCCTGCGCGGGGGGCCGCCCGGGTTCCCCGGCTCCTCGGCCGCAGGTGCGGCTGGGGGCGCGCGGGCCGCCATGGCGGGCGGGCGAGCGGGCGGCGGGTCAGGCCCCCTGCGGTGCGGCGCCCATGCCGGAGGCGGCCGCCGGGGACGCGCGCCCCGAGAAAAGTTTGGGCGGCGGAGGCCGAGCGGGCGCGGAGAGCAGGCGGCGGGAGCAGCGCGGGAGGGGCCGGCCGGGCGGCGGGCGGGGCGGAGGCTGGCGGGGAGGGAAGGAGCGGGGCGGGAGCGGGGCGGGAGCGGGGCGGGAGCGGCCGCGGGGCGGGAGCGGCGCTGCCTGATGGCCCCTCCCCGCCTCCCCCAGGCCCGGCAGAGGGTGAGGTCCAGTCCCGAGAGGAGGGTCCCGGGAGCCCGGGGTCGTGCCCACTGCCGGGGCCCGAGAGGGCTGGTCTTGGGGCAGCCCGGCAGGGGGCCCCGCGGGAGGTCGGCTCGGAAGAGGGTGGTGTGGGGTGGGGACGGGAAGGGAAGGCCTCTGGAAAAGGGGGAGCCAGAGGAGTCGGTATCCCAAGTTTGGGCTGGGAACAGACGGGAAAAAATATTCCTGGAATAAGGGAATGTGGAGAATTCCTTCCAAGCCCCGACAGTGTTGGGGGGGGGCCGTGCGCCAGTAACAGAGGCTTCAGGCACGCCCAAGACCTGTGACCCGCAGTGGGCATTTCCCTCCCATCTGCTGACCGTGGTCGCCTCCTCGCTCTTTGCCACACCTTCCTCCAGCCTCCAGCCACCTTCAGTGTGCTGGGGTCCAGGCCCCCTGGGTTCCTGCTTCACCCTTTGGTGGCAGGGATGACGCTAGCCCTTCCTCCGTTTACCCTCCGGCTAGGCTTTGAGGCCCCAGGGCACTCCTGCCTCGATCAGGAGTTCCCAGTGAGATGCTCAACACTAATTAGGGTTGAACTCTGGGCAGGTGAGAGGTGTGACTGGGAGGCTGGTAGGAAAGGAAGCCTTTAAGAATCAGAAATTGCTGTGCTCATTGCCTCCAGGTCTCTGGCTCTGTTACAGCTGACCAAGCCCTTTTATATCATCTGATCCCACGAGGAGCTAAGAGGGAAGGGAAATGGAGGCCAGGAGGGGACAGTGATTGCCCAGGAACTCAGAGGTGGTCAGCGGCAGAGAAGCCATGATGGGCATCTGGGTCTTGTCTCTGCCTGGTTCGAGGCTTCAAACCCTAATGGCTAGAAATTGCACCTGGGGCCAGCTGTGCGTTCAGCACCCTTGAACCCCCTCCCTCAGTCCCCAGAAGAGTTTTGTGATGTCCCTGTCAGTAGGGTGACCAGAGTCACACAGTCTGACTCTAGTCACACAGCTTTCTCCTGGTCCTGGTCTCCATGAGGGCAGAGGCCCATTTGTCTGGGCCACTCAGCCCAGTCCACCATGGCATACTGTAGATAGCACTCACCATAATATTGTAGGATTACTAGGGTGCATTAGGGTCTCCCTAACCTGCCTCAGCCCCCTCCATGTCCCCAGGGGCTCAGCTGTGGTGAACCTGGGCCATCACTGACACTTTCCCACCTGGGGGCCCCAGGGCAGACCACCCAGTGTCCATGCCAGGCCTCAGTTTCCTGTCTAACCACCATTCATTCAGATCCAGCCCCCAATCCCAGAGCACCTGTTCTGGATCAGGAACCAGCCCTGTCCTCTGAGTGCTCTTGGCCCAGCCTAGCACTAACCTAAGAACCCCATTTCTTCCTGTTAGTTGGTAAGGGAAGGAAATGTAGGGAATGCAGTTTTCAAGGGAAAAGTGTTACAGGTGCCAGGCATGGTGGCTCACACCTGTAATCTCAGCACTTTGGGAGGCCCAGGAGAGTAGATCACCTGAGATCAGGGGTTCAAGACGAGCTGGACCAACACAGTGAAACCCCTTCTCTACTAAATTTAAAAAAAAAAAAAATAGCTGGATGTCATGGCAGATGCCTGTAATCCCAACTGCTTTGGAGGCTGAGGCAGAAGAATTGCTTGAACCCAGTAGGCAGAGGTTGCAGTGAGCCGAAATTGTGCCATTGCACTCCAGCCTGGGAAAGAGTGAAACTCTGTCTCAAAAAAAAAATGTTACAGCCAGCGCTGAGACTTGCAGAGAGAATGATGTGCAGGGTCTTGGCCTGTTGGATAAAGTCTGATTGTAGGGAGAAGGAAAGAAGGCATATACTCATGGCTTTTGGCAGGAGGTAGTCAGCAGAAACATGTCAATCTTGCCTGCTACTAAACCTTTCAGCAACTCCTTTTCCCAGTGGCCAGGACTGGCTACATAATTTGCACAGCCCATTGCAAATGAAAATGCAGGGCCCTTTGTTCAATATTTATTAAGAACTTCAAGGCCTGCCACAGTGGCTTACTTCTGTAATCCCAACACTTTGGAAGGCCCAGGTGGGAGGATTGCTTGAGACTAGGAGTTAGAGACCAGCCTTTGGCAACATGGTGAGAGCTCATCTCTCCAAAAAAAAAAAAATTGTTTTTAATTAGCCAGGTGTGGTGGCAAGCACCTGTGGTTCTAGCTACTCACTCAGGAGGCTGAGGTGGGAGGATCCCTTGAGCCCAGGAGGTCAAGGCTATAGTGAGCCATGTTTGCACCACTGCCGTCCAGCCTGCAAAACAGAGTGAGACCTTGTCTAAAAAAAAAGAAAAAAAATGGATTTCAAGAGTCAATAGCAGGCCAGGCAAGATGGCTCACGCCTATAATCCCAACACTTTGGGAAGCCCAGGTGGGCAGCTCATCTCTAGTCAGGAGTTCAAGATCAACCTGGCTAACATGGTGAAATCCCATCTCCATTAAAAATCCCCCCAAAAAAAATAGGCCTGGCCTGGTGGCTCACACCTGTAATCCCAGCCCTTTGGGAGGCCGAGGTGGGCAGATCACCTATCATCTGAGTTTAGGAGTTTGAGACTAGCCTGGTCAACATGGCAAAACCCCACCTCTACTAAAAATACAAAAATTACCCAGGCATGGTGGCGGGTACCTGTAATCCCAGCTACTCAGGAGACTGAGGCAGGAGAATCACTTGAACCTGGGAGGTAGAAGTTGCAGTGAGCTGAGATCATGCCATTGCACTCCAGCCTGGGTGACAAAAGTGAAACTCCATCTCAAAACATAAAAAATAAAAATAAATTTAAAAATAAAAATACAAAGAAATTAGCCGGGTGATGCATGTCCGTAGCTGCTTGGGAGGGAGGCAGGAAAATCGCTTGAACCCAGGAGGCAAAGGTTATAGTGAGCTGACATCATGCCTCTGCATTCCATCCTGGGTGACAGAGTCAGACTCCCTCTCAAAAAAAAAAAATCCCAGGCACAGTGGCTCAAGCCTGTAATCCCAGCACTTTAGGAGGCTGTGGCAGACACATCACCTGAGGTTATGAGATCGACACCAGCCTGGCCAACATGATGAAACCCCATCTCTACTAAAAATACAAAAAGTAGCTGGGCATGATGGCGGGCACTTATAATCCCAGCTACTTGGGAGGCTGAGGCAGGACAATCGCTTGAACCCAGGAGGCGGAGGATGCAGTGAGCCAAGTTCGCATCACTGCACTCCAGTCTGGGCGACAGAGTGAAACTTCGTCTCAAAAAAAAAAAAGAAGCAACAGCATAACATTCAACCGAGCACAGGGCTATGTGTAACTACACAGTTGGCATGCCTCTGAAGATGGCCCTGCCAGTGTCTCATGTAATTCCTCAGGGATGTCCCCTCAAACTAGAATCTCCAGGAATCAACCCACAGATTGGATCCTCTGTTTGGAGGTGGGAGAAGAAGAAGGGGAATGAGGAGCGGTCAGGGTTGTATTCCCTTCACTGCTTCTGACTCCAGCACCCAGACATTCTCACTTCCCACCCCCAGCTCTCCCTCTTGGCCTCTGGTCTAATGGACAGACATGATTCTGAGCCACCCAGGGAGGGCTAGCCTGGGAAGAGCTAGCCTGTGTCTCCACGGCAGCTGAATCCTGCTCCCTGGATTAATGATTGCTCAGCTCAGCTACATGTCTTTGCTGGCCTTGCAGGCAGCTGAGGGAGCTGACTTCCCAGCAGTCCCTGTCGACAGGGCCCAAAGTTCAACCTGAAGCCAGGGTGTCACCTGACCAGGAAGGAAACTTCCAACCCATCCTCAGGGAGGAACCAGCAAAAACCAGTCTTGGGGCAGCAGCCCAAGGGCCCTCCAGCTTTGCCCCTCTGTTTGGGAAAAGCCCAGGACCACACTGATGTTGCCCTCACAGACACCAATCCCCCCTTCCACTTGGGAGACCTGCCTTCCACAGGAGCCAGCTTTGTCCCCTGCTGGGCCTGGCCTCCTTCCACAAACAATCCTCACTCCAGACTGGGCAGCCAGGCCAAAGGTGTGGCTGAGCCTCTTAAATATTACAGGTAAGACCAGGAAGGGGCAGAGAGCCTCGGGGTGGGAGCACCTGTGGCTCTCCTCAGTTCTTAGACCAATTGCAAGGGCCAGAATTATACCAGAGGGCAGAGCAGTCCTGCATAGTTGAAAGGAGGGGGCAATGCAGGTCCCAGCCAGCATTCTTGTGTCCCCTAATCCGTGGCTCTTGGCATCTGTGGCAGCCGTCTTAACATTTCAAACAACCTCCCTGCTGAGGTCTTCTTTGATCCTCTAGGCATCTTTTAGAATCAAGCCCCAAGCCTAATTCCACCCATTTTTCCTCCTGCTGAGTTGAGAGGAGAAATGCTTGCCCAGGGTGTTAGTGGTGTGTGGCCAGATCACGATGGAGTCTTACTGGCTCCCAGCTTTAAGTTCGTGCCAGCTGCTAAGAAAAGAGAAGAGGGGGAAGAGAGAAAGGAGAGAGCAGAGAGGTAGTTATTGCCACTATCCAGTCGCTAGTGTGCAACCAGTTGTGTTTCTCTTCGTTCTTTCAACAAATATCTCCTGAGCAGTGTGTCCCAGCTCTGTGTCCCAGCTTCAAGAGATTGACCACAGATACTCAGTGATCAGATTGTCACTGTCTTAGCTGTCCACGGGGTAGAAAAGTGGTTCTCAAACTTTTTATTTTAGCAGTGGAACTTTTTTCTCTCCTAGACATTATCCACCCCAAATTCTGATAGATAAAAGCAGTATTTTATAAGTATAAATTTTACCAATCAAAACATAATTTTTTTTTTTTTTTTTGAGACAGAGTTTCACTTTTGTTACCCAGGCTGGAGTGCAATGGCGCGATCTCGGCTCACCGCAACCTCCGCCTCCTGG
>NW_016107366.1:10316762-10318205 GCF_001604975.1 Cebus imitator | reverse complement strand
GGTTGCAGTGAGCTGAGATCACACCACTGCACTCCAGCCTGGCTCCTGGTGACAGAGTGAGACTCTGTCTAAAATAAATAAATAAATAAATAAAATAAAAAATAAAAAATTATGAAGAATATAAAAAACATACATACATATCTGCTTTCTAAAATAATTATTTAATCCTAGAATGAGAAAACTACATGGGGCAAAAGGAGCCCTACAGCTAACCTTGTTCTGGTTATGTTCGTCTTGCCACTAACTTGCTAAGTGTGTCCTTGGGCAACAAGACACTTGCCCTCTCTGGGAACCAGTTTCCCCATTCTGAACATCCAGTTTTACCTAGGGAAGGAGTGTGTGTGGAGGTATTTGAGTATGTTGGGGTGTAGAGGTGCAGTGCACATATGCAGAAGGCTTATTAACTCATCCTCACCACCCACCCTGCAAAACCACTGAACTGCCCAAGTTCGAAGGTGGAGGCGGGTTGCCGTGGAGACGCGCTTTGTTTCCCCAACTGTCTGGCCGCCTCTGACAAACACAAAATGCTCAGCCAGATGGACACTGACCTAGGCTGAGAGAGCAGGGATTTCCTGACCCCAGGTTTCAGAGGGCTCACTGCTTATGTTTGAGCTGCTGGCTGGGGCCCCTCTCTAGGTGTTTGCAGACACACACTCCACCAGTCCTGGGCAGCAAGCCCTGTGCCTAAGGGCAGGGCTACGAGGGAAACACCCACACTCAGGGCCTTCTGGAATAGGGGAAGGGACTGAAACATGTGGGCAGAGTTCTCTGCCCAGATAGGAGAACAACCGGATGTGGGCTCTTAGAGACCCCTGCCCTCACCCCTACATCTACATAGATGTAGACACAAACACACTGAGACACAGACACGGGTTGACAAACCTGCCTACACTCTACTTCATACTGCACAACCAAATACGTGGGTACATACTCCCATATACAAACCCAGATACACACTGCCACCCCTAGATACTCACAAACATTCAGGTATGCTGAGGCAGACTGACACCTAAACACATACAGGCAGGCCACAGTGGCTCATGCATGTAATCGCAACATTTTGGGAGGCTGAAGTGGGAGGACTGCTCGAGCCCAGCAGTTCGAGACCAGCCTGGGCAACACAGGAAGACCCCCATCTCTACAAAAATTTAAAAATTAGCTGGGCTGGGCGCGGTGGCTCACACCTGTAATCCCAGCACTTTGGGAGGCCAAGGTGGGCACGTGAGGTCAGGAGTTTGAAACCAGCCTGGCTAACATGATGAAACCCCATTTCTACTAAAAATACAAATAATTAGCCGGGCATGGTGGCACATGCCTATAATCCCAGCTACTTGGGAGGCTGAGGCCGGAGAATCACTTTAACCTGGGAGGTAGAGGTTGTAGTGAGCCAAGATCGCACCACTGCACTCCAGCTTGGGCAACGAGACCAAAACTCCTTCTCAA
>NW_016107366.1:10313020-10315152 GCF_001604975.1 Cebus imitator | reverse complement strand
ACTACAGGCACGTGCCACCATGCCCAGCTAATTTTTTGTAGTTTTAGTAGAGACGGGGTTTCACCATGTTGACCAGGATGGTCTTGATCTCTTGACCTCGTGATCCACCCGCCACGGCCTCCCAAAGTGCTGGGATTACAGGCTTGAGCCACCGCGCCCGGCAGTGTAAATTCCTATTAAGGAAAAGGAATACTCCTGGGATGGAAACCTTTAAATCACTGACCACCAGGCAAGTGAGTAAGTGATGACACACACAGCTGCAGCCCCCAGGACCACACCTGGCCACCCAGCTTTTCTTTTATTTTCTTGAGACCGGGTCTTGCTCTGTTGCCCAGCATAGAGTACAGTGTCATGATCACGACTCACTGCAGCCTTGACCTCCCGGGCTTAGGCTATCATCCTCCCACCTCAGCCTCCCGAGTAGCTGGGACCACAGGCGTGTGCCATCATCACGCCTGGCTAATTTTTCTAATTATTTGTAGACACAGGCTGGTCTCCTTAGGTTGCCCAGGCTGGCTATCACCTTTTAGCAAACATGTTTTCCATCACTCTTGCAGCCAGATGGGAGGCCCTGAAGAGAAAGGGCTGGCCTCGTTCCTCTCAGAATTTGTAGTGCCAGGAGAGGCTTGGCACACTGGAGAGGGCTCGGTGGATGGTTGCTGAGTGGGGTCCACATCCATTTGATGCTCCCCTGAGTGGCAGACAGAGGGGATGGGAGAGAGACCTGTTGTGGGGCTCGGGTACCTGGGAAGGCCACTGCTAGCTGCGACTCCCTCAGGAAGTCACTGAAGGCAAAAGCTCCTTCAGGATCTGGCTGCCGCTGGCCCTGAAGCCCAGGTTGGCCTGTCTGCACAGCTGCCCCTGCTGGGGAAGCAGGTGTCCTCTGGTTCCTCCACATCTCCCTTCACTTAGGAGCTCTCAGCCCATCTGTTATTAAATATTTACTGTTTCCAACTCTGCTCAGCTTGGTGCCAGGCCCTGGAGGAGGGAATTGGAGAGCAGGGGACAGGGAACTAACGGTCTACAATTAATGATCACTTACCTCGTCCCACAGAATTCACAGAAGCCCTGTTAGTTGGGTTCTTAGCTCTATGAAATGAGTTTCAGAGGGGGAAGACACTGGTCCCAGGTCACAGAGCCAGTAAGCCAAGATCCATAGTCAGGTATGTATTCACCCTTCCCTGAATCCTGTACCCCACTCCACCCCCAAGCCCAGGAGGATGTGGATTTTGACTTGCAGGAGGCTCAGGGAGGCCATTTTTTGAGGTGGGGCTGCAGCTGAAACACGGCCTGCCCCGGTGGATTCTCTACAATAACAACAGCTTGCGTTTATCCAGCACTTTAGCACTTTCCCTTCCATTAGCTCATTCAGCCCTCCCCAGCATCCCCATGGGTGCCTGTTATTCTCTCCATTTGACAGATGAGAGATGAAAGCTCAGTGAGTTCAAGTGATTTTCCTAAGGTTGCACAGCATTGCTTGGCAGAGCAGGAGTAAACTTTCAGATCCTAAATCTTCCTCTTGGGTCTCTCTGCTGCCTCAGCTTTTCTCCTCTCCAGCATCCTCCATGGCCCCAGGGAACCTCTCTAAAACACAGATGAGCTTCCAGTCCCTGCCTTCTCATAGCCACACCTTTGTCTGTGGGTAATTTTTCTGGCTCTCCCTGACTTGTCTAACTTTCAAGCTCCTACTCAGCCTACAGGTGCCAACCCAAATGCTATCATCTCCAGGAAGTCTTCCCGGATTGATCCAGCTGCACCTCAGCACTCCTTCTAAGCACAGAAATTCCTTCACATAAACCTCTAGCAGAGCAATTATCTTATTGTATTTGTTTGTCTGTCTAGCTCTCTCACCAGACTGGGCAGACAATGATTTTTCAAGTCGGTCTCCTCTGCACATAGCTTTGGTACTTGTTTGTACAACATCCCTGAGGGCTGGACCTGACAAAAGATGGTGCGGCATTAATAGAGCTAGAGGCAGCAAGATAAGTTGGTGTTTAGGAATGAAAAAGAAGAGATGGCCGGGCGCGGTGGCTCAAGCCTGTAATCCCAGCACTTTGGGAGGCCGAGGCGGGTGGATCACGAGGTCAAGAGATCGAGACCATCCTGGTCAACATGGTGAAACCCCGTCTCTA
>NW_016107366.1:10308780-10312745 GCF_001604975.1 Cebus imitator | reverse complement strand
AAAAAAAAAAGAAAAAAGAAAAAGAAGAGATGGCATTTTCCTTTTAGCTATTTAGAATTTGATGTGGACATCCAGCGAAACATGTCCAGTAGGTAGGAGTTGGGAGGTGGAGAGAACTGACCAGAAGGAAAGGATATTAACTACAGGTGCCATTACCTGAACGCTCACTATGCACCAGACCCAGTGCTGAATGCTTTATGTGCATTATCGCATTAGATCCCAAGGAGGTAGGTAAGATCAACCCATTTAATGGAGGAGGAAGCTGAAGAGTTACTCAAGGTTACACAGTTAGTGAAAAGGAGAGCCAGGACTTGAACCCAAGTTTATGCCAAGATCCATGCACTTAATCCACTAGAAAGGACAGAACTTAGGGCGGGGCACAGTGGCTCACACCTGTAATCCCAGCACTTTGGGAGGCCGAGGCAGGTGGATCACCTGAGGTCAGGAGTTCGAGACCAGCCTGGCCAAGATGGTGAAACTCTGTCTCTACTAAAAAATGCAAAAATTAGCCAGGCATGGTGGTGCATGCTTGTAATCCTAGCTACTCGAGAGGCTCAGGCAGGAGAATTGCTTGAACCCAGGAAGTGGAGGTTGCAGTGAGCTGAGATCACGCCATTGCACTCCAGCCTGGGCAACAAGAGCAAAACTCCATTGAAGGAAGGAAGGAAGGAAGGAAGGAAGGAAGGAAGGAAGGAAGGAAGGAAGGAAGGAAACTAGAAAACACTTTACCTTTAAGAGGGAGAGTGGGAAGAAGAGAATAGAGAAGGAATTATCGAAGAGAGAGAAGGGAAACTAGCAGGGTGATATTTAGGTGAAGAAGAGTTCCAAGAAGATGCCGGGCATGACAAATCAGGCCTGTAATCCCAGTACTTTGGGAGGCCAAGGCGGGCAGATCAGTTGGGGTCAGGAGTTTGAGACGAGCCTGGGCAACATGGTGAAACTCTATCTCTACTAAAAATACAAAAATTAGCCAGCTGTAGTGGTGAGCACCTGTAATCCCAGCTACTTGGGAGGCTGAAGCAGGAGAATTGCTTAAACCCAGGAGGTGGAGGTTGTAGTGAGCCCAGATCACGCCATTGAACTACAGCCTGGATGACAGAGAGAGACTCCATCTCAAAAGAAAAGCTCCAAGAAGGTCCAGAAGGACCAGGTCAACCATGCCTACTGTCCCTGACAGATTAAGCTGAGCCGGGTTAGGGATTAGGCAATGGAAGACAACCTTCTAGAGAGCGTGGGCACCGAGGAGTTAGTAACAGGGCCAGTGAGAGGGAGGTGGGGAAGTGGAGGTGGTTGGCTGGGAAGAGGAGAGGAAAGGAGCATCACATGGGCATGCAGCCCAGGAGGGCAGGACGAATGGGTTTGGGCTGGCCTAGAAGTACTGGGAATAGGATGTATGCAGGTGGGAGGAGGAAGGAGTGAGCAGTTGGTCATTTTAGGTTGACTAGACAAGGAAACCCTCATCCTACCTCTTCCTTGACAGTCTCAGAAGTGTCCCACTTCCTCCATCCCATCTTCCTTGGCCCATCTTGCAGGCCAAGGCACACCATTCTCATTCCTCCTTCCCTCTTCCTTCCCCCATGGCTCCCCTGAGATTGTTCAGAATCAGCCACTCCTACCCCCAGTCTGCTGTCTCACCCTCCCTGGCCCAGCCTGGTGACACAGGCAGGGAGGAGTTTCCAGGCAGGAAAGCGCTGAGTCACTCACCAACACATCTGGTCTCAGATCTTGATACCCAGCTGGAAGGGGCAGGAAGGAAGAGGGCTCCTCCCCCAACAAGCTCTCCTGGCCATTGCCAGCTGTGTGGGGCAGGCTGGGAGAGGAATGCCACTGTCACTGCTGCAACCAGCCTTTGCTGGACTGCCTCGCCCACCCCAGCTGGGGTCCTTCACTTTTGTGATTGCCTTTAATGCTCCAAACAGCCCTGGGAAGCAGGGACTATCGCCTCCAATTCACAGGTGAGAAGACTAAGTGGCTTGCACGAGGTCACACAGCTTTGGAGAGCTGGTGCATTGATGTCCCTGTCCTGTGCTCTGGGTGATGTGTAGAGACAGTGAGTGAAGGTGTCCGGGGACTCATGCGAACCAATAGGCAAACTGGGCCCAGCCTCCTGCCAAAATGGCCCCTTCTCAAAGTCTCAGTGGATAGAGGGCCTTCCTTCCTCCTCCAGTCCCTGCCCTGCCCATTTGTTGCTGGCTCTGTGTGGAGTCCCCCACACCCCTCATTCTATAGGCTCTTCCATTCTCTCCTCACTCCTCCCCACTGAGAGGACTAGCAGAGGCTTTGGCAGGAGGTGTTCCCATTGTCCTGAGTGGAGAGGAGCATTCAAGTCCTGGAGAAGGCAGGGCAGATCATGCCGGGGCCTGTCACCTCCTCCCAGGCTGCAAAGCAGCCTTCTCTGGGTCCTAAGCTGGTTTTTCACACAGCATACGGTGTGACATTGGGCAAGTGACTTCCCTCCCTACAGAATGGGGTATTGCACATACATCATACAGGAGAGCATGCAAATCACTGTTCTTCTCTAGGCCAGACGAGCACCAATAGAATTTGTTGTTGGTTTTTTTTTTCCAGGCAGTTTCACTCTTGTTGCCCTGGCTGGAGTGGGATCTCAGCTCACCGCAACCTCTGCCTCCCAGGTTCAAGTGATTCTCCTGCTTCAGCATCCCAGGTAGCTGGGATTACAGACATGCGCCACCATGCCCGGCTGATTTTGTATTTTTAATAGAGATGGGTTTTCACTATGTTGGTCAGGCTGGTTTCAAACTATTGACCTCAGGTGATCCACCTGCCTTAGCCTCCCAAAGTGCTGGAATTACAGGCATGAGCCACCACACCCAGCCTCCCAATAATAATTTTATTTATAATTCACTTATTTATTTTATAAATGGGGTCTTGCTATTATTGCCCGGGCTGGACTCAAACTCTTGGGCTCAAGTGATCCTCGTGCATCAAGCCTCCTGAGTAGTTGGGACTACAGGCACAGGCAACCATACCCAGCTCCTGCTACTATCTTTTGACTGGTTTAAATTGTGTATAATGTGGCTGATGTCACAGCTGTACTACTTGCTGTGTGATCTTGGGACATTTTTTTTTTTTCAAGACAGGGCCTTGTTCTGTCATCCGGGCTGGAGTGCAGTGGTGTGATCTTGGCTCACTGCAACCTCCACCTCCCAGGTTCAAGCAATTCTCCTGCCTCAGCCTCCCGAGTAGCTGGGATTACAGGCATGCACTACCAAGCCTGGCTAATTTTTATTTATTTATTTATTTATTTAAAGATAGGGTTTCACCATGTTAGTCAGGCTGGTCTTGAACTCCCGACCTCAGGTGATCCGCCTGCCTTGGCCTCCAAAGTGCTTGGATTACAGGCATGAGCCACCGTGCCCGGCCAAGCCTGGCTAATTTTTGCATTTTTAGTAGAGATGGGGTTTCACCGTGTTGGCCAGGCTTGTCTCGAACTCCTGACCTCGTGATCCACCCGCCTCAGCCTCTCAAAGTGCCGGGATTACAGGTGTGAGCCACTGCTCCCAGTCTTTTTTTTTTTTTTTTTTGAGGCAGGGTTTTGCTCTGTTACCCAGGATAGAGTGCACTGGCATGATCACAGCTCACTGCAGCCATGACTTCTTGGGCTAAATGATCCCTCTTCCTCAGCCTTCTAAATAGCTGGGCCATAGGTGTATACCAGCTAGTTTTTTATTTGTTGTAGAGATGGAGTCTCACTACATTACCCAGGCTGATCTCGAACTCCTGAGCTCAAATTGTTCTCTTGCCTCAGACTCTCAAGATGCTGGGATTACAGGTGTGAGCCACCACTCCCGGCCAGGACAAATTTTTAAGAATTCCCTGACTCGGCCGGGCGCGGTGGCTCAAGCCTGTAATCCCAGCACTTTGGGAGGCCGAGGTGGGTGGATCACGAGGTCAAGAGATCGAGACCATCCTGGTCAACATGGTGAAACCCCGTCTCTACTAAA
>NW_016107366.1:10290639-10308575 GCF_001604975.1 Cebus imitator | reverse complement strand
AAAAAAAAAAGAATTCCCTGACTCTTGGGTTCTTCTTCTTGAAAATGGAAATAACAGTAATAGCATTTCCTGTCTGGGTAAGGTGGCTCACACCTGTAATCTCAGCACTTTGGAAAGACAAGGCAAGAGAAATACTTAAGGCCAGGAGTTCAAGACCAGCCTGGGCAACATAGCAAGAACCACCCCCCCACCTTCAAAAAAAAATACATTAGTCAGGCATGTTGGTGTGTGTCTGTGGTCCTAGCTACTTGAGAGACTGAGGCAAGAGGATTACTTGGGCCCAGGAGTTCTTTTTTTTTTTTTTTTTTTTTCCCTACATGAGCAAGGATTTCAGAAATCAAGGGCCCAAGGGCCCAGGAATTCTAAATTGCAGTCAGCTGTGATCGCCACTACAGTCCAGCCTGGGCGACAGAGTGAGACTGTCTTTAGCTTGAAAAAAATAATGTCAGAAGAGGTGGCTCACGCCTGTAATCCCAGCACTTTGGGAGGCCAAGGCTGGTGGATCACAAGGTTAGGAGTTCCAGACCAGCCTGGCCAACATGGTGAAACCCCATCTCTACTAAAAATGCAAAAATGAACCAGACTATGGTGGCATGTGCCTGTAATCCCAGCTACTTGGGAGGCTGAGGCAAGAGAATCACTTGAACCTGGGAAGCAGAGGTTGCAGTGAGCCAAGATCACACCACTGCACTCCAGCCTGGGCAACAGAGTAAGACTCTGTCTCAAAAATAATAATAATAATAAAATAAATTAAATAGACCGTGCATGGTGGCTCATGCCTGTAATACCAGCAATTTGGGAGGCCAAGGCAGGCAGATCGCCTGAGGTCGAGAGTTCGAGACCAGACTGACCAACATGGAGAAACCCTGTTTCTATTAAAAATAGAAAAGTAGCCGGGTGTGGTGGCACATGCCTATAATCCCAGCTATTCAGGAGGCTGAGGCAGGAGAATCACTTGAAACAGGGATGCAGAGGTTGCTTGAAACAGGGAGGCGGAGGTTGCAGTGAGCTGAGATCACGCCATTGCACTCCAGCCTGGGCAATAAGAGCAAAATTCCATTAAAAAAAAAATAATTGCTGGGCGCGGTGGCTCACGCCTGTAATCCCAGCACTTTGGGAGGCTGAGGTGGGCGGATCACCTGAGGTCAGGAGTTCCAGATCAGCCTGACCAATATGGTGAAACCCCATCTTTAATAATAATTATTATTATTATTATTAAGTAATTAATTTTTTTAAAAAATAGGCCGGGCGAAGTGGCTCATGCCTGTAATCCTTTCACTTTGGGAGGCTGAGGCAGGCAGGTCACTTGAGTCCAGGAGTTTGAAACTAGCCTGGGCAACATGGCAAAAACCCATCTCTACCAAAAAAATACAAAAATTAGCCAGGTGTGGTGGCTCGAGCCTATAGTCCCAGCTACTCAGGAAGCTAAGGTGGAAGATTGGCTTGAGCCTAGGAGGGGGAAATGCAGTGAGCTGAGATTGTGCCACTGCACTTCAGCCTGGGCAACAGAGCCAGACCCTATCTCAAAAAAAAATAGCACCTCTCAGCTTAGTTGGCAGAGTTGACTTAGATATCTTTTTTGTTTGTTTGTTTGTTTGTTTCAGACAGTCTCATGCTGTCACCCAGGCTGAAGTGCAGTGGCATGACCTCAGCTCACTACAACCTCCACCTCCTGGGTTCAAGCAATTCTCCTGCCCCCAGCCTCCCAAGTAGCTGGGACTACAGGCACTAGCTGCCACACCCAGCTAATTTTTTTTTTTTTTTGGTGGCGTCTCCCTCTGTCACCCGGCTGAAGTACAGTAGTGCAATCTTGGCTGGCTGCAAACTCTGCCTCCTGGTTCAATTATTTCTCCTGCTTCAGCTTCTGAGTAGCTGGGACTACAGGCGCATGCCACCACCCCCAGCTAATTTTTTGTATTTTCAGTAGAGACAGTGTTTCACCGTGTTAACCAGGATGGTCTTGATCTCCTGACCTCATGATCCTCCCGCCTTGGTCTTGCAAAGTGCTGGGATTACAGGCATAAACCACCACGCCCGGCCTAATTTTTTGTATTTTAGTAGAGATGGGTATCACCGTGTTGCCCAGGCTGGTCTCGAACTCCTGAGCTCAGGCAATCCACACATCTCGACCTCCCAAAGTGTTGGGATTACAGGCATGAGCCACCATGCTTCGCCTTTTTACTGAGGAATTTCTGATTACAAAATGAACTCATGCTCAAAAATAATCCAGGAAATGCAGAGAAACACAAAGTTATAGATAAAAATCACCTCTAATTCCACCCAGAAGTATTTTTTATGATATTTTTCCTTCCTTCTTTCCTTCCTTCCTTCTTTCCTTCCTTCCTTCCTTCCTTCCTTCCTTCCTTCCTTTTTTATTTGAGAAGGGTATCTCACTCTGGGACCCAAGCTGAAGTGCAGTGGTGAGATCATAGCTCACTGCGGCCTTGAACTCCTGGCCTCAAGCAATCCTCCCACCTCCCACGCTGGGATTATAGGCATGAGCCACCATGCTGACACAGAAGATTTTATTACACAGAGTAGAACTGCCCTCCCCCATCCTCCGAGAGAATGGCCCATATGCTTCCAGGCTGGAAAGTGGCATTGATGGTGGATATGATCTGTATTTTTTGCATCTTCTCTGGGCATCAGTTTCCCTGTCTGGAAAGGAAGTGGTTGGACTAATGAGGGAAGACAAATAGATTGAATCTCACATGCCAGTTGGTGCCCCCAAAATGGTTCTGGGTGGGGGAGAGAGTGCCATGATTAGGTACACACATGTGCCATGAATATAGAACTGAGTAGTGGTAGCACACAGATGCTGTGGAGCTACCATGTTCTCAGTGCACTTCTGGGTTCTGAACCCAAACCAGCTCCCATGTAACAATGTGCACTGTTGTACTTTCTCTGCGGAGCCCAACCAAGGATCTCCTCAATTCAGACCCTAAACAGGGTGACCTTGGGGAGCTGGGGAGGGAAAAAGGCTTCAGTATTTTCTCACTAACAGGGAAATATACAAATAGCATGCATATGTGCAGCCATTTCTCACCAGCCCAGGCTTGGGTATTTGAATGGTAAGCGATCATATGTAAATGAATGCAAATGAGCAGTGCGTTCTTTGGGCAGTAAGGCCTTAGCCCAGCCAGAATGGCTGGGACCAGTGTAGACAGCCCTCCCTGCAGGTGAGATAGGGCAGTGCCTGAACACTTCAGCTGAAAGACAGTCTTAGTTCTGGTCTAAGGGTTCTTTGAGGGGCACCTTGGGTCAGTAAGAGGACAGAGACACAGAGAGTGGGGACTCTACAGCAGAGGGTGGGCTCAATCAAGGGAAGGTCATTGGTAAAAGAGATGGGGGCTGGCTGGATGCAGAGGCTCACTCCTGTAATCCCAGCACTTTGGGAGGCTGAGGCAGCTGGATCACTTGAGGCCAGGAATTCAAGACCAGCCCGGCCAACATGGTGAAACCCTGTTTGTACTAAAAAAAAAAAAAAAAATTTAATAAAAAATATTAGTCGTGTACAGTGGCACTTGCCTATAGTCCCAGCTACTGTGGAGGCTGAGACAGGAAAATCACTTGAACCCGGGAGGTAGAGGTTGCAGTGAGCCAAGATTGGCCACTGCATTCCAGCCTGGGCAACAGAGCAAGACTCTGTCTCCAAAAAAAAAAAAAAAGAGGTTCTCTGCCTTCCAGGACCCAAGGCCAGGCCTCCCTCTCACTGGCTTCAGTGGCTCCCTCCCAGCCCTGGTCCCCAGCCCCTAGGCATCACAGTTTGCCATTCAGGACTGTTTCACATTGCCTGTCTCAGTCCCAGATACAGGTCATGATACCAAGGTGCACAGCCATGTCCCTCTTGGGTCAAGCTGAATATAGACCAGGGGTAGGCTCCGGGACCACAGCTGGGGTAGGAAGAGGGCATTAGGGTAGTGAGTCCAAAGGCTTGTCTACTTCTTCTCTAATTCACCTCTCACTGACCCCCATCCCCTCACTGACCCCCATCCCTCACTGACCCCCATCCCCTCACTGAGCCCCAACCCCTCACTGGGTCCCCATCTCTTCACTGAACCCCAGTCCTCCCACTCAGCCCCCACCTGTAGTCCCCTCACCTAGCCCTGTGCCCACACTGATTCCCCATCTCCCTCATCAAGCCTCCAGTTCCCAGATGAAGCATTTTGAACTGCAGCCCTGAGCCAGCGTTGTGTTCACCAGTCTCTGGCCATAGCCACACCAGCCACATCCTTGTCATTGTCATGGCCCAGGGCAGAGGCTGAGAGATGGAGGAGCCAGAGGTAAAGGGATCAGTAATAGCCTGGAAGGAGAGGCCAGCCAAGGGCTTTCTTGGGCAGCTTCCGTAGCAGCTCCAGACCCACTCAGCGGAACAGATGTGGAGATGATGCTGTGGCTAGAGCGGCAGCAGCTCACCCTCTGGCCTGCCAGGACTCACGCCAGGGCTGGAACACAGAGCACGCACTGGCCCACCCTCATCCCCTGAACAAGAGTTGCACTGTGCACCCTCCTTCCACCACCCACCCCGCCCCTCAGGCCAGGCCAGCATCAGGCAAGTCAGCCAGGGCCACCCATAAAGGCCAGAAACAAGGACACCCAGACAGCGAGGGAGCAAGGCAGAGTGGCTGTGAGATCCAGGGTCAGGGATATATAGTCAGACCTGCAGGCAGAGAGAAGCTGTGTGTTTATATCCCGGAGTCTGATATGGCAGGAATGGCAACAGAGAGCTCCAGTGCCCCGGCATCTCCAGGACACAGAGAGGCAGACCCACGTGAGGGACCCAAGCCCACAGGCATGGAGACAGGAAGGTTCAGGATGATGGTGATCCTGGAGAGCCCCAGACAAGGACACTGGAGCCCCAGACCCCACTGCACAGCCCCGGCCTTCAACAGGGCCTCAGTACTCCTTGGCGAACTTCACTCCCCTGGCTGTTCATGAACACAGTCTCTGACGCTTAACTCTGCCAGCCTTGTGTTGGGCATAGGGGCAAAGATACCGAAAGATACTTTGTGGAAGTGGCTGAAATCAGGGCCGGGCGCTGTGGCTCATGCCTGGAATCCCAGCACTCTGGGAGGCCAAGGCAGGTGAATCACCTGAGGTCAGGGGTTTGAAACCAGCCTGGCCAACATGGCAAAACCCCGTCTTTACTAAACTACAAAATTAGCCTGGCTTGGTGGCATATGCCTGTAATCCCAGCTACTTGGGAGACTGAGGCAGGAGAATCACTTGAACCGGAGGTTGCAGTGAGCCAAAAATCGTGCCATTGTACTCCAGCCTGGGCAACAACAGCGAAACTCCATCTCACAAAATAAATAAATAAATAAATAAATAAATGAAAATAAAAGAAACCAGGGTCTGGATTCAAGGAAGTGGTTTATGCTCTAAGTGCCTGCCTTGCTCACCATCCTTTCTAAGGATTTCATAGGTCACCAAGTGACCCAACTGGCCTGCCACTAATTAGACCAGAGGTGGGCCTGACCCAGGTCCTGGCCCTCTCTCGGCTGGCCAGTGGCCCATGACATGGTCTGGCTTGAAACTGCCCCAAAAGAATCAGATTCACTGGATCCTCCTCCCCAACAGTAGGGAGGAGGGAGTATCCAGAGAAGGCTGTGGACAGGACCACGAGGCAGCAGGAGCCAGGAGGCAGCAAGGAAGCTGGTCAGGCAGGATGTACAGGAAGCACAGAAGCAACATCTCAGTGTGACAGTCTCTGCCACCACTAAGCCTCAGACTCGGGAGCATCAGGCGCCTGCAGCCAAGGCAAAGATGAGACATCCAGGTCAGCAGAGCTATTCTGCTCTGTGAACATCCATGAAGACCCCTCGAGGCTTGGAGGTAAGAGGCACCATCCCTGCCGGCGTTACTTCTCCAAACAGCCTCACAACAAGGCCCTATCTCCTGAAGCCCTTGGGTGAGCATTTTTCTGGTCCTTGTCGCCCAAAAGAGCTAAATGACGGACCAGATTAGATGGCTCACACCTGTAATACCAGCACTTTGAGAGGCTGAGGTGGGCAGATCACGAGATCAAGAGATCGAGACCATCTGGCCAACATGGTGAAGCCTCGTCTCTACCAAAAATACAAAAATTAACTGGGTGTGCTGGTACCGGCCTGCAGTCCCAGCTATTCAGGAGGCTGAGGCAGGAGAATCACTTGAACCCAGGAGGCAGAGGTTGCACTGAGCCGAGATCATGCCACTGCACTCCAGCCTGGCAACAGAGCGAGACTCTGTCTCAAAAAAAAAAAAAAAAAGTAGCCAGGTGCAGTGTCTCATGCCTATAATCCCAGCACTTTGGAAGGCCAAGGTGGGCAGACCACCTGAGGTCAGGAGTTCAAGACCAGCCTGGCCAACATGGTGAAATCCCATCTCTACTAAAAACACAAAAAGTAGCCAGGTGCAGTGTCTCATGCCTATAATCCCAGCACTTTGGGGGGCCTAGGCGGGTGGATCAGGAGGTCAGGAGTTCAAGACCAGCTGGCCAAGATAGTGAAACTCCCTCTCTAATAAAAATACAAAAATTAGCCAGGCGTGGTGGCAGTCCCCTGTAATCCCAGCTACTTGGGAGGCAGAAGCAGAGAATTGCTTGAACCCGGGAGGCAAAGGTTGCAGTGAACCGAGATCATGCCACTGCACTCCAGCCTGGCAAATGAGTAAGACTCTGTCTTAAAAAAGAAAAAAAAGTGGAAAAAAAAAAAAGAACAAAAAAAAGAAAAAAATTTTTTTAAATGTTGATTTCCAGTAGCTCTGAAAAAGAAAAGAAAAAAAAAGAACAACAACAAAAAAGTGTCATAATTTGTGTGTGTGTGTCATAATCTTATTTGGGGAGAAAAAAAAAGAGCCAAGTGAACTCTGCCTCTCACGTCTTCGCCTCTCTGACCTCTTCCATAGCCAAAGTCAGCCCTGATATCCAGTGGAAGCCACATATGGTAACAAAAGCCCTAGACTTGAAGTTCAAAGGTGAAAGTCAAGTCCTGCTTTTGCTGTGATCTGCTTCCCAGGGGCCTGCCCTTCCCACTCCCTGCTGTGCCTTATCCCATCACCACCGCTTCCACCCTTATTCCAGAAAAGCATCCAGGACTTCCATCAATCCGGTGCCCCCTGCTCTAGCCAGACTTCCCAAGGCGAGGCTGGGGACTAGACACAGCCCGAGAGCCTGTGGTTCTGAAAGAAGAGCGTAAAGGGGACAGGGGTCACTGGAATGGTGGAATTCCAAACACTTGCGACTAGCCAGTGGGGAGATTACTCAAGCCTGGGCTGATTTAGTCACGTTTTTCCCCAACCCAGCCCCCTGAGTCTAGGGGAGAGGGGCAATGGACAGGCAGCTGGATTCTGGTTAGAACAGGAAGCCCTGCTGGGGCTGCTGATGGGGCTCACATGAGACTGTGTCACCTCAGCCCTCTCTCCATTTCCGCCTGTGCCTCATCATACTTTCCTCTCTCTCTGCAACTAGCGGTCAGTCAGCCCTGGACCAGCCCATCCCCAACCTCCCCCCATACCTAATAGCATGAGCTCCAGACTCAGAAAGGCCTGGGTTCAAATCCTAGCTCGGCTTCTTTTCTTTCTTTCCTTATCTCTCTCTCTTCCTTTCTTTCTTTCTCTGTCTCTTTTTCTTTCTTTCTCTCTCTCTTTCTTTCTTTTTTCTTTCTTTTTTTTTTTGAGACGGAGTTTCACTCATGTTACCCAGGCTGGAGTGCAATGGCGCGATCTCGGCTCACCGCAACCTCCGCCTCCTGGGTTCAGGCAATCCTCCTGCCTCAGCCTCCTGAGTCGCTGGGATTACAGGCACGTGCCACCATGCCCAGCTAATTTTTTGTATTTTTAGCAGAGACGGGGTTTCACCATGTTGACCAGGGTGGTCTCGATCTCTTGACCTCGTGATCCACCCGCCTCAGCCTCCCAAAGTGCTGGGATTACAGGCTTGAGCCACCGCGCCCGGCTTTTTTTCTTTCTTTCCTTTTTTTGAGACAGAGTCTTGCTCTGTTGCCCAGCTAGAGGGCAGTGGCACAATCTTGGCTCACTGCAACCTCCACCGCCTGGGTTCAAGCAATTCTCCTGCCTCAGCCTCCTGGCGAGTGCCACCACACCTGGTGGCACACACTAATTTTTTTGTGTTTTAGTAGAGACAGGGTTTCACCATGTTGGCCAGGATGGTCTCGATCTCCTGACCTCATAATCCAGCGGTCTTGGCCTCCCAAAGTGCTGGGATTACAGGCATGAGCCACTGAGCCTGGCCAGCTCGGCTACTTTCTGACTCTGTGACCCTAAGCAAGCTGCCTCCCCTCTCTGAGCAAGCCTGCAGGGAATAAAATAACTACATGGGAAGGGCCAAGCAAGCGGCTGAGGAGCTCACTCAATGTCAGTTTCCTTTCTCTTTTCCAAGTCCAAATCCCTGGGCTAGGGCCATTGATGGGGCTGGACATGCCCAGGGAGGCTTTAAGAGTCATGGAATTGCCAGGTGCGGTGACTCACACCTGTAATCTCAGCACTTCGGGAGGCTGAGGCGGGAGGATCACTTGACCCAGAAGTTTGAGACCAGCCCAGACAACAACATGAGACCCTGTCTCTACAAAGAAATAAAAATTAGCTGGGTGTGGCGATGCACACATGTGGTCCCAGCTACATGGGAGGCTGAGGCAGGAGGATCACTTGATCCCAGGAGGTAAAGGCTGCAATAAGCCAAGACTGCACCACTACACTCCAGCCTAAGTGATAGAGCAAGACCTGTAAAAAAAAAAAAAAAAAAAAATCGTGGAATCAAACACAGATGCCCACCTGCAGCAGGTCACTGCAGTGCTTTGGGCAGTGTGTCATCATCTGTCAAGTTGGGGTACAATAGAAGATGCTTAGCAAATAACATTAGGTCCCCCTTCCCTGGTCACAGAAGTCCGCCTTGAGGAGGGGACGGAGCCTTCCTTTGAGTGTTGAGAGGACACGCTGGGCAAGACAGGGACTACTCTTTAAGGCAGGAGGCTCTGGAGGTGGGGGCAAGGGGTGAGGACAGCGAGTCACCAGGAAGGGAGGGGGCACAGGGGCTGGGCTTTTCTGAAGGATGGGGCAGGCTTTCCATCAGTCCAGGGCCAGTTGGAGGGGTGCTTCTAGATGTGCACTCACAAAAGCTCAGATTTATTCTGAGACTTATTCAGAGGGTCACACAAACACTTGGCCACACAAAGGCATCCTGGAGACACATAAACACATTCACATTCACTCCTGCATACCCAGGGACAGCCACACAGACACAAAGGCACACAAAATAGGTACTCGAAACATTCATGCAGTCTTGCATACACCTCTGTACCCTCACAGTCAAAGCACACATTTATAGCTGGGCATGGTGGCGGGCGCCTGTAATCCCAGCTACTCAGAAGGCTGAGGCAGGAGAATTGCTTGAACCCTGGAGGTAGAGGTTGCAGTGAGCCAAGATCCTGCCGTTGCACTTCAGCCTGGGCATCAAGAGTGAAACTCCATCTCAAAAAAAGAAGAAAAAGCGCACATTTATTTCGTACACACTCCTGTGCACTCTGGAACATTCACAGACATCCTCACAGACGCACAGAGGCTGGTACAGTCAGGTGCTCTCAACACTCAGGTGCCTTCAGCCACCCCTAGGGCCCTCCCCTACTCTCCAGCCAAGTAGGCTCCACCTTTTCTCCCCACCCACTTCCCACCGTCCTCTGGGGCCTCTGGAGCCTCCCTCCAGAGCTGGGGGAGGGGCGGGGCAGGGCTCGCCCTGCTGACGTGGCAACAGTGCTCACCTGCAGCCAGGGCCACACCCTCCACAGGGAAAGGCTTAAAGGAGCAGGAATCCCAGGTGTTGACCACACGGGGTCTGTGCCCATGTTTTTCAGATGGGATCAGATGGAGAATGGGACTTGAACCCAGGACTCCAGTGCCAGGAGCTGGGTGGGGAGCCGAGTAGGCAGGGGATGCTCCTGCTGGGAATGGGGAAGCCTGGGTTCCAGACCCATCTCTTGCCTGCCCTGTTTGGCTGCTTGGCAACCTATGCCTCCCAACTCCCTGACAGGTACTCTCACCCTCTGGCAGTCCCTTTCTCAGGAGCCAGCACCCTCCTGAAATCCACCCAAGCCAGAAACCTGCGCATCCCGCTACCCACCTCTCTCTACCTGTGGAATCTATCCCTAAACATTTCCTGAACTGGGTAGGAGATGCTGTAGGCAGCCAGCCAGCTCTTTCCCAGTTCTGTGGCTTATGGCAAGTCACTCCCCTTCTATGAACCTCAGTTTCCTTGTCTGTAAATGCGGTGTGATCACACCTAACTCACATGATTGATGAGACGATTTAACTGCATAACAGACATAGAGCGCTGCAGGTCCAGGCCCAGCGACTCTGGACTGGTTTGGTGACTGACTAGATATATGGATGAGCTGCTCAACACATTGAGGCGCCCAGGTCACCCCTGCTGCAGCCTTGCTGATCCTGCCACTTCCTAGGGGATGCCACAGGACCAGTCTCACAGTGTGGTTTGCTGTTGGGTTTGCTGCTGCTTCCAAAGCCCTGGCAGCCCAGCCCAGCCCAGCCCAGCCCTAACTGCTGCATCAAGGTAGAAGGGTCAGGGCACTGGACAGCAGCAGGGGTGGAGAGGGGTCAGGGAGTCACAGCCATGCCTGGGGGAGCCACCAGCCTGCTGGGGGAGATCCAGCTCAGCTCCGCTCCTGGAGTACCTGGCTGAATCAAGGAAGGCCCATTCTGCTCTTGCGGCTCCAAGGCTCCTTAGTGGGCAGATCTAACCATGGCCCAAGGGCTCTGAACCTGAAGTAGAAGGCAGCCTGATCCCAGAGCTCCTGGGATGGTAAGGGAGACACTCCTGAGCCCAGTTCCTCAAACTAGTTGGGGAGATAGAGCATTTGTCTGGGATTCCCAGTCTGAGGGGGGCTCTTTGCCCTCTCCTAGGGACTCCTAGGCTGGCAAAAAAACACAACTCTTGGCCGGGCATGGTGACTCATGCCTGTAATCCCAGAACTTTGGGAGGCCAAGGCAGGTGGATCACCTGAGGTCAGGAGTTCGAGACCAGCCTGGCCAACATAAAGAAATCTTGTCTCTACTAAAAATACAAAATTAGCTGGGCGTGCTGGCAGGTGCCTGTAATCCCAGCTACTCAGGAGGCTGAGGCAAGAGAATCACTTGAACCTGGGAGGGAGAGGTTGCAGTGAGCTGAGATAGCTCCACTTCACTCCAGCCTGAGTGAAAGAGTGAAACTCTGCCTAAAAAAAAAAAAACCTCTTGTTTTCAGGGACCCAAGTCACAAAAGAAGAGTGGCCAGGCACAGTGGCTCGTGCCTGTAATCCCAGCATTTTGGGAGGCCAAGGTGGGCAGATCACAAGGCCAGCCTGACCAACATGGTGAAACCCCGCCTCTACTAAAAAAAAAATACAAAATTTAGCCAGGTGTGGTAGTGTGCACCTGTAACCCCACCTACTCAGGAGGCTGAGCAGGAGAATTGCTTGAATCTGGGAGGCGGAGGGTTGCAGTTAGCTGAGATCGTGCCACTGTACTCCAGCCTGGGCAACAGAGGGAGACTCTATCTCAAAAAAAAAACAAAAAGGCACGATAGTGCTGAAGGCGTTGCTTCAGTTTGAAGGATGTAGTGGGATTGGCCAGAGGAAGCTTGCTGGCTTGGGCCTGCACCTGGGGATGGAGAGGCAGTGCCCAGAGGAGCCCAAGGGGCTGAAGGTACCCGCAACTCCAGAGAGGAGTGGGGAAGATCCGGAGAGGGGGTTTAGGAAGAGAGCTCCTGGACTGGCCCCCATGCTGTGCTAGGGGAGAGAGAGACCAATGGAGTCCCTCGAACCTGGGAAAGGGGCCCCAGTGTTCTCATCAGATAAAGGAATTCAATCAGAGCTCCCTCTCAAGATAAAGGGAATTAGGGTACATGCACTTCTAAGTTGCTCTTCAAAAAGCTCTCCAGGAGCTCATTTATTCCTCTCAAGAACTATGCAAAGCAAAGGAAGCAGAAGCTCAGAGAAGCCCAAGGGTACAGAGTGGAAACGTGAGAGACTGGTCTGGATTCGAACCCAGCTCAAAGTCTAAGGCTTGGCCCCTTCCCGGAGTCCCACAGCCTCCCAGCAGGCGCACGCGCCCTTTAAACTCCAGCAGCTCGCTACGGGTGGATCTGCGGCAATTATTGTGGTTGTGTGTTCATTACTACTGCGGTGCCAAAGGACGTCCTTGATTCAGCTGGGACGCGGACCTCCCCACTGTCGGCGCGCCCTCGGTCCTAAAGCTCAGGGTCCAGGCGGCCCCGCGCGGCCGCGGCGGAAAAGACAACCCCCGGGGCGCGGGGTCGGTGTGGCGGCGCCCCCTGGAGGCAGTGCTCGGCATTGCCCGGCCTGGGGAGGGACGACCCTGAACGCAGCGTGGTCAGCACCGGATAGGCCCCGATGGCTCCCAGACAGCGGTCCCAGAGGGAGGGGAGAAAGGAGAAAATTAAGAGAAGAAACACTTTTTTTTTTTTTTTTTGAGACGGAGTTTCGCTCTTGTTACCCAGGCTGGAGTGCAATGGCACGATCTCGGCTCACCACAACCTCCGCCTCCTGGGTTCAGGCAATTCTCCTGCCTCAGCCTCCTGAGTAGCTGGGATTACAGGCACACGCCACCATGCCCAGCTAATTTTTTGCAGTTTTAGTAGAGACGGGGTTTCACCATGTTGACCAGGATGGTCTCGATCTCTTGACCTCCTGATCCACCCGCCTCGGCCTCCCAAAGTGCTGGGATTACAGGCGTGAGCCACCGCGCCCGGCCCAAGAGAAGAAACACTTTTCAAGTGTCTCTCATGGTGGGCGCATGGTGGCTCACTGCCTGTAATCCCAGCACTTTGGGAGGCCTAGGCGGGGCCGATCACTGGAGATCAGGAGTTTAACACCTGCCTGACCAACATGGTGAAACCCTGTCTCTACTAAAAATATAAAAATTAGCTGGGCGTGGTGGCACATGCCTGTAAATCCCAACTTCTTGGGAGGCTGAGGCAGGAGAATCGCTTGAACTTGGGAGGCAGAGGTTGCAGTGAGCCGACTTTGAGCCACTGCACTCCAGCCTGGGCCACAGAGTGAGACTAGGTCTCAAAAAAATAAAAAATAAAAAAACAGAAGTAGTGGGTCAGAGGGCCCTGCCAGGGCATCTCTGTACCACCCTTCTCCCACCTCTAGATGGGTTGCTGGAGCTCTTGGCACAAAGAAAGTAAGCAGAGGCCGGGTGTGGTGGCTCACGCCTGTAATCCCAGCACTTTGAGAGACCAAGGTGAGCAGATCATGAGGTCAGGAGTTCAAGACCAGCTGGCCAACAGGGCAAAACACTGTTTCTACAAAAATACAAAAATTAGCGGGGCTTGGTGGTGGGCACCTGTAACCCCAGCTACTCAGGAGGCTAAGGCAGGTGAATTGCTTGAACCCGGGAGGCGGAGGTTGCAGTGAGCCGACTTCGTGCCACTGCATTCCAGCCTGGGCAGCAAGAGCAAGACTCTATCTCAAAATAAAATTAAATTTTAAAATAAAACAAAATAGGGCCAGGTGCAGTGGCTCACGCCTCTAATCCCAGCACTTTGGGAGGCCGAAGCAGGCTGATCACCTGAGTTCAGGAGTTCGAGACCAGCCTGGCCAACATGGTGAAACCCTATCTCTACTAAAGATACAAAAAATTAGCCGAGTGTGATGGCAGATGCCTGTAATCCCAGCCACTCGGGAGGCTGAGGCTGGAGAATCACTTGTTGCGGTGAGCTGAGATTGCGCCATTGCACTCCAGCCTGGATGACAGGGCAAGAGTCCATCTCAAAAAAAATAAATAAAAAAAAAAAAAGAAAGAAAGAAAGTGAGCAAAATGGCTCCCACCTGCATCAGTAGTAATGGGGAATGTGCTACTCTCAGCTTGCAGAGCAAATTCACTTCCATTGGCTCATGTGTTGAGCCTCACATTTGATTGCATTTCACAACAATCCTGTGAAGAGGGTGTTAATTGCCCATTTTGCTGAGAGGGAGCTGAGGTTCAGGGAGGTTGGCTTCCCAGGGGGGTATAGGATCTGCTCTGAGGTCGGGAGGAGACAGTTGCCAAGGCCTCCCCTGCTGCCCTCTGGCGCCTCTCCACTTCCCAGCTCATCCACGCATTCCTCCCACACACATGTCCATTCACTCACAGCTCCCTGCCTGCCCCATTCTACAAGCCACAGTAACTACAGGCCTAAGACAGAGGGACCCTTTTGGTGGGGATCCTGCCTGGAGTGGCGGCCAGAAGGTCACTCTTCAACGGGGAATGAAATTTGTTCACATCTTTTCTGATTCTGGTTTTTGGTGGTGATTGATTTATTTATTGAGACAGAGTCTCGGTCTTGTTGCCCAGGCTGGAGTGAGCGCAGTGGCGCAATCTCGGCTCACTGCAACCTCTGCCTCCCAGGTTCAAGTAAGTCTCCTGCCTCAGCCTCCCAAGTAGCTGGGCTTATAGGCATGTGCCACCATGCTCGGCTAATTTTTGTATTTTTAGTAGAAATGGGGGTTTCACCATGTTGGCCAGGCTGGTCTTGAACTCTTGACCTCAGGTGATCCACCTGCCTTGGACTCCCAAAGTGCTGGGATTACAGGCGTGAGCCACTGAGCCCAGCCGATGGGGATTTATGTATGTATGTTTTGGAGACAGGGTCTCATTTTGTTGCTCAGGCAATAGGGCATTGTGCAGTGGTGTGATCATGGCTTACTGGAGCGTGAGCTCCTGGACCCAAGCAATATTCCTGCCTCGGTCTCCCTGGAATTGGAGGTGTGAGCCACCACAGCCAGCTGTCAGGGGGGTATTTAGAAAGAAAGAGTCTCCCTAAATTATCTGTCCAGGGCCTGGCTTTCTAAGGTTCAGTTCTTATCTTAGGGGTCTCAGCAGGAAACAGAGGCACACTCAAACACTCCGTGTTTGCCAGAAGAGGATTTCATGAAGAGACCATTCACAGAGGTGTGGGCAGGAATGGTGGAGCACCTGGGACTAGCAAAGGTGAGAAGGAATCATTACCCCTGGGCCTGAAGGAACAGGGGAGGGAGCCTTGATAAGGAACCTGGCTGGAGGTGTAACCATGGGAACAAGCCACCCAAGAGGACCCATGGCTTTTGGCAGAGGACTATAGTTACTGCCAAAGTCACAGGCGGGGAGGGGGCATAATAAATATCTTGCAGGTGGCTCGGTGGCTCACACCTATAATCCCAGCACTTTGGGAGGCTGAGGTGGGTGGATCACCTGAGGTCAGGAGTTCGAGACCAGCCTGGCCAACATGGCAAAATCCTATCTCTACTAAACATACAAAAATTAGCTGGGAAAAAAAAAGAGAAAGAAAGAAAGAAAAAAGGGCTAGGCGTGGTGGCTCATGCCTGTAATCCAAGCACTTTGGAGGCCAAGGCGGATCACCTGAGGTCAGGAGTTCAAGATCAGCCTGACCAACATGGTGAAACCCCGTCTTAAAAAAATATATTAGTGCCGGGCGCGGTGGCTCAAGCCTGTAATCCCAGCACTTTGGGAGGCCGAGGCGGGTGGATCACGAGGTCAAGAGATCGAGACCAGTCTGGCCAATATGGTGTGGAACCTTGTCTCTACTAAAAAAAAAAAATATTAGCTGGGCATGGTGGCGCGTGCCTGTAATCCCAGCTACTCAGGAGGCTGAGGCAGGAGAATTGCCTGAACCCAGGAGGCGGAGGTTGCGGTGAGCCGAGATCGTGCAATTGTAACAAAGCCTAGGAGCCAGAGGGGGACTCCTTCTCAAAAAAAAAAAAAAATATTAGCTGGGTGTGGTAGCACACGCTTGTAATCCCAGCTACTTGGGAGGATGAGGCACGACAATGGCTTCAACCCAGGAGGCAGAGGTTGCAGTGAGCTGAGATCACACCACTGCACTCCAGCCTGGGCAAGAGAGTGAGACTCTGTCCCCAAAAAATAACAATAGGGGGTTGGGGGTGAAAAAATAATAATAAATAAAAAAATAAAAATAAATAGTGCTCGCTTCGGCAGCACATATACTAAAATTGGAACGATACAGAGAAGATTAGCATGGCCCCTGTACAAGGACGACATGCAAATTCGTGAAGTGTTCCATATTTTTTAAAATAAATTTTAAAAATTAAAAAAAAATCATAAATAAATATCTTGATCTCACTCTCCTCTCTCTCTGATCTCCTGCGAGGGTCCCCAGTTTGGCCAAACCTCACCTGAAGCCAGAAGGCAAGGGGGCCCGGGAGAGGCTGGCCACAGGAGTCAGCTCTAGGACATGCAGCTCTGAGAATAAAGGTTAGGCAAAGAGTAGCCAGCCCTGGGGCCTCTCTCCTCCTCCCGGGTTTGGCTTTGTGGAGGGGCTGAGAGATAACAGTGGCTGACCTTGTCCTTCAAAGCAGAGTCTATGCCTGGTTCCTGATGCCAGAACAGCTTTTCTCATCCTTCCAGGCCCAGATACTTTTTTCACGAGGCCATCCCCAGCCCTGGAGTTAATTTCCCCCATCCATCCCTGGCTTCCCTGGTTCTCAATGTCTATCACATCACTCAGCCCAGTGATTTGGCATTATTCTCTGCATAGGTTTTTCTCCCCAGGAGACGGTTCTAGCTTCCTCTATACTGAAAGCTTCTTGCAGGCCTAGGCCAAATAAGGCTGCTTGCTCTGATACAGGGCCCAGCACAGCCCAAGTGCCAATGTGCTGAATCTTATGGCCTCAGATACGTCACTCTGCCTTGGTATATGCAATCTGGGCACGTGTGTATCTGTCTTCCTCAGTACACTGGGGTTTCTGAGAGGTGAGTAGCCCAGACGTGGCACACAGGAGGCATCGAATGTTGCCTAAATTAGTCTAAATAGAACCATCCTTCTTCCCTTCATTCATTCAATAATTTTTTCGGATCTTCCAGATGGCTGAACACACGGAGGTTCCTAGAGGATGGTGTGCCCAGGGAGGTCACAGAAGCTTCACGCCCCTTCCTCCATAACTCTGCCCTTCACATCTCTTCATCTGTATCCTTTATAATAAGCCACTAAAGCTAAGTATGGCCATGTGACTAAGTTCAGGCAATGGGACACAATCAGAAGTGGTATGAAGTGAGCAACCCCTCCTTTTCTCTTTTGTTGGATAGAATGAGGCATTAGAAGGGAGCTTGGATTGGTCTTGGACAGGTGTGGATTAGGGCAACAGTCTAGAGATGGCGGAAGACCAAGATGGGAGTCCGCATCTTTAGCAGATTCTATTTTCCCAAGATGGAGGCAATACTATATCCCATTCCACAAGCTCTTCTTACACTGTGACTTTGACACAGTCTTCCCATTAAAAGGGGGCATCTGGCCGGGTGTGGTGGCTCATGCTTGTAATTCCAGGACTTTGCAAGGCCAAGGCAGGTGGATCATGAGGTCAGGGGTTTAAGACTAGCCTAACCAACATGGCGAAACCCCATCTCTACTAAAAATACAAAAATTAGCCGGACATGGTGGTGCACCTGCAATCCCAGCTACTTGGAGGCTGAGGCAGGAGAATCGCTTCAATCTGGGAGGCCAAGGTTGCGGTGAGCCGAGATCAGGCCATTGCACTCCAGCCTGGGCAACAGAGTGAGACTCCATCTCCAAAAAAAAAAAAAAAAAAAAAAAAAAAAGGTGGCATCTATGTCCCTTCCTCATGAGCTAGAGGCTGGGGTCTTTGTGACTGCCTTGACCAACAGAATATGTCAGCAGTAGGCCAGTCCCGGTGGCTCACGCCTGTAATCCCAGCACTTTGGGAGGCCTAGGTGGGTGGATCACAAGGTCAGGGGTTCGAGACCATTCTGGCCAACATGGTGAAAACCCATCTCTACTAAAAATACAAAAATTAGCCAGGCATGGTGGCATGAACTTGTAGTCCCAACTACTCGGGAGGCTGAGGCAGGAGAATCACTTGAAACGGGAGGCAGAGGTTGTGGTGAGCCGAGATTGTGCCATTGTACTCCAG
>NW_016107366.1:10285081-10289899 GCF_001604975.1 Cebus imitator | reverse complement strand
GGAGTCTCGCTCTTTTACCAGGCTGGAGTGTACTGGCATGATCTCGGCTTACTGCAACCTCTGTATCCTAGGTTCAAGTGATTCTCCTGCCTCAGCCTCCCGAGTAGCTGGGATTACAGGCGTGCACCACTGTGCCCAGCTACTTTTTTTGTGATTTTAGTAGAGACGGGGTTTCACCATGTTGGCCAGGATGGTCTTGATCTCTTGACCTCGTGATCCACCCACTCAGCCTCCCAAAGTGCTGGGATTACAGGCATGAGCCACCGTGCCCTGCCAACAAATTTTTTTTAAGGTCCTAATATATCCCAGGCCCTGTGCTGGGCTCTGGGGACCCAGCAGTAAACAAGACACATATAGTCTCTGCCCTCCTGGAGCTTCTATTCTAGTGGGGGAAGCAGAAAAAGAAGGAATGGAAAATGAATAATATTGTCGCAGATTGATAAATGCTGCACAGAAAATAAACAAAGTGACAGGCATAAACAGTAAATGGGATGAGGCATGGTGGCACGTGCTTATAATCCCAGCACTTGGGGAGGCAGTCTGGAGGATCCCTTGAGGCCAGGAGTTTAAGATCAGCCTGGACAACATAGTGAGACCTCCATCTCTATTAAATAAAGTTTTACAAAACCCAACAAAACAAAACAAAAAATAAGTGGGTGGACATTACGGGGAGGGGATGGGGAGAAAAGGCCTCTGTGCGATGTAAGCTGAGGCCTGAAGGAGAGTGGAAGGTGGGCTGGGAAGAGCTGGAAAGGGTGTTCTAGGCAGAAGGAGCAGCAGAAAAGGCCTGGCTGGGTGTGGTGCTCATCCCTGTAATCCCAGCACTTTGGGAGGCTGAGGCAGGAGGATCACCTGAGCCTGGGAGTTTGAGATCAGCCTAGACAACTCAGTGAGACCCTATCTTTACAAAAAATACAAAAATTATCCAGATGTGTTGGTGTGCATCTAGTTCCAGCTACTGGAGAGGCTGAGATGGGAGGATGACCTGAGTCTGGGGGTTGAGGTTGCAGTTAGCCATGATCGCACCATTGCACTCCTGCCTGGATGACAGAGTGAGACTTTGACTGCAAGAAACAACAGCAACAACAACAAAACAACAAAGGCCTGGAGGTGGGAAGTTTCTGGGACCCTGGGGAATTCTGGGTTTCAGCCTAAAGAAGCACTAAGCAGGAGGGTAGGAGGGGGCCAGAAGGCCAGCTCCTGGGCTGGTGGTTGAAGGGGCAGGGCCAGCTCCTCTAAATGCCACCCTTGCTGCCTGTTGCTGGGCACCACAGCAAACAGAGCCGCTGGCAGGCCTGCCTTTGCTGCCTTAGCTCCTCTCTGGCGGGCAGCAGATGTCAAATGTCCAGCAGCTGAGGCTTCGCCAGCCTCCTCCCCTGGAATAGTTCAGGGGTAAGTCAGAAAATGACCAGCCTCAAAACCCAGCTTTTTCTCCTGCATACCTTACAAGGGTGTATTTGGCTACCCTGGGTGTTAAATCTTCTACGCCCTTGCATTAGACAGAGAAATATAAATATACAGCACAGGCGGCACACTCAGACGTGAGGATGAATGAACATCCAGTCACGCACAAGCACACGATCTGAGTCACACAAGGGACCATACACATGCTCCACAAACACAGTCACAACAGCCAGCCCCACACACACTCCACATGGCACCATCTCCACACACATTCACCCTGAGATCACACAATCACACATCCACATGCTTACACACAGACATGTACCCCACAATCACCGCAGAGTCACACAGGGGCACACAAGCCCACACACATTCAACACCACCTCATTCTTCCCCCACCCGCCTCCCAGGCACCCCAGCCCCTGGGGCTCATTATGGTGCCGGCATTCTTCTGTGATTGAGTCAAAGACCTCCCCAGACAGGACGGCTAAATGGAAAAAGGAATCCGAAGGAAGAATGCCTAAGGCCCAGGTCTGGGAAGGGGCCCAGCAGCTTCTCTCTTGGGGAGAAAGACGTCAGTGCTGGTTTGACCCTGACACTAGTGAGCTGAGGACGTAGGGGGAGGTATGTCTTGACGTTGACAGAAGAGGGCTGAGTGAGGTGACAGGTGGAGCAGGGGAGAGACCCCAGGAAGCCTCGAAGGGTGGGGCAGAAATTGGGGTTAAATATGGACCCAATGTGATCATAAACTCCACAGTCCTCCCAAACTCCAGTTACCCGCCCGCCCCCAGCCTCCAGGCTGTCCCCAAACTCGTGGGGTGTGGCTGTGAACCCTCCTCCCTGGCTGCGCCCTGCCCCGCCCTTCACGACAGCTGCTGGAGACAGCCCTGGAGTGCCCAGAGGGTGACTGCGCTCCTTCCCCTCGTGGGTGGGGATCGGAGAGCACCGGGTGGCGGCGGACACCCACAAACACTCGAGGGGTGCTGGGTCCCTCTGAGCAGCCCGCCCAGCCCTGCCCCTATCCTCCCAGGCTGGAACGGGAAGGTCTCCCTGGGGCTACAGAGCCCCTTCTCCCCTCCTCTTCTGTGGGACCCCACGAAAGGAAGGGTGGGGAGACGGTTCGGGAAGACCACGGGCTGGGAAGTTTGGAGAGGGCTCTCCAGGCCCCTGTCCCCACCCCCGCCCCAGGCCGGTCCGGGAGGGGCGGCCTCTCCCCGCCCCCCGGGCCGCGCGGCCTCTCCCTCCTCCCCCGGCAGGAGCCCTGGCCAAGTGGGCGCGCCCGGCTCGGGGCCGGCCGGGATCCGGTGTCGGCTGCAGCTGGCAGTGCGGCTGGCGCGGGCGCCGGAGCACAGGGCCCGCGGGCCCGGCTATTAATAACGCGGCCGCCAGCCCCGGGTCGCGCAGCCATGGCCAGCCCAGAGCCCCGTCGCGGCGGGGACGGCGCCGCCCAGGCCGCGAGGTAGGACCCTGCCGGGCCCGCGTCGCCGCCCCCCTGGGGAGGGGGTGATGGACGGGTTCCCTTTCCCCGCCCTCGGGCGTCTTTCGCCTGCCTGGGGGTAGTGGTCCAGCCGGGGTGGGGCACTGGAGCCGCCTCGTGAGGGGACATCCGGGAGTCTGGCCGGTCCGGGGTTCCGGCACCTCCGTTTGTCTGTGGCTTTTTATAATACCCCTCCCGCTCCCGGGGCTGCATGAGCATTAACCCTTCCAGGCGAGTGGGCATCCACCACTCCAGTGCCATTTGGCCCATGGCAGCCAAAGACACTTCTCGCGTGCCTTCATTCCTCCCTGCAAGTGTCAGCTGGAGACGGAGGCCTCCCCTTCTTAAATGGCTGTGTGGAAGCCACTTGGTGCAAGCCTGGGCATCTGTCAGAGCTTGTTCTCTCTGGTCTGGCCTGGGATGGGTGGGGGAAGGGTTCAGGGGCCCTCCCCACTATCCATGCTGGCAGCCCACGGCTTCGTGGGGGAAGGGACCTGTGGCTGAGGGGTTTGGGGTGAGTGGCAAGTATTTCTGTCCCAAGTCATACTGTAGCTCTGGGACTTCCCAGTGTACCAAGAGTGAGGATGCAAATACACATCTGACACCCCTTCACTGTCACACAGGGGCACAAAACAGAAAGGTCTTACACACACATACTCGCCCGTACTGCTGTCCACGCCTACGGCTACACAGTCAGACACACGGACTCTTGCCTGCCCAATGTCATACACACTCCCAGCCACATCCCTGAACAGGATTGGAGAGCTCTGCAGGTCCTCTGGGGACAGGGACAGAGTGGCAGAGGCAGCGTGGCCCAGAGCCCAAGGAAGCCCGAGGGGCCCCAACTAAGCTGGCTTCCTCTCCCCCAGCCTCCTGTCATCTGCTTCTTTCCCTCCTCTCTCTCTGTTTAAGAGAAGTGGCTGTGTGAGGGCAGCACCCAGCAGAGGCCTGGCATCATGGGTGGGTGGCAGAGGCAACACGATGTGTGCTAACAGCACAGCTTGGAGGTCAGGAGGCCTGGGTTCTACTTCCAGCTTTGCCACTCGACCTTGGGCAGATTTCCTCCTTGGAGTTCGTCTGGTTTCTGCCTGTCTGCCTTTACTGAGCCCCACCCTAGGATAGCAAGCAGAATGAGAACTCTGCTTGTCCTTAGGAAACTCACTATCAGGGAGACAGACACATGCACTTTTGTAACTGGAGCAGTAAGTGTGAAGATGTGCTGCATACAGAGTGCCCTGAGAACACAGATGGGGTTGTCTGGGAGACACTTTGTGGAAGAGATGAAGTCTGAGCAGGGCTTGAAAGATGAGTAGAAATTTGTTACGTAGGCTGAGTGTGGTGGCTCACGCCTATAATCCCAGCACTTTGGGAGGCTGAGGCAGGCAGATCACCTGAGGTCAGGAGTTCAAGACCAGCCTGATCAGTATGGTGAAACCCCGTCTTTAAAAAATTAAAAATTAGAAATTTATTAGGTAGGGAGGGATAACATGGGGAGAAATGCCAGATATAGGTGATGGGGAGGAAGGCAGCAAACCACATGACCATGTATGTACCTGCAACAATCCTGAATGTTCTTCACATGTACCCCTACGCAATAAAAAAAATAAATATATATATATGAAATTTGTTAGGTAGAAGTATATTGTGAGGCTGGGGACAGTGGCTCATGCCTGTAATCCCAGCATTTTGGAAGGCTGAGGTGGGCAGATCACCCAAGGCCAGGAGTTCAAGACCAGCCTGGCCAATATGGCAAAACCCTGGCTCTACTAAAAATACAAAAAATTAGCTGGGCTTAGTGGTGTGTGCCTATAATCCCAGCTACTAGGGAGGCTGAGGCAAGAGAATTGCTTGAGCCCAGGAGTCGGAGGCTGCAGTGAGCAAAGATCATGCCATTGCACTGCAGCCTGGGCCACAAGAGTGAAACTCCGTCTCAAAAA
>NW_016107366.1:10280159-10283681 GCF_001604975.1 Cebus imitator | reverse complement strand
CCCACCACCATGCCCAGCTAATTTTTTGTATTTTTAGTAGAGATGGGGGTTTCACAATGTTGGCCAGACTGGTCTTGAACTCCTGACCTCAGGTGATCCACCTGCCTTGGCCTCCCAAAGTGGTGGGATTACAGGTGTGAGCCACCATACCTGGCTAATAGATGAGGATTCTATAAATGAGTATTCATGTAAAATGCCTAGAATAATCTTGAACATAGTGAAGTCATTCCAAGGTGGGTGGCTCAGCAGGAGAATGATGCAAGGGCCTTGTTCTGGGAAAGCAGGGACCATTGAGTATCACAGTAGGTCTGGCTGGTGGAGCAGGTGCATTCTTCCTGGCCTTGGCTCTAGGAGCTCTGCCTTCCCAGGTAGAACAGGGTTGTTTTCTAGTTAGGTGGTTTTTGAGGAGCTGCATTTCTCAGCTGGACACTGTGGGCTAAGTGTAGGAGGTGTAAAAAGTTAATGCATGCTCTGGGATGTCAAGCATTGGGTGGGTTGCAGGAAGAATGTGAGATGAGGCTAAAAAAGGCATGTTTGGGCCACATCTTTAAGGACCTTGGAACTATGCCTAGCAGTTTGGGTATTTTTTGGTGAAGTGGAGCAACAGTTCACTCTGTGTTGTACCAAGTTAACTGTGCTGGTGTAGAGAATAGATTGGGGTGAGGAGAGGAGGAAGTCCTGTTAGAACACCAGGACAAAAGTGCCAGTGAGACCTGATGACTTGGAGTAGGGCCCTGATAGTGGGATGCAGAGAGAGGGATGGAGACTGTAGTCTTTCTGAGATAGCAAGGCCACTTCTTGGCTGGGTGCGTTGGCTCATGCCTGTAATCCCCAGCACTTGGGGAAGCCGAGGCGGGTGGATCACGAGGTCAGGAGATCGAGACCATCCTGGCCAACATGGTGAAACCCCATCTCTGCTAAAAATACAAAAATAAGCTGGGCGTGGTGCCGTGCGCCTGTAGTCTCAGTTACTAAGGAGGTGGAGGCAGGAGAATCGCTTGAACTGGGAGGCGGAGGTTGCAGTGAGCTGAGATCGTGCCACTGAACCCAGCCTGGGCAATAAAGCGAGACTCCATCTCAAAAAAAAAAAAAAAAGAAAGGTCCCTTCTCAATGAACTGGCTATCTAGGGAAGGGAAAGAGCTGTCCGAAGATTTCTTGCCTATGGCTGGATGCGGTGGCTCATGCCTGTAATTCCAGCACTTTGGGAGGTCTAAGTGGGAGGATCGCTTGAGCTCAGGAGTTTGAGACCCTCCTTAGTAATATGGTAAGACTTCATCTCTACAAAAAGTTACAAAATTAGTGGGTATGGTGGTGTGTGCCTGTAGGCCTGGCTACTCGGGAGGCTGAGGGAAGAGGATTGCTTCAGCCAGGGAGGTTGAGGCTGTAGTAAGCTATGATCACGCCACTGTACTCAGGCCTGGGTGACAGAGGGAGACTCCATCTCAAACAAAACAGAAACAGGTAAGATCAAAGCCATTTGCATTTGAGGGGCAAAACAGCAAGAGAGCACTCCCCAGGGGAGCTGACTGAGCTGGCAGGTAATAGGCAGCTGGGTCAAAGAACTCACATGTTGGAATGACAGAATCTGAATTCAAGAGCCTTTGACAGACTAGAAGTGTGGGCCGGTTCTTTTTATTTTTTTTATTTTTATTTTTATTTTTTATTTTTATTTTTATTTTTTTTGAGACGGAGTTTCACTCTTGTTACCCAGGCTGGAGTGCAATGGCGCGATCTCGGCTCACTGCAACCTCCGCCTCCTGGGTTCAGGCAATTCTCCTGCCTCAACCTCCTCAGTAGCTGGGATTACAGGCACGCGCCACCATGCCCAGCTAATGTTTTTGTATTTTTAGTAGAGACGGGGTTTCACCATGTTGACCAGGATGGTCTCGATCTCCCGACCTCGTGATCCACCCGCCTCGGCCTCCCAAAGTGCTGGGATTACAGGCTTGAGCCACTGCGCCCGGCTCTTTTTATTTTTGAGTCAGAGTCTCGCACTGTAACTTGGGCTGGAGTGCAATGGTCTGATCTTGGCTCACTGCAACCTCCGCTTTCTGGGTTCAAGTCATTCTCCTGCAGAAGCCTCCCAAGTAGCTGGGATTACAGGTGCCTGCCACCAGGCCCAACTAATTTTTGGTATTTTTAGTAAAGACAGGGTATCACTATGTTTCCCAGGCCGGTCTCTAACTCCTGACCTCATGATCCATGGGTGGGCCAGTTCTAACCAGATGAACTTTTACAGGAACAAGAAATTGTTGCTTACAAGCACTTGGTATGAAAAACTCTTAAGGATTTTGGTCAAAGTCAGCTCTTGTCAAGAATATGTTATATAGCTGGCCACAGTGGCTCACCCCTGTAATCCCAGCACTTTGGGAGGCCAAGGCAGGAGAATCGCTTGAGCCCAGGAATTCAAGACCATCCTGAGCAACATGGTGAAACCTCATCTCCACAAAATGTACAACAATTAGCCTGGCGTGTTGGTGTGTACCTGTAGTCCCAGCTACTCGGGAGGCTGAGGTGGATCACTTGACCCAGTAAGTCAAAGCTGCAGTGACTGTGATCACACCACTGCACTCCAGCATGGGCAACAGAGTGAGAGCTTGTCTTAAAAAATGAAAAAAAAAGAAGAGGAGGCCGGGAACTGTGGCTCATGCCTGTAATCCCAGCACTTTGGGAGGCTGAGGCAGGTGGGTCACCTGAGGTCTGGAGTTCCAGACCATCATGGCCAACATGGTGAAATCCCATCTCTAATAAAAATATAAAAATTAGCCGAGCGTGGTGGCACATGCCTGTAATTCCAGCTACTCGGGAGCCAGAGGCAGGAGAATCGCTTGAACCCAGGAGGCATCAGTTGCAGTAAGCAGAGATCGCGACACTGCGCTCCAGACTATCGACAGAGCAAGCCACTGTCTCAAAAAAGAAAGGAAAAAGAAAAGAAGAAAATATGATGGAGCTGCCTTATATGCCAAGGGAGCCTTGCTGCCTCCAGATTCCTCCAGGAATAAAGTGTCCAGAGACTTCACTACTCAAGCATGCCTGGGGCACTGTTTTTTGTTTTTGTTTTTGAGATGGAGTCTGGCTGTGTTACCTAGGCTGTGGTGTGATCTCAGCTCATTACAACCTCTGCCTTCCGGGTTCAAGTGATTCTCGTGCCTCAGCATCCCGAATAGCTGAGATTACAGGCGTGTACCATCATGCCCTTCAAAGTTTTATATTTTTAGTAAAGACAGGATTTCACCATGTTGGCCAGGCTGGTCTTGAACTCCTGACCTCAGGTGATCCACCTGTCTTGGCCTCCTAAAGTGCTGGGATTATAGACGTGAGCCATCCCACCTGGCCCTGGGTCACTGCTTTTGATACCCATCCCCAATTTCAAGCTCTGGGGGAACTTAAGAATAAAGGTAAATTCGCAGGGCGCGGTAGCTCACGCCTGTAATCCCAGCACTTTGGGAGGCCGAGGCGGGTGGATCACGAGGTCAAGAGATCGAGACCATCCTGGTCAACATGGTGAAACCCCGTCTCTA
>NW_016107366.1:10275890-10279559 GCF_001604975.1 Cebus imitator | reverse complement strand
TTGGCTCACTGCAACCTCCACCTCCCGGGTTCAAGCAATTCTCCTGCCTCAGCCTCCTGAGTAGCTGGGATTATAGGCATGTGCCACTATGCCCAGCTAATCTTTTTATTTTTATTTTTTTATTTTTTTGAGACAGTCTCACTCTGTCACCAGGCTGGAGTGCAGTGGCACAATCTTGGCTCTCTATAACCTTGGACTCTCTGGTTCAAGTGATTCTCCTGCCTTAGCCTTCTGAGTAGCTGGGATTACAGGCACACACTACCATACCCAGCTAATTTTTGTATTTTCAGTAGAGACAAGGTTTCACCATGTTGGCCAGGATGGTCTCGAACTGCTGACATTGTAATTTGCCCTCCTTGGCCTCCCAAAGTGCTGGGATTATAGACATGAACCACTGCGCCCAGCCAATCTTTTAATTTTTTTAGTAGAGACAGGGTTTCTCCATGTAGGTCAGGCTGGTCTTGAACTCCCGACCTCAGATGATCCACCTGCCTTGGCCTCCCAAAGCGCTGGGATTACAAGTGTGAGCCACTGTACCCAACCATTTTGTTTTGTTTTTTTTTGCCCTGCCTCCCCCTCATTTTGTTTTTTTTTTTTTTTTTAGAGACAGAGTCTCTGTTGCCCAGGCTGGAGTGCAGAATGGTGCAATCATAGCTCACCTCAGCCTCTACCTCCCAGGCTCAGGTGATTCTCCCACAACAGCCTCCTGAGTATCTGGGACTACAGGTGTGCGTTATCATGCCCGGCTAATCTTTATTTTATTTATTTATTTATTTATTTTTAGAGATGGGGTTTTGCCATGTTGCCCAGGCTAGCCTCAAACTCCTGGACTCAAGAGGTCTTGGCCTCCTAAAGTACTGGGATTACAGACATGAGCCACTGCACTTGACCATGGTTATTTTTTAAGTGTTTAGAGAACTTACATGGCAAAGAAGGTAGAAATATCTGATCCTAGAAGGAAGAATCAGGTAAATCCAGCGGCTAAAAGTTATAAGGAAGGGCCGGGTGCAATGGCTCATGCCTGTGATCCCAACACTTTTGGGAGACTAAAGAGCACAGATCACATCAGGTCAGGAGTTCAAGACCAGCCTGGCCAACATGGTGAAACCTCGTCTCTACTAAAAATACAAAAATTACGGCCGGGTGCGGTGGCTCAAGCCTGTAATCCCAGCACTTTGGGAGGCCGAGGCGGGTGGATCACGAGGTCAAGAGATCGAGACCATCCTGGTCAACATGGTGAAACCCCGTCTCTACTAAAAATACAAAAAATTAGCTGGGCATGGTGGCGCGTGCCTGTAATCCCAGCTACTCAGGAGGCTGAGGCAGGAGAATTGCCTGAACCCAGGAGGCGGAGGTTGCGGTGAGCCGAGATCGCGCCATTGCACTCCAGCCTGGGTAACAAGAGCGAAACTCTGTATCAAAAAAAAAAAAAATAATAAAATAAAATAAAATAAATAAAAGTACAAAAATTAGTGGGGTGTGGTGGTACATGCCTGTAGTCCCAGCTACTTGGGAGGCAGAGGCTGAAATGGTACCACTGTACTCCAACCTGGGTGACAGAGGGAGACTCTGTCTCAAAGGAAAAAAAAAGTTGCAAGGAAGATTTTACCTCAGCATTATAATTTTACTATAACTGGGCCAGGCGCGGTGGCTCATGTCTGCAATCCCAGCACTTTGGGAGGCCAGGTGGGTCACCTGAGGTCAGGAGTTTGAGGCCAGCCTGGCCAACATGGCAAAACCCCACCTTTACTAAAAATACAAAAATTAGTTGGGCATGGTGGCACATGCTTGTAATCCTAGCTACTCTGGAGGCTGAGGCAAGAGAATTGCTTAAACCCTGGAGGTGGACGTTGTAGTGAGCTGAGATTGTGCCACTGCACTCCAGCCTGGGCGACACAGTGGGATTCCATCCCCCCAACAACAAAAATTTTTTTATTATAACTGTGGAACAAACAGTGGTGCCTCCGGAATCTTGAGTCCTTGGAGCTGCATAAGCAGAGAGCATGTCGTGATGTTGCTAGGATGCTGGCTGGGGATCTACACAGTGGTTGGGTGTGTGGCGGGGTGATTGACAGAGTGGAGGGAGCAGACTAAGACCCTGAGGTAGTCTAGGCCCATGGCTGCTGGCTCCCGGCTTGCACCGTCCTGGGATTGTGGCTGCCCTTTCACTTCCAATCATTTCTTTTGCAGGAAAACAAGAGCAGAGGCCAATTCTCCTCTTCATGAGAACCCTGAATCCCTAAATGAGGCAGAGGCCTTGAACCCAGAAGTTACTCTATCTTCAGAGGGGACCTTAAACCTAGAAGACATTCTCTACCTGGAGGACACAGGTGACATTGATGAGACACTCTATGTGCAAGAGACTGAGAAGCCAGACGAGGCCCTATATATTGAGGAGGCCATGCAGCCAGATGAGGCTCTGTATGTGGAGGAGCCTGGGAATCCAGAGACAGTGTGTGTGGAGGAAACCATGGAGCCAGATGGGATACAGTTTGTGGAGGGGCCCGTGGAGACAGGAAGGCCCACAAGCCCAGAGCATGTTGTTTGTGAGGGAGAGACGGTCACAAGGGCAGAGAAATCTAACCCTGAGGAGAGCCTTGGAGCCGAGCTGAGCCCCAGTATGGAGGAGGAGAGCCTGAGCATAGAGGACCTGGAATTGCTAGAGGGGCGTTTCCAGCAGTGTGTCCAAGCTGTGGCCCAGCTGGAAGAGGAGAGGGATCAGCTCATCCATGAGCTTGTGTTGCTCCGGGAGCCAGCCCTGCAGGAAGTGCAGCAAGTCCATCAGGACATCCTGGCTGCCTACAAGCTCCACGCCCACGCAGAGCTGGAGAGAGATGGGCTAAGGGAGGAGATCCGGCTGGTCAAGCAGAAACTGTTCAAGGTGACGAAGGAATGTGTGGCCTACCAATACCAGCTGGAGTGCCGCCAGCAGGACGTGGCTCAGTTTGCCGATTTCCGGGAAGCACTGACTACAAGGGTGGCCCAGCTCTCAGAGGAACTGGCACAGCTCCGGGATGCCTATCAGAAGCAGAAGGAGCAGTTGCGGCAACAACTAGAGGCCCCTCCAAGCCAGAGAGAGGGGCACTTTCTCCAGGAGAGCCGGCGACTCTCTGCCCAGTTTGAAAATCTCATGGCAGAGGGCCGCCAGGGCCTGGAGGAGGAGTACGAGCCTCAGCTCCTGCGGCTCCTAGAGAGGAAAGAAGCTGGGACCAAAGCTCTGCAGAAAACCCAGGCTGAGATCCAGGAGATGAAGGAGGCTCTGAGACCCCTACAAGCAGAGGCCTGGCAGCTCCGACTGCAAAACAGGAACCTGGAGGACCAGATTGCACTTGTGAGGCAAAAACGAGATGAAGAGGTGCAGCAGTACAGGGTAGGCCCATTGGGCATGAAAGGAACTGAGGTCTTTTAACTTGGAGAAAGGGTGGCCAGAGTCCAAGGTCTTTGGGGCTGAAGGATACTGTCACATGTAGGAGTTAAAATTTGTTCTTTGGCGCCATCCTTTTTTTTTTTTATTTTTTATTTTTATTGAGACAGGGTTTCACCATGTTGGCCAGGTTGGTTTCGATCTCCTGATCTTGTGTCCCGCCTGCCTTGGCCTCCCAAAGTGCTAGGATTACAGGCATGAGCCACCACGCCTGGCCAAGGGGCCATTTTTTTTTTTTTTTTTGA
>NW_016107366.1:10271184-10275170 GCF_001604975.1 Cebus imitator | reverse complement strand
TTTTAGTAGAGACGGGGTTTCACCATGTTGACCAGGATGGTCTCGATCTCTTGACCTCGTGATCCACCCGCCTCGGCCTCCCAAAGTGCTGGGATTACAGGTGTGAGCCACCGCGCCCGGCACGTATTTTTTTTTTTAAGAGATGAGGTTTCACCATGTTGGCCAGGCTGGTTTTAAACTACTGACCTCAGGTGATCCGCCCTCCTCAGCCTCCCAAAGTGCTGGGATTACAGGCGTGAGCCACTGCGCTCAGCCTAATTTTTGTATTTTTAAGTAGAGACCGGGTTTCACCATGTTGATCAGGCTGGTCTTGAACCCCTGACCTCGTGATCTGCCTGCCTCGGCCTCTCAAAGTGCTAGGATTACAGGTGTGAGCCACCACACCTGGCTGGGGCCACTCAATTCTTTTCTCCATTCTTCATTCATTCAGACCCATGCTAGGGACAAAAAGTTATGTGAGCTGTTTTTTTTTTCAACAGGGTCTTGCTGTCACTTATGCTGGTGCAGTGATATTATCACAGCTCACTGCAGCCTTGACCTCCCAGGTTCAAGCAATCCTCCTACCTCAGCCTCTTGAGTAGGTGGGACCACAATCATGTACCACCATGCCCAGCTAATTTTTTTTTGAGACAGGTGCAATCTTGGGGGCTCACTGCAGCCTCAAACTCCTGGGCTCAAGAGATCCTCCTATCTCAGTCCCCCAAGCAGCTGGGACTACCAGTGTGTGACACCACGCCTGGCTAATTTTTTGTAGAGAAAGGGTTTCAGCATGTGGCCCAGGCTGGGCTTGAACTCCTGAGCTCAAGCTATCCACCCCCCTTGGCCTCCTGAAGAGCTAGGATTTATAGGTGTGTGCCACCGCAGTTGGCCAATTTTTGTATTTTTTGTAGACAGGGTTTTGCCATGTTGCCCAGGCTGGTCTTGAAATCCTGGACTCAAGTACTTTTAATGGCAAAAGCTGCAATTAATTTTGTAGCAACTTTAATAGAGCAGCCTCATCTTCATTTTCCTTTTATGTGCATTTGTCCCCACCTCTCTTGCATTCAAGTTATTTCTGATTAAGTGTGAGCCAGTTCTAATCCCTTTTTAGAACAGAGTGGGATATAAATACTAAGTGAATAAACAATTACGTAGTCCCTCCTAGACTGTGAGCTTTCAGAAGGTAGGGAATACATTTTACTTATCGTTGTATTATTCTCTGCAACTCGTGGCTCAGAGCACATGTCAGTTAAGTGCTGCTGGGCACTAATGAGAAGACTATAGTGTGGTGCTCTAAGCAATATTTTAATCTTTTGAAACACTCATTCCATTGGATAAACTGAAAAATCTATGTCCCAGAGATTTTGATATGCCCTTAAGGGAAAAAGTTTCCTTGTTGAAATGGCTGCATTGACTTCACTGAATATTTTGTCAAGCTTTCTGTAGTCTGTATTATGAAAACCTGTGGGCCAGGTGTGATGGCTCATGCCTATAATCCCAACACTTTGGGAGGCTGAGGTGGCCAGATCACGAGGTCAGGAGCTTGAGACCATCCTGGACCTGGTGAAACCCCATGTCTACTAAAAATACAAAAAACTAGCTAGGCATGGTAGCGAGTTCCTGTAGTCCCAGCTACTTAGGAGGCTGAGGCAGGAAAATTGCTTGAACCTGGGAGGCAGAGGTTGCAGTGAGCCGAGATCATGCACCTGCACTCCAGCCTGGTGACAGGGCAAGACTCCTGTCTCAAAAACAAACAAACAAAAACTAGGCCAGGCATGGTGGCTCACACTTGTAATCCCAGCACTTTGAGAGGCTGAGGAGGGCGGGTCATGAGGTCAGGAGTTCCAAGACCCGCCCGGCCAACACAGTGAAACCCCGAGGCGGCTGCAGTTAGCTGTGATAGCACCACTGCACTCCAGCCCAAGCAACAGAGAGACCCTGTCTCAAAAAAAAAAAAAAAAAAAAAAAAAAAAAAAAAAAAAAAAAAGAAAAGATTGTGTGTGTGTGTGTGTGTTGGGTGAGAGGATGAATACTACCCTCAAAGAGTTTGTACTCCAGAAGTGAGGAAACAGACAAAATGAATTTATTTCATAAAATCTAAGCACTGTTGATTTTAACATGCATCCTGATCTGAGATGTTAAAATGTCAGTCTTGGAATCAATGAAACATTTCAATGTGGTAAGCACTGTAACAGCTATAGTGATGAGGCAATGTCCTGATGAAAACAGGCATGACTACCCAAACCTGGGCAAACGAGGAGACATTTCATACATCAACAATAGCTAGAATGTATTTCAAGTTTTTTACACAAAATAATTCCTTTAGGGCCAGGTGTGGTGGCTCATGCTTATAATCCTAGCACTTTGGGAGGCTGAGACAGGCAGAAAACCTGAGGTTGGGAGTTTGAGACCAGCCTGACCAACATGGTGAAACTAAAAATACAAAACTTAGCTGGGCATAGTGGCACCTGTGATCCCAGCTACTCAGGGGGCTGAGGCAGGAGAATCACTTGAACCTGGGAGGCAGAGGTTGCAGTGAGCCAAAGTTGTGCCACTGTACTCCAGCCTGGGCAATAGAGTGAGACTCCATCTCAAAAAATAATTCCTTTAGTCCTTACATCTCTATGAGTTAGTGATAAGGCGTTTGAAAAATGAGAAAAAGAGGTAAGGCAGAGCAGTGATTTGCCCAGGGTTAGGCAGCTTGAGAGTGATAGAGCGAGGATGTAACTCCTGAGCAATCTAGCTTACGCCCATACTCAGGCTCTACAGGATGCTGGAGCTAGCCTTAAGAATGAATTCATGCCAGGCGCAGCTCACTCCTGTAATCCCAGCATTTTGGGAGGCTGAAGCAGGGGTATCACCTGAGGTCAGGAGTTCCAGACCAGCCTGACCTATGTGGTGAAACCCCATCTCCACTAAAAATAAAAAAAATTAGGCTGCTTGTAGTCCCAGCTACTCGGAAGGCTGATACAGAACTGCCTGAACCCAAGAGGCAGAGGTTGCAATGAGCCGAGATGGCACCACTGTACTCTAGCCTGGGCAACAGAGCAAGACTCCATCTCGGAAAAAAAAAAAAAAAAAAAAATTCACTGGGCAGGTAAGGGAGGGGTCTTTCAGGCAGAGGGAACAGCTCATACAAAATGGCAAATCCTGGCTCTATCACTGAGTTGGAAACTTTGGACAAATTACTTAAGCTCTGTGGCTCAGCACCCTCACATGTTAACATGAGATTAATAACATGAGCCTAATAATACTACAGTATTATTAATGGACTAGACTTCTTCCCCTTTAACTCTTACTCATTTTTTTTTTTGGAGACAGTCTTGCAGAGTCACCCAGGCTGTAGTGCAGTGGCTTGATCTTGGTTCACTGCAACTTCCGCCTCCTGGGTTCAAGCAATTCTCCTGCCTCAGCCTGAGTAGCTGGGACTACAGGTGTGTGCCACCATGCTGAGCTAATTTTTTTGTAGTTTTAGTAGAGATGGGGTTTTACCATGTTGGCCATGATGGTTTTACCATGTTGGTCTTCATCCCCTGACCTCATGATCTGCCCGCTTCAGCCTCCCAAAGTGCTGAGATTACAGGCGTGAGCCACCAAGCCCAGCCTTCTTACTCATCCTTTAAACCCAAGTTTCACTTCTTCCTGAAGTTGCCCGATATTCTTAATGTGTGACAGATAACCCTACTATTTTCCACAGCACCTAGTACTTCATACTACTGCTATAGCACTTCCCTCTTCCCTGAGTTGGAGAATGTATCCTTTGGCCTAGGTAGAAAATTAAAATTGGGAATGCTGTCAGTGCAAATGCGGGGGCTACTGTAGACAGACATGTACTGGCCCTTGAGAAATGAGTTGTATGTAGGTAGAAGGCAGCAGAGAACAAGGGTCTGGCTGTGTAGGTGAAAGAAGTGGCAGGAACACAGGCAGAGATCTGAGTTGGTCAGGCTACAGTAGTGCTGATATCACTGCAAGCCACAGATGTCATTTTTTTTTTTTTTTTTTTTTGA
>NW_016107366.1:10269211-10271003 GCF_001604975.1 Cebus imitator | reverse complement strand
TTTTTTAATAGAGACGGGGTTTCACCATGTTGACCAGGATGGTCTCGATCTCTGGACCTCGTGATCCACCCGCCTCGGCCTCCCAAAGTGCTGGGATTACAGGCTTGAGCCACCGCGCCCGGCCCACAGATGTCATTTTAAATGTCCTGGTAGCTCTATTAAAAAAAAAAAAAAACAGGTTAAATTAACCTTAATGCATTTTATTTAACCCAGCACATATATTTAAACATGTAATCAGTACCAAATATTGAGGTATTTTACATTCTTTTGTGTGTGCTCTTAGAAATCTGCTGTGTATTTTACACTTACATCACACCTCAATTGAGACTAGTCATATTTGAAATGACTCATATGACTAGTGGCATCAGTACTAGTTCAGGGCTAGATAAAAATGCTCATATGGAAGGAAAACGGAGGTTCAAGTTGGAGGTAGGGGTCAGACTAGAGGGGGGTCTGAATGCCACTAAAATGGAAAGCCTTTGAAGGATTTTGAATTGATTGGAAAGTTAATCTAGTATACTGTTAACACAGGATTAAGAGAGATCATCCTCAACGCCACTGTAGCAATCTTGCCTTCATTTCAGTGAGGCTGTTCCACTGTCATAGCTTATCACTGGTAGTGCTGACTGTCTTTCCAAGCAAGTACTTTTATGCCTTATCAACAGATCTGGTAGGTAGTGAGGACTGGGAAATCAAAACAGCAGTACGCAGATGCTTCCCTCTTCAGATGACACTCTTAGGCATGGCTGGGTACTAAAAAAGGTCCTTTGACAATGTTGGTGAAAGCTGAGATTCAGCCAGAGTATCAAACAGTGCAGATTGATGTGCCACAGGTACAATGTCAAATATGACTCAAGAGGACAAATTATCTAGATCCTTCTAATAATAGCATGTACCCCAACTGGATTCCTTAGTATTCTTCAAAATCTGTTAGTCACTGTCCCTTTAAAAGATACCAACTCCCTCCTCCTTCCTTAAGGATCCATGCCAGCTGGCAGGTAAACCAGAGACTGACTTGCTGACATCTTCCTTACTTTCCTCAGGTATGCATCCTAGGCAGGGATTTTTTTTTTTTTTGAGACGGAGTCTCACTCTGTTGCCAGGTTGCAGTGCAGTGGTGTGATTTCAGCTCACTGCAACCTCTGCCACCCAGGATCAAGTTCTCCTGCCTCAGCCTCCAAGTAGATAGAACTATAGGCACACCCCAACACAGCCAACTAATTTTTTTTATTTTTAGTTAAGACAGTTTCACCATGTTGGCCAGGATGGTCTCGATCTGTTGACCCCGTGATCCACCCACCTCAGTCTCCCAAAAGTGCTGGGATTACAGGCATGAGCCACCATGCCTGGCCAGGCAGCAACAACTGACAGAATGCATCCCAGCCTGGTTCTGGAAGAATGAGAAAGTTATCTGAGGACTGTGAAAAGCCTCCTGTGCACAGCATCTTCATCTTCCAACTCAGAACTACTAAACAAATTCAGTCTTTCTGTGTAATGAAAAAAGGATGAGCTGGGTGCAGTGGCTCCTGCCTGTAATCCCAGCACTTTGGGAGACTGAGGCAGGAGGATTGCTTGAGCCCAGGAACAAGACCAGCCTGGACAACATGGCAAAACCCTGTCTCTATAAAAAAAATTAAAATGGCCGGGCGCGGTGGCTCAAGCCTGTAATCCCAGCATTTTGGGAGGCCGAGGCAGGTGGATCACGAGGTCAAGAGATCGAGACCATCCTGGTCAACATGGTGAAACCCCGTCTCTACTAAAAATACAAAAAATTAGCTGGGCATGGTGGTGC
>NW_016107366.1:10256460-10268990 GCF_001604975.1 Cebus imitator | reverse complement strand
AAAAAAAAAAAAAAAAAAAAAATTAAAATATGCAGAAAATTAACTAGGATAGCCAACACCCTCACTAAAGCATCAATTTGCACATGAAGTTAAGTACTAAATAGAAATTATCTTTTAGGAACTTTGGAAACAAAAACTTTTTCCTTAAAGAAGCCAATTATTATTTTTTTTTCCCCTCTCAGATTTGGTCTTGTTGCCCAGGCTGAGTGCAATGGCGATCTTGGCTCACTGCAACCTCTGCCTCCCAGGTTCAAGCAATTCTCGTGCCTCCTAGCCTCCTGAGTAGCTGGGATTACAGGCCCCCGCCACCACATTTTGCATTTTTAGTAGAGATGGGGGTTTTGCAATGTTGGCCAGGCTGGTCTTGCTCCTGACCTCAGGTGATCCACCCACCTTGGTCTCCCAAAGTGCTGGGATTACAGGTGTGAGCCCCAGTGCCCAGCAAGCCAATTATTTTCTAACTTTTCTAGAATTCTAGCCAATATTTAATAATTGTTGCCACAAAGACTTTTAATTTTTTTTTTAGAGATGGGGTTCACCATGTTGGCCAGGATGGTCTCGATCTCTTGACCTAGGGATCCGCCCACCTTGGCCTCCCAAAGTGCTGGGATTATAGGCGTGAGCCATCGCGCCTGACCATAAAGACTTAATTTCAACTTTAGTATATATAAAAAACTACCAATTATCATGCTCACCTCATCAGCACATATACTTAAAAACAAACAAAAAATCAATTATCTTAACAAAAAGAAACTTGCCATATGGAGAGGTATATGAAACTCTCAACTCACTTCACAACCAAAATCCTCCTCAATGACAAGTTAAGATTGTAATACTGAAAACTCCCTCTGAGTGCCTGATCACCCTCTCAGAATTCTATTAAGCAAGTTGTGGCTAACATACAAGATTCCTTTTATGATGTCACCATTTTCAAAAGCATTGTCACTTTTTTCCAAGACACAACCTCTCTGAACCTGTTTTGGAACCTATCATATAAATACCAGCCTCAATACTACTATGAAGATTAAACAATGAACAAGTGTTTTTTATAAATAAGAGTGGACAATATCAGGTTTTTATTGTTTCGTTCATTAGAAATGTTCTTGGCCATCTCATGCAGGAACAGCTGGAGGAAATGGAAGAACGCCAGAAGCAGTTAAGAAGTGGGGTGCAACTCCAGCAACAGAAAAACAAAGAGATGGAGCAGCTAAGGCTCAGTCTTGCTGAAGAGCTCTCTACTTATAAGTCAGTTTCTGCGGCTACACAAATTTCATCCAACACTGGCTGACGGGATGGTGGGGAGGGTTAGGGGAAATTTTACTTTAGAGTCAAAAACAAAAAATGGATTTGGGAAATGATTTTCAAAGTGTGCTTATCCACGAACACATGGAAAATGGCTCTCTTTTATTAAAGGGCTATGCTACCCAAGAACCTGGAACAGGCTGATGCTCCCACTTCTCAGGCAGGTGGAATGGAGACAAAGTCTCAAGGTGATCCTTGTAGAGAGAAGAGTGATATTTGCATTGTTACTGCTTTCCGAGCTTAACAATACTAATTAATGCCTAAAAAAATAAAAACAGGTCTGGCACAGTGGCTCACACCTATAATCCCAGCACGTGGGGGGTGCTGAGGTGGGTGGATTACCTGAGGTCAGGAGTTTGAGACCAGCCTGGCCAACATGGCAAAACCTCGTCTCCACTAAAGATAAAAACATTAACCTGGTGTAGTGGTGGGCGCCTGTAATTCCAGCTACTTGGGAGGCTGAGGCAGGAGAATGGCTTGAACCAGGAGGCAGAGGTTGCAGTGACTCGAGATTGTGTCACTGCACACCAGTCTGGTTGACAGTGAGACTGTCTCAAAAACAACAAACGAAAAAACCCTAAGGGTGCCTAATGACAAGGGGATAACTCGTACCTCCAAAATACCTGGGTCAGGCATTCAAAAGTTCATTTGGAATGTTTCAGTTTCTAGTAGGACTCAAAATATGCCTTATTATCACCAGGAATTCTGTGGCATCTAGGCTTTGGGCACACTTTCCTAACCCTACCCTACCTACATGCTATTTTCAGCTTCCTTACAAGAGCAGGCAGTTGTGTTATCAAAAACAATCAACATTATCCATTAATTTCCTTATGTAATATTCAAACACTGTGGTTTTGGGTAGAAGCAGAGATGTTCGTAAATTTTATTTCTTAAATTTACATCAAATTCACAAGCAACTATTTTAATTGTTGCTCTAATGTTCTAGGATTTTCTTTTAAAATTTTATTTAGTAGAGATGGGGGGTCTTGCTATGTTGCCCAGGCTGGAGTAGCGGCATGATCTGGGCTAACTGCAATTACCCTTCCTGGGTTCAAGTGGTATTCCTGCCTCAGCCTAAGTAGCTGGGATTACAGGTGCACACCACCACACTCAGCTAATTTTTTTGTATTTTTAGTAGACAGGGTTTCACCATGTTGGCCAGGCTGGTCTCCATTTCTTAGCCTCAAGTAATCTGCCCGCCTTGGTCTCCCAAAATGCTGGGACTACAGGCATGGGCCACCATGCCAGGCCTCAGGGATTTTCTTATACTTTTTTTTTTTTTTTTTTTTGTCAGAGTCTCACTCTTGTTGCCCAGGCTGGAGTGCAGTAGCATGATCTCAGCTCACTGTAACCTGCCTCCCAGGTTCAAGCAATTCTGTCTTAAGTCTCCAGAGTAGCTGGGACTACAAGCATGTGCCACCACATTCAGTTAATTTTTTATTTTTGGTAGAGATGGGGTTTCACCATGTTGGCCAGGCTGTTCTTGAACGCCTGACCTCAGGTGAGCCGCCTACCTCGGCCTCCCAAAATGCTGGGATTACAGGCTTGAGTCACCAAGCATAGCCTATACTGTGTTTTAATCCACATATGACTGACACTATGCTTAATGTTTGGGAAATTATAACCTTGCAATTGAATACAATGATCTGCTAAATGCATTTGTGTGGATCAGATTAAAAGTACCATCTGGAAAAGACAATGACTAATCCAAAGAACCGAAATTACAGGATTTCAGGCTTTGTAACAATACCTGTAAGAAGTTAACCTAGCAGAGAAAACGTGTAGCTATCCCACCCATCACCATCACATAGGTTACCATTCATTCTATTTCATAAATAGGAGGCATCCAAATATTTGCTAGGGGAAAGTCATTCCTGATCATGCAAAAATCACTGTAACAATCTCCTCAACAAAGCCTGCACTAACTAAACTTCAGATGTTACAAACTTTCTACTGTATTATTTTAACTTGCAGAAAGTATAAACTTACTTTTTCTCTTTCAACCTTACAGGGGCTGTTTAGAAACATATGGCCAAATCTGTAACCCAAAAACACCAGAACACTTTTTAGAAGATCACTAAGTACCCTTTGGACGTACTCTTCCAAACAGACAAGAGTGCCAGAAACTTGGCAAGCAATCATCCTGTGAAAGTTGCAAATACTGGCTGACCTGCTTAAAAAGATTCTGGAGTTGGCCAGAGGCAGAACACCAGACAACTCTGCTGGATTCTATTTCATCTGCTGTTGGTACTAATCTCAGTGCATCAAGGAAAGGAAAAATAAGCCTTCTGTCTTCCAGCAGCAATCCTCATATACATATGTGCTGAGTAAAGGATCAATGTATGGACACATCTTGGAGTATTTTAAAGAACGTTTATGTTGACCCAAACCAAAAACATTGAGGGGCGGCACATGTGGAGTCAAAAAGATAGCCAATTTCCATTGCACATGGGTTTACAATTTGCATTCTTTTGTGCCAGTCAGTGTTAGAAATTAAATGAATACTTTCACAAAGTTTACTTTTTGTTAAAGGATATGCTGACTCAAATAGTTTACTCTTAAAATTGTGTCAAGGTGGCCGGGTGTGGTGGCTCACACCTGTAATCCCAGCACTTTGGGAGGCGGAGGAGGGTGGATCACCTAAGGTTGGAAGTTTGACACTAACCTGACTAACACGGAGACACCGTGTCTTTACTAAAAATACAAAATTAGCTGGGCGTGGTGGCGCATCCCTGTAATCCCAGATACTTGGGAGGATGAGGCAGGAGAATTGCTTGAACCTGGAAGGCAGAGGTTGCGGTGAGCCGAGATCATGCCACTGCAATCCTGGGCAACAAGAGCGAAACTCTGTCTCAAAAAAAAAAATTGTGTCAGGGTCATTTTCACTATACTCTGAAACAACTAGACTTAAAGGAAAGAAAGCAATAGAGATTTGAACCTAACGGTTACGGCTATTCAGATTTTCCCAAAGATCTTAACTCATGAAAGTGGTTTTGGGTCAGCATGATCTGCTCAGTTAAAAAACAACAACAAAACTAAGTGACTGGAAAGAACCAGACATTTTATCTGGTTATTGCATCTGGTGATAAAGGCTTTCAAAGCCTATTATTTCTTTTTTTTTTTTTTTTTTTTGAGACGGAGTTTCGCTCTTGTTGCCCAGGCTGGAGTGCAATGGCGCGATCTCGGCTCACCGCAACCTCCGCCTCCCGGGTTCAGGCAATTCTCCTGCCTCAGCCTCCTGAGTAGCTGGGACTACAGACACGCGCCACCATGCCCAGCTAATTTTTTGCATTTTTAGTAGAGACGGGGTTTCACCATGTTGACCAGGATGGTCTCGATCTCTTGACCTTGTGATCCACCCGCCTCGGCCTCCCAAAGTGCTGGGATTACAGGCTTGAGCCACCGCGCCCGGCGGTTAAAGCCTATTATTTCTAACTTCTAAGTAAAGGCCCGAGTGACAAACATGCTGGGAGGTTCAAGCACCTTTTCCAAATTTAAATTTTGCCTTAAATTCTCTCTACCAAACTGCCTTTGACACTCTTGAAAGCCCTTGTAGTTCTTTAGAGGTGGACTTCAAAGAAATGTTACCTTAACAAAGACTAATCTGTGCCACCTCTGATTCACTGTTTTATGTCTTTCACCTGAATGACTCTTCTAAAGCCAGAGACTGGTGTTTGATGGATGTTTTAAACTAAATAAAACCCATCAGCATGGGGTTATGTAGAAAAGCAATTTATTCCATTTTAAGCACTTACACAGTTAGTCATGGAGAGTAACAGGCCTGCTGGTGAAACAGGTCACCCAAAATGGAGATGGCATCAAACTAGTGGTCAAAGACTAACTCCTAAAAAAAAAAGCAACTTTTATCAAGGATTAATTTAATTTTTAAAACAAATACAAGTTATTGATTCACTCTTCTCAACTTGAGAGTCTACCTGTGGCATAACTGTCAGGTAAAAACATACATCTTTACAACTTGGTGGTCCCAAGTTAAAAAAAACAAAAACAAAAACAACACCATTTCACAGAAAGGAAAGAAACAACATGAAAACAGCTCAAGAAATACACTAACGAGCAAAAATATATGGGGAAAGAGAACATGTAGTTTTGACTTAACTGAAGAAACCAAGAGGAAACTGGTCTACGTATGAAAATGTGCATCCTGCAAAGTCAGGTGTCAAGATTTGAGTAGGAATCTATATGACTTGAATCTCCCCTATTTCCTGAATAAAAGTGACAAGTTTCAGTATTTATACTTCATGGCTCAGACGCCTACTTCATCTCATTTGGCTCTATTCCTTATTCATTCTAGCATTTACTTAAATGAGTCTGAAAAACTTGGGGATACAGCATAAGAAAAATAATCACACATAATATTCCCCTTTCTGTAGCTACTTTAGACCTGGGTTTGTTACTAGAAAATTCCTGAAGAAAATTTCAAAGTAAGCCTGTGGCTTTGCTGAATCAAGCCCCCTCCCCCATTAATATTTAGAAAACAGCCACTGTTTGGGCTAATAGCATACTGGTGGTACCTATTATATAGAGGGACAGCTGAACAAAGTCTGTGTCTCAAAACCAGTGTTAAATCACTCTCAGGGTTGAGAAGAAAAAAGGGGAGTCTAAAATCACAAGAAGTAAAGACATATATATCTAGGACCCTTGTCCTTCTGGATCCACGCTTCCTTCAGGGTCTTCATCATTATAAATGTTCTCTGCCTGCCCAAAAACAAGAAAAAGAATTTAGTAAACATGAAGACTTCATAAAGTCAAGGTTTCAACAACAGATTAGGCCAGGGAACCAGACAATAAATATAGCTTTTGGGCCACAAAGTCTGTTACAACTATTCAACTCTGCTGTTGTTGGATGAAAGCAACCTACAATGGGTATAAAATATTAATTAGCATGACCATATTCCAATAAAAATAGACAGCTGGTCCACAGGCCCCTGATTAGGACATTCCCACAAGACTGAAGTGTGGATACTATTTGTCTTCATAACCAACATTCTTGAGTTCTTTAACCAGACATTATAATCATTTGAGATGGAATCTTACTCTGTTGACCGGCTGGAGTGCAATGGCGTAAATCTCAGCTCACTGCAACCCCTGCCTCCTGGGTTCAAGCAATTCTCCTGCCTGACTCCCGAGTTGCTGTAATTACAGGATTACAGGTGCTTGCCACTATGCCTGGCTTATTTTGTATTGTTAGTAGAGATGGGGTTTCACCATGTTGGCCAGACCGGTCTCAAACTCCTGACCTCAAGTGATCTGCCCACGTTGGCCTCCCAAAGTGCTAGGATTATAGGCGTGAGTGAGTCACTGCGCCTGGCCTAACCAGACATTATTAATAAGAACCAAAAAGTAAAAACAATCCAAATATTAATCAACTAACAAATGGATAAATAATATATCAAATCCAATATAAGGGAATATTATTTGGCAATAAAAAGCCAGTCAGGCCAGGTACGGTGGTTCATGCCTGTAACCCCAGCACTTTGGGAGGCCAAGGCAGATGGATCACATCAGGTCAGGAGTTTGAGATCAGCCGGACCAACATGGTGAAACCTCATCTCTACTACAAATACAAAAATTAGCCAGGTGTGGTGGTGCACACCCGTGGTCCCAACTACTTGGAAGGCTGAGGCATGCGAATTGATTGAAGCTGGAAGGTGGAGGTTGTAGTGAGCCAAGGCTGCACCACTACACTCCAGCCTGGGCGGCAAAGTGAGACTGTGTGCCCCACTCCACCCCCAAAAAAAACAACAAAAAAAAACCAGTTACATACATATGTTATGATTTTATTTATATAAGGTGTCCAAAATAGGCAAATCCAGATTGGTGGCTGCTTAGGGCTGGGGGAATATGAGAGAAAGAAGAAATGATGGCTAATGGGTACACGGTTTCTTTTTAAAATGAATTTTCTCAAATTGACTGTGGTGATAGTTGCACAACTGTAAATACACTGAAGACTACTGAACTGCACACTTGAAATGGGAGTACAAGTCAATTCTATTCTGACACTACCTGAAGTTAGCTTTGGACAAGACTGTCCCTACTTCAGAGGCCAGTTGCAAGTCCTTGGCACCAGGCTACCTACACACTGTATCCCATTTGGCTACAAATTTCAGGGTTCTCACTACTGCTTCCTCAGGTCTAAAAATTTGATGGAATGACTCATAGAATCCAGAAGCTTTTTTACTATTACTATTTTTTAAATAAAGGATGCAATTGAGGAACCACATGAAAGATATGCATAGGCCAAGGTGGGGAGGGGTTGCAGTGTTTCTATGAAGTCTCCAGGCGTGCCACTCTCCCAGCATGTTAATGAGTTGTTCAGCAACCTGGAAGCTCAGCAAATTAGTTTTTTTTTTTTTTTAAAAGACAGAGGCTCACTCTTCTTGCCCCAGGCTGGAGCACAATAGCTCAGATCTCTGCTCACTGCAACCTCCACCCACCACACCCTCTGCCTCCCAGGTTCAAGGGATTCTCCTGCATCAGCCTCCCAAGTAGCTGGAACTACAGGCATGTGCCATCAAGCCCGGCTAATTTTATATTTTTAGTAGAGATGGGGTTTCTCCATGTTGGTCAGGCTGGTCTCGAACTCCTGACCTCATGTGATCTGCCTGCCTCAGCTTCCCAACGTGCTGGGATTACATGTGTGAGACACCATGTCCAGCCCAAATTAAGAGTTTTTACAGAGCTCAATGTCTAGCCCTGTGATCCCAAGGTTGATGAGTGGTGCCAACAAGTTTTAATTCTCAAATCAAGTGTTTGGCCTTTCTGATTAAATCCACCATGAGGCTATCTAAGGGACCCACAAAAGTCACCCTACAGTAGAACAAACTCAGGTGTGGTCCAAAGTGGATCATTAGGAATGACAGACACTGCTAGCACTCTGCGAACTCCAAGTGTTTTTGAGGAGCTCTGTGCCAAGAAGTGGGACAAAGACCAAATATTTACTTAATCTACCACAATGTTAAAAACACCAAATAAAGTTAACAACCCGGAATGGGGGTGATGGCCTTGCAGGGATCTAGTTTAACCTTGAACTTAATTTTTTCTTTTTTTTTTTTGAGACAGGGTCTCCCTCTGTCACCCAGGCTGGAATGCAGCGGTGCCATCTTAGCTCACTGCAACCTCTGCCTCCTGGGCTCATGCCATGCCCACAATGAGCTGGGACTACAGGCGTGTGTCACCATGCCCAGCTATTAAATTTTTGTATTAATACTGAATGGATTTATTAGAGAGTGAGGCGAATTTTCTGTTTTCTTGTTACACATTTAACATACCTTTTTTGTAAAACAAAAAAACCACAATACAGAAAGGTAAAAAGAAACCAACAACATTTTACCAAACAGCTTTTTTTTGGAGACAATTTCACTGTTGTTGCCCAGGCTCTGGAGAGTAAAGGCGAGATCTCGGCTCACCACAACCTCTGCCTCCCGGGTTTAATCGACTCTCCTGCCTCAGCCTCCTGAGTAGCTGGGATTACAGGTGCCCGCCACCACACCCAGCTAATTTTGTATTTTTAGAGATGAGGTTTCTCCATGTCGGTCAGGCTGGTCTCGAACTCTTAACCTCACATGATCCGCTCACCTCGGCTTCCCAAAGTGTTGGGATTATAGGTGTAATGGAATTACAGGCATGAGCCTGGCTAGCAAACAGCTCTCTAAATATAGCCTAGATACACAAAATTTTTTTTTTTTTTGAGACAGAGTCTCGCTCTTGTTACCCAGGCTGGAGTGCAATGGCGCGATCTCGGCTCACCACAACCTCTGTCTCCTGGGTTCAGGCAATTCTCCTGCCTCAGCCTCCTGAGTAGCTGGGACTACAGGCACGTGCCACCATGCCCAGCTAATTTTTTGTATTTTTAGTAGAGACGGGGTTTCACCATGTTGACCAGGATGGTCTCGATCTCTTGACCTCGTGATCCACCCGCCTCAGCCTCCCAAAGTGCTGGGATTACAGGCTTGAGCCACCACGCCCGGCCTACAAAATTTTTAAAATGAGGAATACCATCATGCTATTCTTCAGTCTGCTTTCCCCTATTAGCAGCATGACATGAATATCTTATAAGCCTAACCCTACTTCTTTCTTGCTCTTACAGACAAGGTCTCACTTTGTTATCCAGGCTGGAGTGCAGTGGTGTGATCACAGCTAGCTGTAGCCTCAAACTTTTGGGCTCAGGGGATCCTCCTGTCTCAGCCTCCCAAAGAGCAGGGACTAAACGCACATGCCATCATGACTCACAGCAGCCTCCACCGCCCGGCTCAAGGTAACCTCCTGCCTAGGCCTCCCAAGTAGCTGGGACCACATGCACATGCCACCACGACCGACTAATTTTTGTTATTTTTAAGTAGAGACTGGGTTTAACTATGTTGGTTAGGCTGGTCTTGAACCCCTGACCTTGTGATCTGCCTGCCTCGGCCCCCCAGAGTGCTGGGATTACAGGCGTGAGCCACCACGCCCAGCTAATTTTTTGATTTTTTTTAAGAGACAGGGTCTCACTTTGTTGCCCAGGCTAGTCTAGAACTTCTGGCCTCAAGTGATCCTCCCGCCTAGGCCTCCCAAAGTATTTGGATTACAGGTGTGACCCACTGAGCACAGTCCCTAATCATCTTTCTTTTTGATAAGCTGATAGTAATATTACAAAGTATAGATATTATGATGGTATTTGGAGGTAAAAGATAAGTATGGATGTAGTACAATCTGTTAATCTGGCAGGCCACAAACATTTTATTTCTGTCTTCAATTAATAGTGCTATTCCATTTTACGAAAGTATTGACTAAAAATATCCCCCCTCCTCATGCTGAGTCAAAAATTATTCTGGTACTAGATCTATAGTTTCTTCTGAATTATTTGCATTTACCAGACAACCATCAAGTTATGCAATTCCTAAAAAAAAAAAATTGTGGGCCAGGCTCACATCTGTAATCCCAGCACTCTGGGAGGTGGGCAAATTCCCTGAACTCACAAGTTCAAGACCAGCCTGGGAAACATGGCAAACTCCATCTCTACAAAATCTTAAAAAATTAACCAGGCCGGGTAGTACATACCTGTGGTCCCAGTTACTAGGGAGGCTGAGGTAGGAGGATCACTTTAGCTTGGTAAGTGGAAGCTGCAGTGAGCTGCACCACTGCACCCCAGCCTGGACAAAAGAGCAAGAATTTCTCTTCCACCCTGAAACTGTGGTAAACTTCATATAACATAGAATTCAACAGCTTAGCTATTTTAGGTGTTCAGTTCAGTGGCATTAAGTACACTCACGTTGTATAACCATAACCACCATCTATCTCCAGAATGTAACTGTTTTTTAATATTAATATGAGACATCAGTTATTTTTATTAAACTGAAGTGCTTTGAAAATTTGAGGAGGGTGACTACCTTCTTTGAGGTAGAGATAGGGAATATTTTTGAAATCTAGCTAGGTTTCATGGAGAAATGGTAGTATTTGATGCTATGATATGACACACCTCCTTTGGGTATGTAAATTTGTACTTGTAAGATGATTAGGAAAGATAGGAGAAACACTGCAGATAGATGGTATGAAATTTGGAAATGAACTAGAACTAAAGGTGAAGGACATGAAAAATTCTTGAGTTTTCAAGTCTGGTTAGCTGGGAAAATATTGGAGCCATGTTAAGAAAAGAAGAAAATCCTAGCATTTTGGGAGGCCAAGGTGGGCACATCACTTGAGGTCAGGAATTCCGAGACCAGCCTGAACAACATGGAGAAATCCCGTCTCTACCAAAAATACAAAATTAGCCACGTGTGGTGGCAGGTTCCTGTAATCCAGCTACTTGGAAGGCTGATACAAGAGAATCACTTGAACCAAGGAGGCAGAGGTTGCGGTGAGCACCATTGCATTCCAGCCTGGGCAACAAGAGCTAAACTCTGTCTCAAAATCAAAGCAAAACAAAACAAAAATAAAGAAAGGAGGAGGAAACAGGAGAAAAAGAGAAGTGGGAGAGAGGATCAGTTTTGTTTAGCTGAATTTAAAATACCAGTGGGATAACCAAATGCGAGTAGGCAGTCAAAAATGACAAAGTATAGACAAGCCTTAAAATCACACCTGGGAGTAAAATGAACACAGATGGTAGCTGTAATCATAAAACATATAAATGTAAATTGATTCAATGGCTTTCTCATCTCACCTCCCCCAAATAAATGACCCTTACCATTTGCCACACTTGCATGATATTATCTTCTGATACAGAACAAATCACCCAAGGCTCATTGGGATTCCAGGAGAAATCAGATATCTTGGCAGTGTGACCACCATGAATAAACTGTAAGAAGGAAGAAAATAAAGATGTCAAATACAGAGAGAGGACATTAAATTATAGACTATTTCAGTACTGTCCAATGCTTGTAACATACCAACAACTCTGGTGGCCCGTCTTCTGCATCTTCTGGTGATTGTTCTTCTCCAATTTTACTAGCACAAAAGCATAATTTAAAAAGTTAAAACAGATTACCTTTGCAAAGTGTCAACAAAGGAAATAATTATATATACAGAGTAATGAATACATGAATTACCTTAAATCCCAGACATTCAGTCTGCGATCAGTACCACTGGAAGCCAAAATAGTCTCATTGTGAGGTGACCACTGAACCTACACATAGGAATGAAAGAAACAGCAAAGCCATGAATCAGAGAATAAAGGGGGAAAAAAAATCACAAAATATTTAACAATTTAAAAATTTTGTAAATAAAAGGGAAGAGGAAGTCAAAGTATTATAGACACTACCATTAAAATTAAGAGCCACGGCTGGTCCGAAGGTAGTGAGTTATCTCAATTGATTGTTCAGTCAGTTACAGATAGAACTCCTTGTTCTACTCTTTCCCCCCTTCTCACTACTGCACTTGACTAGTCTTTTTAAATAAAATAAAAATAAAAAAAAATTAAGAGCCAAAAGAATTTATTTTACAGGTGGGCACGGTGGCTCACGCCTGTAATCCTAGCACTTTGGGAGGGTGAGACAGGTGGATCACCTAAGGTCAGGAGTCCAGGACCAGCCTGACCAACATGGTGAAACTGTCTTTACCAAAAATACAAAAATTAGCTGGTTGTGGTGGCACATGCCAGTAATCCCAGTTACTCAGGAGGCTGAGGCAGGAGGACTGCTTCAACCCAACATCGCACCACTGCACTCCAGCCTGAGCAGCAAGAGCAAACTCCATCTTTAAAAAAAAAGAAAAAGGGCCGGGCGCGGTGGCTCAAG
>NW_016107366.1:10254716-10255490 GCF_001604975.1 Cebus imitator | reverse complement strand
AAAAAAAGAGACAAGAGCCGGGCATGGTGGCTCACACCTGTAATCCCAGCACTTTGGGAGGACAGGAGATTGAGGCCATCCTGGCTAACATGGTGAAACCCCATCTCTACTAAAAATACATACAAAAAATTAGTTAAGCATGGTAGCACGCACGTGTAGTCGAGACCATTCTGGCCAACATCGTGAAACCCTGTCTCTACTTAAATACAAAAATTAGTTTGGCATGGTGGTGCGCGCCTGTAGTCCCAGCTACTTGGGAGGCTGAGGCAGGAAAATTGCTTGAACCCAGGAGGCAAAGGTTGCAGTGAGCCAAGATCAAGACACTGCACTCCAACTTGGCGCCTGGCAACACAGCAAGACTCTGTCTGAAGTAAGTAAAGAAATAAATTTTATATATACATACATATATGTATATATATATATACATATATGTATACATATGTGTATATATATAATTTATTTCTTTACTTTCTTTCTCTCTATATATATACGTGTATATATATATACACACACGTATATATATACACGTGTATATATATATATATATATACGTGTATATATATATATATACACGTATATATATATATATATATATATATATAGAGAGAGAGAGAGAGAGAGAGAGAGAGAGAGTGTGTGTGTGTGTGTCTGTCAGACACAGAAACAGACAGGGTTTTGCCATGTTGGCCAGGCTGGTCTCAAACTCCCGGCCTCAAGTGATCTGCCCATCTCAGCCTCCTAAAGTGCTGGGATTACAGGCATGAGCCACCACAG
>NW_016107366.1:10248706-10253366 GCF_001604975.1 Cebus imitator | reverse complement strand
GCCCTGTTTACTTCTCCTTCATGGTTGATCTTGATTTCTATTTCAATTTTTCCACTAACTGAACCAAAACCTCCAAATTCTGTAAATAAATCAATTGCAAATGAGGACAAAGAGTTACTCTATGTTACCCAGAGTACAAGAATACAGGAAAGGATTTTTTTTTCCTTAGCAGATGTGCTAGATGTAATCTAGAGATTTGCTAGCACTAAAGTCCTTTCCTACCCCTGTGACTCCAGGTAGTTAAATACCTAAAAAGAAAGACAGTCAGCCTTCCATATCAGTGAGTTCCGCATCCATGAATTCAACTAACCATGGATTGAAAACATTCAGAAAAACACTGCACATATATTGAACATGTACAGACTTTTCCCCTCATCATTATTCCCTGAACAATAGTCTATTTATAAAACATTTACATTGTATTAGGTATTATACATAATCTAGATGGATGTTTTAAAGTATGAGAAGATATGCATAGGTTATGTGCAAACATTAAGCCATGCTGTATCAGAGATTTCAGCATCTGTGAATTTTGGTATCCAAAGGAGGTCCTGAAACCAATTCCCCATAGATACTGAGGGATGGCTGTATTATATTACTGTTTGAAATTAAGGAAAACTAGAAATCTACTTCAAAAGCAGGTCTTAATAAAGTTTTCAAATTTTTAAGTACAAATAAATATGCTGAATAAAACCAATGTTACTGTGATAATGAATATCAAGTACACAGTGTGCTAGACACCCAAGTGTCCTTCTTGCACCGCTTGTTTGAAGCTCTAGTTTGGGATGAATGTTCTGAAAATACCATCACGCCGTTTATGTTCTCCCTACAGTGTTTCAATGAGGAAAAACAGAGCCACAGCAGCCAGTTCCGTTTTGCTACCCCCACTTACATGTGCCAACCAAAGTCCCTGGTTGAAATAAACAAGTTAAGCAACAACTAGATGAAAACATTTTTTATTCACGCTTGACTACTACATGCACTTAAGAGAGTTCTACCAAGTATCATTTGTATGACAATATAATTTGTGATTATGTAAATCTTGGCAAAGCAATATATAAACCAAGATAGTTAATGATCAAAGAATAACAGAAGGCAGCATGATACAACTGCAAGTTCCTAAGAAAGAGTCAGATACCGGCCTAAGTGGCTCTGCTACTTACTTACTGTGATGATTCCGGGAAAGCCTTCAGTTTCTCTGAGCCTCAAATATCTTATCCATTAGTAACTCATAAATAAAAATATGTCAATCGCATTGCTATATAGTGTTATTCTTTTTCACTGCAACCTCCGCCTCCTGGGTTCAAATAATTCTCCTGCCTCAGCCCCCCCAGTAGCTGGAACTGCAGGCATGCGCCATTGCCTGCAGCTAATTTTTGAGTTATTAGTAGTAGAGACGGGTTTCATCATGTTGGCCAGGCTGGTCTTGAACTCCTAACCTCAAATAATCCACCCACTTCAGCCTCCCAAAATGCTGGGATTACAAGAGAGAGCCACGGCGCCCAGCCTAGTGTTATTCTTTGAAGGACAAACATCTTTTCAGAAAGCAAGGATATACATGGGTGATATGGCTGTCATATTAGATAACTTCCTTTTTTTCGTATTAGATAACTTTCAACTTCAAAATAACTTTTGAAAAGCAAATGTTTCACACAGGCTAAAAACCTAAAAATAAAAATTCAAGATAGATTGTAAAGGAGAAAAAAATCCCACATTAAACTAATTTTTCCATAACTACAGCCCACAAGCATCTACAATCTATGAAAAAACAAGGCATATATGGTATGTATCTCAAGAAATTTCAGTCTAAGTACAGGCATAGCTCGTTTTATTGTGCGTCATAGATATATTTTTTTCCCCAATTGAAGGTCATAGCAACCCTGTGTTGATTAAATTAGTGCCACTTTCCCAACATGTGTTCAGTTGGTGCCTGTGTCAGCATTTTTTTTTTTTTTTAAACAATGAAGTACTTTCAAATTAAGGTATGTACACTGTTAAGACATAATGCTATTGCAGACTTAGGAGACTGCAGTATAGTGTAGTAAGGCATAGTACTGTGTAAGATGGGTGGATCACCTGAGGTCAGGAGTTTAAGACCAGCCTGGCCAACATGGTGAATCCCCATCTCTACTAAAATACAAAAATTAGCTGGGCATGGTAATGTACACCTGTAGTCCCAGCTACTCAGGAGGCTGAGGCAGGAGAATCAGCTTGAACTTGGGAGGCAGAGGTTGCAGTGAGAGATCGTGCTACTGCACTCTAGACTGGGCAACAAATCGAGACTCGTTTCAATAAAATAAAATAAAAACCAGAAGAAAGGCACCAATAACAAAGAAACAGCTACAGGGGGCACAGAGCCCACAGAACAAGGGGTAACCACTACATAATGTCGGTCATTTCAGTATTGGGCATATATTAAATGTAGGCCTCCTTAAGTATAAAGAAAACCACAGTAATAGGAAGTCAGAGTATTCAAAGTTGAACACTGGGCTGGCCCAATGTTACTGGGTTATTAGAACTTATTATCATTAGTGTCACTAAAGGTGCATATACCCCTCATTGTTAAATTTGACGGGGTTTAAAAAAAAAGGGAAATTCCATTTAAAAAACATTTTGGGGGCTAAGTGTGGTGGCATATGCCTGTAGTTCTAGCTGCTTAGGAGGCTGAGACTACAGTGAGCTGTGATCATACCACTGCATTCCAGCCTAGGCAAGAGAGTGAGACCCTGTCTGAAAAAAATACATACATAATAAGATAAATGAATAAATAGGTGTTGAAGCTGATATATGAAAAGGACAATCTGAAGTAGAAAGGTTGAGCTATCAACTTGCTTTCCTATTTTGTGGGCTTCTCTCCACATAAATATTATTAAAACAAACCTGAGGTATAACATGATATAGTAAAGGTGCACAAATCATCGTAGCTTGATGCATTTATACATATGTATGCACCAGGTCAAATATAAAACATTCCTGTCACCTCAGAAGGCAGAAGCTGTATCCTTCCCAGTCAATACTATGTCCTCAAACAAGTAACCACCATTGTGATTTTTACCACTGAGCCACTTTTTGAGCCCATAAACCTTACAAATAAGCTCTACCAGACTGAGTAAATCATAGAAATTATTTAATCATGATTAAATTAATAGTTCATCATAGATAATTCAGACTAAAAATTAAGGGTATCACTTTTTACTTTTTATTTTTTTTTTTAGACAAAGTCTCGCTCTTGTTACCCAGGCTGGAGTGCAGTGGCTCGATCTCAGCTCACAGCAATCTCTGCCTCCTGTGTTCAAGCAATTCTCTTGCCTCAGTCTCCTGCGTAGCTGGGATTACAGGTGAGTGCAACTATGTCCAGCTAATTTTTTGTATTTTCAGTAGAGATAGGGTTTCACCATGTTGGCCAGGCTGGTCGCCAACTCCTGACCTTCTGATCTGCCCACCTCAGCCTACCAAAGGTGCTGGGATTACAGGCTTGAGCCACTGACCCAGCCCCTTTTCAAAAAAGCAAATTACGCTAGGCACGGTGGCTCACACCTGGAATCTCAGCACTTTGGGAGGCAGAGGTAGGCGGACCACCTGAAGTCAGGAGTTTGAGACCAGCCTCACCAACATGGTGAAACCCCATCTCTACTAATCAGCCAGGCATGGCAGGGCATGCCAGTAATCCCAGCTACTGAGGCTGAGACAGAAGAACTGCTTGAACCCAGGAGGTAGAAGTTGCAGTAAGCCAAGGTTGTGCCACTGCACTCCAGCCTGGGCAACAAGAGCAACTCTGTCTAAATGTAAAATGATTTAACAGATGCTTCACAAAAAAAGCCATATAAGTAGACAACGAACATGGAAAAAAAAGATCAACATCACCAATCATCAGCAAAATGCAAATCAAAACAGATGCCTCTCACACCAGTCAGAGTGGCTATTATTAAATTACCAAAAAATAACATGGTGAGGCTGCGGAGAAAAAGTGAATGCTACACACTGTTGGTGGACATGCAAATTAGTTCAGCCACTGTGAAGAGCACTGTGTGGAGATTTCTCAAACACCTTAAAATGGGGCCGGGCGAAGTGGCTCATGTCTGTAATTCCAGCACTTTGAGATGCTGAGGCAGGTGGATCACCTGAGGTCAGGAATTCCAGACCAGCCTGTCCAACATGTAAAAACTCTGTCTGTACTAAAAATGCAGAAAAATTAGCCAGGTGTTGTGGCAGGGACCTGTAATCCCAGCTACTCAGGAGGCTGAGGCAAGAGAATTGCTTAAACCAGGGAGTCAGAGGTTGCAGTGAGCCGAAATTGCTCCGTTGCACTCCAGAGGACTCCGTCTCATAAAAAAAAATAAATAAAAAATAAAATAAATTGGCCCGGCACAGTGGCTCACATCTGTAATCCCAGCAGTTTGGGAGGCCTAGGCGAGCAGATTCTAAGGTCGGGAATGCAAGATCAGCCTTACTGACATGGTGAAACCCTGTCTCTACTAAAAATACAAAAAATTAGCCAGGAGTGGTGGTGTGTACCTTTAATTCCAGCTACCTGGGAGGCTGAGGGAAGAGAATGGCTTGAACCCAGGAGATGGAGACTGCAGTGAGCCAAGATCGCACCACTGCACAACAGCCTGGGCGACAGAGCCAGACTCCATCTCTTTTTTTTTTTTGAGACAGA
>NW_016107366.1:10246441-10248135 GCF_001604975.1 Cebus imitator | reverse complement strand
AAAAAAAAAAAGTAAAAAAAAAGCTGGGTGTGGTGGCTCATGCCTATAATCCCAGCACTTTGGGAGGCCAAGGTGGGTGAATCATTTCAGGTCAGGAGTTCCAAGACCAGCCTAACATGATGAAACCCCACCTCTAATAAAAATACAAAAAATTAGAGGGCATAGTGGCGCATGCCTATAGTTCCCAGCTACTCTGGAGACTGACGCAGGACAATCTCCTGAACCTGGGAGGCAGAGGTTGCAGTTAGCCGAGATCGTGCCACTGCACTCCCGCCTGGATGACACAGCCAGGTTCCATTTTGAAAAACAAACAAAAAAAACCAACCCAAAAAACTAGTGGTACAACAGGTTCTAAAGAAGTTCAGTGTTCTCTTCCCCAGCCCACATCACAGATAGCTATACAGAGAATAACTTTCCAGAAATCACTTGGGTCACATTTGGGTCAGTGACACAAAAATCATGTTTGCTGACCTTTGTAAGAACTTATTTGGCATTCTGCATCACACTAAGCTAAATGTGGAATGACCAAAGACTAAACTGCACAATTACAATCCTGGCAAATAACTAAAAACCAAAAGAATTTAGATTTAAAAATGAATTCTGCTAATCAGAACTCAAAGAAACCCAATAATGGGAGCCCATCTTCTATTTTTTGATAATAATTTGGTTTGAGGATAATAAAGGAAACTCACCAACTTCTACTTTAAAAAAAAAAAAAAAAAAAAAAAAAAGAATGGGCTGGGCGTGGTGGCTCAAGCCTGTAATCTTAGCACTTTGGGAGCCCAAGGCGGGCAGATCATGAAGTCAAGAGATCGAGACCATCCTGGCCAACGGGGTGAAACCTAGTCTCTCCTAAAAATATAAATATTGGCCTGGCAAAGTGGCACATGCCTGTAATGCTAGCACTTTGGGAGCCCAAGGCGGGCAGATCATGAAGTCAAGAGATCGAGACCATTCTGGTCAACATGGTGAGACCCCGTCTCTATTAAAAATACAAAAATCTGCCAAACGCAGTGGCTCACACCTGTAATCCTAGCACTTTGGGAGCCCAAAGTGAGCAGATCACAAGAGATCAAGACCATTCTGGCCAACATGGTGAATCCCTATCTCTACTAAAAAAAAACAGATTAGCCAGACATGGTGGCATGTGCCTGTAATCTCAACTACTCAGAAGGCAGAGGCAGGAAAATTGGTGGAACCTGGGAGGCGGAGGTTGCAGTGAGCCAAGACTGCGCCACTGCACTCCAGCCTTGGCAGCAGAACAAGACTCTTTCTCAAAAAAGAAAATTGAGTAAGCATTTCATGAGCAGTTAAACCCTTAGGTTATCACCTAAAAAATAGGGTATCATAATAATGAATCAACTCACTGTTAATTAATTTTTCTTTTGTTTTTTTGAGATGGAGTCTCACTCTGTCTCACAGGCTGGAGTGCAGTGGCGTGATCTCAGCTTATTGCAACCTCTGCCTCCCGGGTTTAGGCAATTCCCTGCCTTAGCTTCCCTAGTAGCAGGGATTATAGGCACCCACCACCATGCCTGGCTAGTTTTTTAAATTTTTAAGCTTATTTTTTTGGTCTTTTTGTTTTTCTCCTTTTTGTGGAGAACGGGGTCTTGCTATATTGCCCAGGCAGGTCTCGAACTCCTGGGCTCAAGCTATCCTCCCATCTCTGCCTCCCTAAGAGTTGGGATTACAGG
>NW_016107366.1:10242259-10246132 GCF_001604975.1 Cebus imitator | reverse complement strand
TTTAGTAGAGACAGGTTTCACCATCTTGGCTAGGCTGGTCTTTAACTCCTGACCTTGTGATCCACCTGCCTTGGCCTCTGGGATTACAGATGCCAGCCACTATGCCCAGCCTGGAATTTCTATACACATAGGGCATGCATGGTTAAGTCATTTCTATCACTTTAAACCTAGAAAATGATAATTTATGTTAATGTTTCTGAAATGTTTTCTTTTTGTATTAATGCTCCTTTAAGAAGCATTTTAAGAACTACCACACCCCATCAATCCCATGAAATTTTAATACCATAGATATCCTATGTGCTCTGTGCGTATCTGTGCTTTATACAATCAACCAGTAAGATTTACACATACTCTCACACACACACAAACCAATTTTCACTTCCTTAGGGGTAGTATCTCCCATGTTAAGAATGTACAGCAATATGGCTAGGTGTGGTGACTCACATCTGTAATCCAAGCACTTTGGAGGCCAAGGCGGGCAGATCGCCTGAGGTCGGGAGTTCAAGACCAGCCTGACCAACATGGTGACACTCCGTCTTTATATTTAAAAAAAAAAAAAAAAAAAGAAGAAAAATACAAAAATACACTACAGGCATTACAGGCATGGTGGCAGGCCTCTGTAGTTCCAGCTACTCAGGAGGCTGAGGCAGAAGAATTGCTTACACTTGGGAGGCAGAGGTTGTGGTGAGCTGAGATCACACCACTGCACTCCAACCTAGGCAACAAAGCAAGACTCTAAAAAATAAAAAAGTAAAAATAAAGACGGGTGCAGTGGCTCACCCGAGTTTGAGACTAGCCTGACCAACATGTTTAAACCCCATCTGTACTAAAAATACAAAAATGAGCCAGGCATGGTGGTGGACACTTGTAATTCCAGCTATTCGGGACACTGAGCCAAAAGAATTGCTTGAACCTGGGAGATGGAGGTTGCAGTGAGCCAAGATCACGCCACTGCATGCAAGCCAGGATGACAAAGTGAGACTCCCGTCTCAGGAACAAAAAACAAACAAACACTACCAATAAAAGTACAGCAATAATATATGGTATATTTTTGCTTCTTTCAATTACAGAAATTTCCTCTGCCAGCACCAGTTGAGAAAAGTTTATCGCAAAGGTATAGAACCAAGGATGTGTCAAGTATTTCTTGACATCTACAACTCTACCACTGCAAATTCAGGCTTTCCCCCAAGCTTAAATATTATTTCTGAAGTCGGAGATTACTTTATCAAACTAAATATATAACTTTTACAACTCAAAGACATGAAAGATATGACCCATACATGTTTACTTCCTTCACCTTTAAGATACCTACCTCCTTTCTCACTGTCGTAGTGTGATGCATCAAACTGAGCATCATCATTAGGGAGCTGCACACTGGCTATCACAAGATGGTTTTGTTCATCCGATGTGTGTGTCCCCAGCACAAGTCGATGAATGCTGAAATCTTTCCCCTCTGGTCTGAAACAGCAATATACGGTCACTATTCAAATTAGTAACATCAAGAAAATAAGAAGTCAACAATATACATGTTATGTAAAAGGCACTATTACAACCAGGTTTTTTCACCCTGGGCTGGAATGGAGTGCTACAATCTTGGTTCACTGCAACCTCCAGCTCTCGGGTTCAAGCTATTCTCGTGCCTCAGCCTCCCAAGTAACTGGGACTACAGGCACCTGCCACCACACTTGGCCTCAAGTGATCCACCCACCTCAGCCTCCCAAAGTGCAGGGATTACAGGCAAGAGCCACTGTGCCCAGCCAAGAGCCTTATTTTCTACTTAATTACTCTGGAGAAAAAGTAAAACATCTAATGGAATAAAATATGAATTAACTATTCACTCGCTACAACAGGTTAGAGGTTAAGAAAACCATTGTTGGGTACGCCAATAATTTTGTTTACTAAAACTTTCATTAAAAAGGAAAAAAGGGGAAAGGGTACAAAGAAAATCCAAAGAAAAAAATGGAAAAAGGGAAAAGAGAAAATTAGATTAAGCAAACCAATTTTTCAGATATTTACTAAATACCTAATCAACAGACACACATTGCTCCAAATGCTATGGAAGTACAAAGATGATTAAGACATGATTTTTGTCCTTAAAAAACCCTCAGCTGGCTAATCCCAGCTACTCAGGAGGCTGAGGCATGAGAATGGCTTGAACTCAGAAGGCAGAGGTTGCAGTGAGCGGATATCGTGCCACTGCACGCCAGCTTGGGTGACAGAGAAAGAAAGACAGAAAGAGAGAGAGAGAGAGAGAGAGAAAATTACAAAATTTGCCTAAGAACACACAGCTACTAAGTAACAGAAGTACACTGAAGTCCAAATCTGCCTTTTGATACGGGAGAGCACACTGGGAGACAAGCCGATTAAAACTGACTTTTTAGTGTCCTGAATGCAATCTTAAGACATTCCGTACTCCATACTGGGCCAAGGGCATCCGCACTATCTGGGAACTTATTAGAAATGCAGATTCGGCCGGGCGCGGTGGCTCAAGCCTGTAATCCCAGCACTTTGGGAGGCCGAGGCGGGTGGATCACAAGGTCAAAAGATTGAGACCATCCTGGTCAACATGGTGAAACCCCGTCTCTACTAAAAATACAAAACATTAGCTGGGCATGGTGGCGCGTGGCTGTAATCTCAGCTACTCAGGAGAATTGCCTGAACCCAGGAGGCGGAGGTTGCGGTGAGCCGAGATCGCGCCATTGCACTCAAGCCTGGGTAACAAGAGTGAAACTCCGTCTCAAAAAAAAAAAAGAAATGCAGATTCTCCCATCCACTCCAGACCTATTGAATCAGAAACTCTAGAAGGCGGCGCACAACTATGTTTTACAATACCACCAACTGATCATGATGCACATAAAATTTTGAGAACCCCTGGTAGAGATGGGAAAGACGCTACACAAGAAGAATTCATTGAGCTTTATAAATTGACTGCCTGTAAAATGGAGAAACAGAAAATGAAAAACAAATGCCAATTAGGATAAAAAGAAATAGGAACAATATGAAGAGAAAGTTGGGGTAAGATATTCATGGAAGGAATTATTCCATTTACAACATGTCTAATTGGGAAAGACAGTGAGATATATCAGGGAAGACACCAGCAAGCAGAAGAAAAATCAGGAAAAGCTCTGGAAAAGTTAGGTCTAAAGATACCAATAGGAATTCTTCTGCACAGATGTGACACGCAAAGCTTTGAGAACATCTACCATACATTGAAAAAACAGAAATGATTGTTTCCTATGATCCGTGAAATAAATTTAAAGAAAGAAAAAAAGAGAGATGAAAAGAGGGATATGAACAGCAAATTGGAATTACCTGCATGTAGAAGGCTAGACAAAGAACCAGAAGAATGAAGGGGAGGACAATGCTATAGAACTACAATTGTGGTTCTTCTTTTTTTTTTAAAGGGGGAAATGGATATGAATAAACACCAGAAAAAGAACACACACAAAAGTAAACACTGCATCAGGGCTGCTTGCTTGTAAGTAACCCTCATCTTAAACCCCAAAAATAGGGCCAGGCACTGGGGCTCATGCCTGTAATCCCAGCACTTGGGGAGGTCAAAGTGGAAGGATCACTAAAGCCCAGAAGTTAAAGAACAGTCTGGGCAGCACAGCAGAAAATTTTTTCAAAAATTAGCCAGGCATGGTAGCGTGTGCCTGTAGTCCCGACTTATTCTAGAGGCGAAGGCAGGGGGGAATCCCTTGGCCTAGGAGGTCAAAGCTGCAGGGAAGGCCGGGCGCGGTGGCTCAAGCCTATAATCCCAGCACTTTGGGAGGCCAAGGCGGTGGATCACGAGGTCAAGAGATCGAGACCATCCTGGTCAACAAGGTGAAACCTCGTCTCTACTAAAAATACAAAAAATTAGCTGGGCAT
>NW_016107366.1:10239969-10241879 GCF_001604975.1 Cebus imitator | reverse complement strand
GGAGGCAGAGCTTACAGTGAGCTGAGATCGTGTCACTCCAGCCTGGGGAACAAGAGCTTCCATCTCAAAGAAACAATTTTCATTATCTAGATTTGCTAAAGCAAAAAACTAAGATGACAGTACAGATTTCAGCCTTGGGGAATTAAGTATTTAATTCTTGCTTTCTAAACCTAGCTAGTCATTCTATTTTTTTATTTATTTTATTTTTTTTTTGTTGCTTTCATAGGCTAGCAGCTAGTCATTCCATTATATTACCTGGAAAGCTTCTGAAAAATAGGGGGTCAAGGGTGTTTAGTAGGTACGGGGTGGCCAATATTTGTGATCCACTAGTCCAAGAAGCACAATTTAGCATATGACCATAGTAAATCTGGAATCACCATTCAAGTACATTTTTCATCAAGTACTCTGTCACAAGTTCTTTTTATTTGAGACAGGGTGGCACTCTGTAGCCCAAGCTGGAGCACAGGAGCAGGATCACAGCTCATGCAGCCTTGATCTCCCAAGGCTCAGGTGCTCCTCCTGCCTCAGTCCCTGCTGAAGAGCTAGGAATACAGGTGTGCACCACCATGCCCTGATAACAGTTAAATTTTTAGTAGGTATGGGGCTTTTACCGTGCTGCCCAGGCTAGTTTTGAACTCCCAGCTTGAAGCGATCCATCTGTCTCAGCTTCCCAAAGTGCTGGGATTACAGGTATAAGCTACTATACCCAGCACATAAATTCTTAAATGGTTTGAATTACCACTGAAAACACATGACAGGAATGACTCCGTGACAGGAATGACTCCAATTATCCTGAATTTCCAAAGCAATTTTTTTTTTTTTTTTTGGATACGGAGTTTCCCTCTTGGTGCCCCAGCTCACCAGAAACTCCGTCTCCTGGGTTCAAGCAATTCTCCTGCCTCAGCCTCCCCAGTAGCTGGGGTTACATGCATGAATCACCGTGCCTGGCTAATTTTTTTGTGTGCTTTTAGTAGAGACAGCGTTTCACCACGTTGGCCAGGCTGGTCTCGAACTCCTGACCCTATGGTCTGCCTCCCCTACCAAAGTGCTGGGATCACAGGCATGAAATCACCATGCCGGGCCCAGAAGCTTCTTTATCGTGACCAGGAGTTCCACATTCAATTCATCATGAGAATTGCTTGGGGAGGCGGGGCGTGGTGGTACATGCCTGTGATCCCAGCTACTCGGGAGGCTGAGGAATCTTTCTCTGTCTACAACTAACTATAATTATTAGTTTATATCTGCCACTTCCAACTAGACACTGTGTTCCCTGAAGGCAGGTACCATGGCATTCTATGAGAATTCAAATTAAGTTTTGTTGAGGCCGGGCACAGTGGCTGACGCCTGTAATCCCAGTAGTGGCTCACACCTGTAATCCCAGCACTTTGGGAGGCAGAGGTGGGTGGATCATGAGGTCAGGAGTTCAAGACCAGTCTGGTCACCAAGGTGAAACTTCGTCTCTAAAAATTACAAAGTTTTGTTTTAAGGACTGGACTCATGGTAACACTTTTTTTTTTTTTTTTTTTGAGGGGTGGGTAAGAGATGGGGTCTATGCTACCAAGGCTGGTCTCCAACTCCTGGCCTCAAGCAAGCCTCCTGCCTGGGCCTCCCAAAGTGCTCGGACTGCAAGTGTGAGTCACTGCTCCTGGCAGTAATTAATGCTTTTTGAAAGTTGACAAGTTTTGTATTATTATTTGGTCAGCTACAGCTATTCAATTCAGTATCAGAGAAAACGCCAACATGTTTTCTCGTCTCAGAAAAATTACAAAATCATTATTTTGTCTTACTTTGCAGCCTAGAAAAAATGTCACCAAGGCCAGGCACGGTGGCTCACGCCTGTAATCCTAGCACTTTGGGAGGCCGAGGTGGGTGGATCACCTGCGGTCAGGAGTTCAAGACCAGCCTGGCCA
>NW_016107366.1:10237612-10239906 GCF_001604975.1 Cebus imitator | reverse complement strand
AGGTTTTGATCACATGGCCTCTCCGGGTGACTGAAGAACGGATAACAGAAAATCAATATGAGAAATCTACACTGAAGACACATCAAAATAACGTTCAGGAGAGTCATGTCACCTGGTTACATCTGGAAGCCACTGGGCAGTTAGGCTGGGCCACTCCAGAGCATGGGTCATCACCAAATCATAAAGAAAAGGAGTGTTCTTTTTCCATATTTTGTACTCCTCGTTGATCACTCGTTCTTCCACTGCGTCGTCGAAGGCTGCTAAAATTTTTTAAACAGATTAAGTCAGCAAACAAACGGAAGCCGAATAAACATCTGCAAAGCTACCGGCATGACTCCTACAACCTGACTCTGAAATGGAGGGGATTTGTCTAAATCCCCACGGCGGGGGCACCCACACTCCACCTTCGCGGCGCTGGAACTCCTCGGGCCATGCCCGCCAGACACTCCGTTAGCCGTTCCAGGCCACGGCGCCAGGCCCTCCGAGCACGCTCGCGCGCGCAGAAACTCGCAAGCCCGACGAAGAGGCCGGAGCTTCAAGCCTTGTAGATAGGAAGCGGCGTCCCGAGGATCGGGACAGAGGCCGAGAGACCGACTTCGGGGGCGGGAGGAGGAACAAACACCCCGCCGGGGATCCCACCGCCGGCTTCACCAGCTGCGACAGACGTCGGTCCTACGGAACCGGCGCGCCGTTAGCCCGCCCCGAGAGGAGTTCTCTCCTCACGCCTTCGGTACCGAAGACTGCACTCTGCAAACTCGGGCCTGCCCTCACTGTTAGGCCGTGTCGAGGCCGCGCCGCAGTCCCGGCTCCCCCTGCCCTCTTCGGGCGGTCCCAGTACCCTCACCTTCCTTGTCGGCCATGGCGAGCAAGCGAGCCTGGGGAATCCTGGGGTCGAGCGTTGCGGGAGGGGCGGGGAGGCTGCAAGCGCTCGCTCTACGCGCGGGGCCTCTATTGTTTCCTGCGCCCCCTGCGTGAGGGCCGACTCGCGCACCTTCGCGCCAACACCAGCCAATCGGAGTGCTCCTAACGGCCAGGTGGGCGGGGAAGCCGTGTTAGCGACCTATCCAGACGTGCGGAGTAGCTTACCGCGGGACCGAGGCGCGCTCTCCGCCCCTCCCCCCACGCCTGCCAGAGCAGACTTCTAGCGACTGCGAGCGCCGGGGTTGACGGGACTGCTCCCGGCCAGGATCACGTGAGACGTTTAGTCCACACACTCCCGCGGCCCGAGGGCAGCCATTTTCTTGAAGGCTGTTAAGCTTACGACCCTTTCAGAGTACTGAGATGAAAAATCAGAATGTCTTCGGGTCTAATGATCAATCTTCGGGGTGAGAGGGAGAAAAGAACCTCACCATTCAGACCCAGAAGGGTTTCATTCAAGGGGCCCTTCAAATGTTTTTCCTTAGTTTTTAGAAGGAACTAGTAATGAAGGAAGCGCAGAAGATGGGGTTTTGGCCTTTTAAACTTCTCATCCAAGCGGCAGGGTAGGGACTATAGTAGGTCGGCTGTCAAGTCTGAAAACGGTATGTGGCCCTTTAAGAGTGTCTGCCAAGGGGCGGAGTCTAGAGCGGAAGTAGTAGCAGGAGCCGAAGTCCCGCAGATGAAGGGCGGAAGTAAGAGTGTCTAATCCTAGCAGTCATGGCGCAGGAAGAGGAAGATGTTAGAGATTACAATTTGACTGAGGAACAGAAGGCGATCAAGGCCAAGTATCCGCCAGTCAATAGGAAGTACGAGTGTGAGTAGGTGGCTTACTTCTATCTTCAGACGTGGGCACACAGGCATCCCCTCTCCTTACCCGCTGCTTCCTGCTGCTGCTGCTGCTTCTACTTTGCCCCATGGGTGCCTCAAGCATGATCCCATTGTGTGCCGTACTGTAGTCTCGTTCGTACTTGTCCTGGAGATGCTGCAGTAAAAAGCCACCTGGTTTAATAGTCGCGAAACCTGGCCTCCCACATTTACAGTCTCTTGAACCTGTTCCGCATCGGCCTGATCACATTTATCTTGGTGATTTCTAAAGATAATTATATTTTCCGGCGTTTGAAAGGTTGTTGCCCCCATGTATCTCCCAACAGTGAGATAGAGTGTGCCAGGTTAGAGGACTCAGAAGGCTAATTAGGGGATATCTAACTTGACGTTTCACCTCGATCATATTAGTTAAAAGACCTGGTTTTGACATTTATTTATGACAATTATTTTTTAAAATGATTGTTTTAGGCCGGGCACGGTGGCTCACACACCGTGAGCCGAGATCGCACCATTGCACTCCAGCCTGGGCAACAAGAGCGAACAACGTCTAA
>NW_016107366.1:10231683-10236986 GCF_001604975.1 Cebus imitator | reverse complement strand
AAAAAAAAAAAAAAAAAAAAATCTGTCTTAAAGGTTAAGCTATCATCATCCCTAAAGTTGGCGGTGGTTTATGGAGGGCATATCTGTCTTATCTGCTTGAAATCTTTAATTTCTCATCGTCCTCTGTAAAATCTACTTATTTACCATAGCATTATAGGTTCTGTGCTTTCTGGACCTGGCATGCCTCCCTAGCATATCTCCTTTTACACGCCTGTAAACCCAGCACTTTGGGAGTCCAAGGCAGGCGGATCACCTGAGGTCAGGAGTTCGAGACCATTCTGGCCAACATGGTGAAACCCCGTCTCTACTAAAAATACAAAAATTAGCCAGGCGTGGTAGTGGGCACCTGTAATCCCAGCTACTAGATAGGCTGAGACAGGAGAATTGCTTGAACTTGGAAGGCGGAAGTTGCAGTGAGCCAATATCGTGCCACTGCACTCCAGCCTGGGCGACAGAGCGAGACTCAGTCTCAAAAAAAACTATTCTTAATAGGTCATATATATTGATTTTAAATTCGAAAAGTATAACATATGCAGTGAAAAGTAACTCTAGCAGCCCGGATCCCCAACCACCTAGTTCCCTTCTGTAGAGCAGTCGTTGTTACCTTTTTCTTACATATACATACCTAGATGTTCTAGTCTTGTCTTTAACCAATTTTCAGTTGATGGACATTTAGGGTATTTCTACTTTTTTGTTGTTAGGAACAGTGCAGCACTGAATACACTTGTACATCCATTGTTTTGTACATATGCAAATGTAGCTATAGAATCAAGTTCTCAAAGTTAAATGGCTTTGCCAGAGGATATTTGTATTTTTTTTGTTTCCACTGCTAAGACTCATACATTTTTTAAAAGGATGTATGTATTTTTAACTTGGACAGTTGCTCTCTACAGCAGTTGTACCAATTTATACTTTAGTATTGTATGAATATGCCTCTTCTCACTTTTACTAATTGTTACCATACTTTTTGGTCTTTTCCAATTTGTATACTTCGTTTTTCTCATTATAAGTGAAGTTGAACATATTTTAGCGTTTTGGAAGCTATTTGTATTTCCCATTCTAGGGTGTGCATGCTAATATTCTTGGCCCTTTTTTCTCTTAGGTTATTTTTTTCTCTTGGGTTGTTGGTTTTTCTTACTATGCAAAAAGTATTTTTACGTAGTGCAGTTCATTAATCAGTGGTCCCCGACCTTTGTGGCACCAGAGACTGGTATCATGGATGTCAGTTTTTCCATCAACAGGGGTTTTGGGGGAGGATCATTTCAGGATGATTCAAGCACATTACATTTATTGTGCATTTTATTTCTGTTAGTATTACATTATGATATATAATGAAATAATTTTACAGCTCACCATAATACAGAATCAGTGGGAGACTTGAGCTTGTTTTCCTGCAACTAGATGGTCCCATCTGGGTTGACAGATTATCAGGCTTTAGATTCTCATAAGGAGCACACAGCCTAGGTCCCTCGAATGTGCAGTTTACAGTAGAATTCAAGCTCCTTTGAGAATCTAATGCTGCGCCTGATATGAAAGGAAGCGGAGATCAGGCAGTAATGTGAGCAATGAGGAGCTGTTGTAAATACAGAAAAAGCTTTGTGAGCTCACCTCCTGCTGTGCTGCCTAGTTCCTAACAGGCTACCAACTGGTACCAGCCTGGGGGTTGGAGAACCCCCTACATTAACCCTTTATTTTATTGTATTGTATTGTATTGTATTTTTGAGATGGAATCTCACTCTGTTGCCCAGGCTAGAGCGCAGTGGTGCGATCTCTGCTCACTGCAACCTCCGCCACCCAGGTTCAGGTAATTCTCCTGCCTCAGCCTCCCAAGTAGCTGGGATTACAGGCACCCGCCACCATGCCCAGCTAATTTCTTTTGTATTTTTAGTAGAGACAGTGTTTCATTGTGTTGAACCAGCCAGTCTCAAACTCCTGACCTCAGGTGATCCACCTGCCTCAACCTCCCAAAGTGCTAGGATTACAAGCATGAGCCACCGCACCCGGCCAACCCTTTTTTTCCTTTCTTTCTTTCTTTGTTTTTTTAGAGACAGAGTCTTGCTCTGTCACCCAGGCTGGAGTGCAGTGGCACCACCTCAGCTCACAGCAACCTCCATTTCCTGGGTTCAAGTGATTCTTCTGTCTCAGCCTTCCAAGTGACTGGGATTACAGGGGCCCACCACCATGCCCAGCTAATTTTTTTGTGTTTTACCATGTTGGCAAGGATGGTCTTAAACTCCTGGCCTCAAATGACCCATCCACCCACCTCAGCCTCCCAAAGTGCTAGGATTACAGGCATGAGCCACCATGCCTGGCCAACCTTTTGTTTTATGGTTTTAAGATAAGATGTCATACTTGAGGAACGTGTTGCCCACTCTGAGATTTTAAAATAATTTTTCTATGTTTCCTTATATACATTTGAAAATAAAACTTTTATTGAATAACCTGTGGCAAGGCCTGGTGGCTCACAGCTGTAATCCTAGCACAGAAGGAAGGCTGAGGCAGGTGGATCACTTGAGGCCAGGAGTTGGAGACCAGCCTGGCCAACATGGCGAAACCCAATCTCTACTAAAAGTATGAAAATTAGGCTGGGTGTGGTGGCTTATGCTTGTAATACCTGCAGTTTGGGAGGCCAAGGCAGATGGATCACAAGGTCAGGAGATCGAGACTATCCTGGCCAACATGGTGAAACCCTGTCTCTACTAAAAATACAAAAAAAAAATTAGCAGGGCATGGTGTCTCGTGCCTGTAATCCCAGCTACTTGGGAGGCTGAGGCAGGAGAATCACTTCAACCAGGGAGTTGGAGGTTGCAGTGAGCTGAGATTGCGCTACTGCACTCCAGTCTGGCGACAGAATGAGACTCATCCCAAAAATAAATAAATAAAATAAAGAATAAAAATTAGATGGGTGTGGTGGTACATGTCTGTAATCCCAGCTACAGAGGATACTGAGGCAGGAGAATTGCTTTAATCTGGGAAGTGACATTTGCCTTGAGCCAAGATTGTGCCATTGCACTTCAGCCTGGGCAAGAGTGAGACTCTGCCTCAAAAAATAAAATAAGATCTAAAAAAATTTTTTTTCCCTGAGACAGTCTCGTTCTGCCACCCAAGCTGAAGTGGTGCAGTGGCAAGATTTCGACTCACTACAGCCTCTGCCTCCTGGACTCAAGTGATCCTCCCACCTCAGCCTCTTCAGTAGCTGGGATTACAGGCGTGTACCAGCTTACCCAGCTAATTTTTCTATTTTTAGTAGAGATGGAGTTTCACCACATTGGCCAGGCTGGTCTCGAATTCCTGACCTCAGGTGATCTGCCCGAAAGTTACAAAAGTTACTTTAGGCCTACCAAAGTGTTGGGATTACAGACCTGAGCCAATGCACCTGGCCAAAATACATCTTTTATTGAAGTATAATGTACTTATAGAAGAGTGCCCATGTCATAAGTGAATTTTCAGAAACTGAGTACACTCGTGTAATTAGTATAATAGCAGTTCTCAAAATCTAATCTCTGCATTCCTGGGATTCCCCCTTCCAGAGGGTCTGTGATGTCAAAACTATTTTCTCTCTCTCTCTTTTTTTTTTTTTTTTTTTTGAGACAGTCTCACTCTGTCGCCAGGCTGGAGTGCAGTGGCATGATTTCAGCTCACTGCAACCTCTGCCTCCCGGATGCAAGCGGATTTTCCTGCCTCAGCCTCCGGAATAGCTGGGATTACAGAGGTCAGCCATCATTCCCAGCTAATTTTTGCATTTTTAGTAGAGACAAGGTTTCACGTGTTGGCCAGGATGGTCTCCATCTCCTGACCTCATGATCCACCTGCCTCAGCCTCCCAAAGTGTTGGGATTACAGGTGTTAGCCACTGCACCCAGCTTCAAAATTATTTTCATGATAATACTGAGATGTTATTGTTTTCACTGTGTTGATATTTGTACTGGTGGGGCAAAATCAATGGTTGATAAAACTGGCCTCGGCCTGTAATCCCAGCTACTCCAGAGGCTGAGGTGGGAAGTGTTAAAATGCAGGAGCTGAATGAAGAGGCCCTCCGAAACAGGCTTTGTGTGAGCAACATGGCTGTCCACCTGGGTGCAGGTAGGCTGAGGCCAAAAAGGGGGTCAGCAAAGGGCGGTGGGCTAGCAGTTGGTTTTATAGGTTGTGGGGAAGGCAGTGGAAAGTTACAAAAGTTACTTTAGGGCGGTTTTTTTTGCAAGCTGGGAGGGGGTTGTAGGGTGTGGAGTCAAGGTCAGTTACAAAGTCTAATGGCCTTGTCAATTGAGGCGGGAATAAGAAACAATAGAGAATGTCTTAAAGTTAAGTAGGCACCTCAGGGGTTGATCATTTCTTCCTGTTTTCCTGACTTTCCAGCTACTTCAGGTTTTCTGATTCCAGAAGGTACTCCAGAGGTATACATGTGGTTCATGGGGATCGTCATGCCGTCCACGGTGTGGTCAGACCTTACAGGAAGATCACTTGAACCCAGGAGTTTGAGACTGGGTTTTGTCTTTTGAAGCTATAATTGCACCACTGCACTCTATCTTGGGCTGCAGAGCAAGGCTGCGCTCTATTTTTTGGAGCTATAATTCCTCCCACTGCACTCCATCCTGGGCTACATAGTGAGACCCTGTCTGTGAAAGGAAAGCAGAAACAAAAGCTCTTGGTCCCTTAGCACAAATTCAGGCAGCAGCACCAAACTGTATGATACAAAGGGTCTCCCTGGGCCAGGCGCGGTAACTCACTCCTGTAATCCCAGCACTTTGGGAGGCCGAGTGCTTGGGTGGATCACCTGAGGTCTGGAGTTTGAGACCAGCCTGGCCAACATGGTGAAACCCTGCCTCTACTAAAAATACAAAAATTAGGCCGGGCGTAGTGGCTCATGCCTATAATCCAAGCACTTTGGAGGTCAAGGCGGGCGGATCATCTAAGGCTGGGAGTTCAAGACCAGCCTGACCAACATGGTGAAACCCTGTCTTAAAAAAAAAAAATTAGCCAGGCATGGTGGTGCATGCCTGTAATCCCAACAACTCAGGAGGCTGAGGGCAGGAGACTCACTTGAACCCGGGAGTTGGAGGTTGCAGTGAGCTGAGATCGTACCACTGAACTCCAGCCTGGATGACAGAGGAGACTCTGTCTCAAAAAAAAAAATTTATTTTTTAAAGAATATCCTGGCCGGGCGCAGTGGCTCAAGCCTGTAATCCCAGCACTTTGGGAGCCGAGGCGGGTGGATCACGAGGTCAAGAGATTGAGACCATCCTGGTCAACATGGTGAAACCCCGTCTCTACTAAAACTACAAAAAATTAGCTGGGCATGGTGGC
>NW_016107366.1:10227767-10230068 GCF_001604975.1 Cebus imitator | reverse complement strand
CAAAAAAAAAAAAAAAAAGAAAGAATTTGGTTTGGTCCAGAAAGGTGGGACAACTCAAAGCCAGGGGGTGAGGGGAGTGGGAGGGTTACGGGCTGAGGGAGCTTTCCAGCGATAGTGAATTTAAACATTTTCTGGTTGATAATTGGTTGAATGTGTCTAAAGACCTGGGATTGATAGAAAGGGAATGTTCTGGTTAAGATAAAAGATTGTGGAGAACAAAGTTCTTTAGAATTCTTATAATGGCAGCCCTTAGAAACAACAGATGACAAATGTTTCCTTTCAGATTTTAGTTAATCTCTTTAGGATTGGGAGGGTCTAGAAGAAAAAGATTATGTTAATAGAGATCTTTACAGATGCAAATTCTCCCCCACAGAGAACAACTTTGCAGGGCCATTACAAAATATGGCAAAGAAACATGTTTTGGGGTAAAATATTTTGATTTTCTTCCTTGTCTTTTAATGTTATGCCAAAGTCAGGTTCAATAAAAGCCATCTGATGAGAATTTATGATTTGTAGGGCATGACTCCCCAGACACCTTCAACAGAAATTTGGGCAAGATTTTTAAAAAGTCAGAGTTTGGTCCTCATAATATTCTGTGTAACAAAATTGGAAGTATGTATAAAGTTTTTGCGGCATGTTAAGTGTTGATTACTAGTGGTAAAGAACTTGTGTAATTGAGCTGTGAGCTGAACTAGCTGCGTTTTTCATGGAACACTTTTTCTTGAAAGAATGAAAAACATACTATTTTTATTCAGATTTGAGTATTTGGCTGGCTCTATGGGCAAGCAGTGGCTCGATCTCACTGCAATCTCCACCTCCCAGGTTCAAAGGATTCTCCTGCCTCAGCTTCCCAATTAGCTGGGATTACAGGCACCCACTACCACGACCAGCTAAATTTTTTTTGTGTTTAATGATAAAATTCAAGCTTTCAAGTGAAACTAGAATTTATGGGCCTGCTGAGCTAAATCCCAGCATTTTGGGTGGCTAAGGCGGGCAGATTGCTTGAGCCCAGAAGTTCGAGACCAGCCTGGGCAATGTGGCAAAACCCTGTGTCTTACAAAACATTAACTGAGTGTGGTGGTGCATGCCCGTAGTCCTTGCTACTTGAGAGACTTGAGGCAGAAGTATCACTTGGGCCTGGGAGGTCAAAGCTGTGAGCTGTGATCGTGCCACTGCACTTCAGCCTGGGTGACAAAGTGAGACTCTATCCCAAAAAGGAAAAAAAAAGATTCATTCTAAGTACATAATAGATCAATGGATTTTCATTTTACAGTATGGTAAGTTCATTGTTAAGATTTCGGATTCCGTGTTGCAACTAACCTTGAAAAAACTACCATGTTTTCAGTTTGGGTATAATATCAAAAAAGACTAATTTTTTTTTTAAAGGCTAGTTAAGTAAAGCAGTGGGAGTGGAGAAGGAACAAAGAAATCTATAACTGGTTATGATGAATTAATTGTAAACATCACTGTACTTGGACCAGCCTATCCACAATTATTTGAAAAAGCTATTAATATGCTCCTGTTTTCCTTCTGCATATTTATGAGGTTGGATTTTATTTATGCACTCCAACTAAATGAATATATTGTGAGACATTTAAAATACTTGAAAACATGCAAAACAGCGTCGGTCTCCACTAAATTTTTTTTATTAATAACTTTTACTTTTTTTTAGAGATGGGGCTGTTGTTGCCCACGCTGGAGTGCAGCTCACTGCACTCTTAGTTTACTGCAGCCTCAGCTCCTAGGCTCAGGAAGTCCTCCCCACCTCAGCCTCCCAAGTAGCTGGGACTACAGGCGTGCACTACCACACCTGGTTTTTTAAAACTTTTTTTTTTTTTTTGAGAGTCTTGCTCTGTCACCAAAGCTGGAGTGCAGTGGCACGATGTTGACTCGCTGCTGCCTCAGCCTCCTGGGTAGCTGGGATTACAGATGCATGCCACCATGCCCAGCTAATTTTTGTGTTTTCAATAGAGAAAGCGTTTTTCCATGTTGGCCAGGTTGGTCATAAACTCCTGACCACAGGTGGTCCACCTACCTTGACTTCCCAAAGTGCTGGGATTAAAAGTGTGAGCCACTGCGCCTGGGCTAAAAACTTTTTAAGAGATGGAGTCACACTATTCTGTCCAGGCTAGTCTTGAACTCCTGCCCTCAAGCTGTGCAGCTCTGAATGAAGAGACCCACCCTCAAACAGGCCTTGTGTGAGCAACATGGCTATTTATTCACCTGGGTACAGGCAGGCTGAGGCAGAAAGGGGCTAAAGTGAGAGCTGAGGGATAGGAGTTGGTTTTTTTTTTTTTTTTT
>NW_016107366.1:10223307-10227102 GCF_001604975.1 Cebus imitator | reverse complement strand
AAAAAAAAAAAAAAAATAGAAGAATGTCTCAAATTAGGCACTGAAGGGGCTGATGGTTTCTCCCAGGAACTGCAGAGATTACCAGGCTGTTCATGGTGTGGTCAGACCTTACAGTCTTCTTGCCTCAGAGTCTTCAGTTGCTGGGTTACAGGCATGAGACACCATGACCAGCTAAATTTTTTAACAATATAGTTACTTTTCATAAAAATATGCAAGGCCAGGCTGGTGGTAAGCACTTGAGCCCAGGAGTACTACGATATATTGCACTATGGTCATGCCTGTGACTAGCCACTGCGCTTCAGCCTGAGCAACATAAGGAAACTCCATCTTTTTTTTTTTTCTTTCTTTCTTTTTTCTTTTTTGAGATGGAGTCCTGCTCTGTTGCCCAGGTTGGAGTGCAGTGGCACAATCTCAGCTCATTGCAACCTCTGCCTCCCTGTTTCAAGCAATTCTGTCTCAGCCTCCCGAGTAGCTGGAACTACAGGCATGCGCCACCACACCTGGCTAATTTTAGTCTTTTTAATAGAGACAGAGTTTTACCATGTTGGCCTAGGCTACAGAGCAAGACTGTCCCCCCCCCCAAAATAAAAATTTGTCTGTTATACATGTGTAAACTGCTCAGACCTTACAGGGTAAAGTCTGCTGAGTTTTGATAAAGAGATACATACATCTGTGTAACCAATACTCCATCTAATCTATAGCACATGTCCGTCACCAGAGGAAGTTCCCTTTTCTCTTTTCTAGTCAATCCTCCACTCCCTTGCCTTGAGACAAACACTTGTTTTCTATCACCATAGCTTAATTTTGTCCATTTTAGAGTTTCATATTAGATGGAACCACACAGTATAGATTCTTTTATGTCTGGCTTCTTAACTCATGTCAAAGGTAACTACAACTGGATATTACCTGGAGCAGTGAAAATAGGTTTTATTCAGTAACTACTGACATTAGAGAAAAGAGCTGAGCTCCATTCTGATTTGTGTGTGGGATGATTGGACATTTTAAAGGGAAAGGAGAGAGCTGGGGCTTAGTAGAGTCAGAAAAGTGAAAAAGTACAAAGGGTTGATCAGTGTTAATGTGATAAGTATAGCTGTGTCTGATAGCTGACATTTATGGATTCTTTCCTCCCTCAGAGACTGGGAATCAAAGGCCCCATCCTTCCCGTTTATTACATTTCAAAGGAATGTCTCTTGGGTTCTTGAGAAAGAGGTATACTCTAGAGAAATGAAGGCATGTGTTTGTAAAAAGACATAGAAGACTGTTCACAGCAATTTTATTTCAAAAAATTAAAAATCCAAGCCAAGTATAATGGCGCAAGCCTGTGGTCCCAGCTATTCAGAAGGCTGAGGCAAGAGGGTCACTTGAACCCAAGAGCTCAAGTCCAGCCTGGGCAACGTAGCAAGACCCTGTCTCTAAAAATAAAAAATTTTTAATTAAAAACAATTTTTTTTTTTTTTTGAGACAGTGTCTTGCTCTGTCGCCCAGGCTGGAGTGCAGTGAAGCAGTCTCAGCTCATAGGAACCTCTGCCTCCCAGGTTCAAGTGATTCTACTGCCTCAGCCTCAAGCAGCTGGGATTACAGGCGCCTGCCACTATGCCTGGCTAATTTTTGTATTTTTAGTAGAGACAGGGTTTCACCATGTTGGCCAAGCTGGTCTTGAACTCCTGACCTTGTGATCCACCCGCCTAGCCTCCCAAAGTGCTGGGATTATAGGTGTGAGCCACCGTGCCCAGCCTAAATTTAAAAAATTTAAAACCTTGTATCCATCAATAACAGAACAGATGAACAAACCAAGGTATAATCATAAAATAGAATACTACTCAGCAATAAAAAAGCAGGAACTTAAAAAAAAAAAAAAGCAGAACTACTGACACATGCATTAACACAAATCTCAAAACATAAAGCTGAGTGAACTGAACTGGAGAACTGTTCCATCTGAACCCCTGTACTAGGTCAAATATTAGCATGACTTTTAGAAGAATAAAGTCATAGGCCAGCCTGGGCAAGAGGAAGACTCCATGTCAAAAAAAAAAAAAGGCCGGCATGGTGGCTCACACCTATAATTTCTGCACTTTGGGAGACGGAGGCGAGTAGGTCACCTGAGGGCAGGAGTTCGAGACCAGCCTGGCCAACATGATGAAACCCCAGCTCTACTAAAAACACAAAAAATTGGGCATGGTGGTACATGCCTAAGAAGAAGGTCAGGTCCCTAGGATGACCCTTAACCCTCTGTCCCCCATTAAAATGGCTGCCTGAGAAAGAGCATCATGGCCAGGAGAATATGTTTGTTCTAGCAAACACCTTATATAGGCCGCTGAACTTCCTTACTTAGAGATGTACCAGAAAGGGCTTGCAAATGTGAATATGTATTTCTTACTACTTTCTTTTTTCTTTGTGATCTCTGCTAATCATTGCCACTTAGTGCCTAAAACTTATTGAAGTTTTCAGTAATATTTCTGAGAGAATTAGAGATGAATTTGAACCTGGAGTGCCACCAGGAGATAATGTGTTATTGTGCAAAGTATGCTAAAGTGGCAGCCAGAAAACCTTATTAGTCCTAGCTCTGCCTCTAATCAACAGTGTAGTCCTGAACAAGTCACACACTGTCTCTGGATTTCAAGTTTTTTCTTATAAGTGTAACTGCCCAATGGGTTCACTTTGCCCACTGCCGAGACAGAGCCGATTCAAGACAGGGGAATCACTATGGAGAAAGTTAATTTATACAGAGCCGGTTGTGTGAGAGATGGGAGTTTTGTTATTACTCATATCAGTCTCCCTGAACATTCGAAAATTCGGGGATCAGAGTTATTAAAGATAATTAGGTGGGTAGGGGCTTGGGAAGTGGATACTGTTGATTGGTCAGGTTGGAGATGGAATCATTGGAGATTGAAGTGAGGTTTTCTTGCTGTTTTCTATTCCTGGGTGGGATGGAAAAACTGATTGATCCAGATTACCAGTCTGGGTATTGTCAGTCCCACTGAGTACAGGGTCTGCAAAATATCTCAAGCATTGATCTTAGGTTTTACAATAGTGATGTTATCCCCAGGCATAATTTGGAGAGGTTCAGACTCTTGGAGCCAGAGGCTGCATGACCCCTAAACTGTAATTTCTAATCTTGTAGCTAATTTGTTAGTCCAGCAAAGGCAGACTGGTCCCCAGGCAAGAAGGGGGCCTTTTCTGGAAAGGGCTGTTACCAGTTTTATTTCAGAGTCAAACCTTAAACTGAATTCCTTCCCAAAGTTAGTTAGGCTCACTAGAAATGAACAACGACAGCTTAAAGGTTAGAAGCAAGAAGAGAGTGAGTTAGGTCTGATTGCTTTCACTGTCATAATTGCCTCAGTTACAATTTTGCAAAGGCAATTCCAAGTGAAGGAATAATAATGATCTCCAAGAATTCCTTCTAGCCCTAATATTCTGTGATCCTAAGTGGGAAAAATTGATGTAAGTCATGATGTGGCCTGGGCATGGTACCTCAGGCCTGTAATCCCATCACTTTGGGAGACTTAGGTGGGCAGATCACTTGATGTCAGGAGTTCAAGACCAGCCGGGCCAACATGGTGAAACCTCATCTCTACTAAAAATACAAAAATTAGCTGGGTGTGATGGCGCTCACCTATAATCCCAGCTACTTGGGAGGGTGAGGCAGGAGAATCACTTGAACCCGGGAGGCAGAGGCTGCTGTGAGCCAAGATTGCACCACTGCACTCCAGCCTGGGTAACAGTGAGAGACTCCATTGGGGGAGCGGGGGGCGGGAGTTGTCAAAGGAGACAAGATGGGAGTATAAATCATAAGTG
>NW_016107366.1:10220000-10223239 GCF_001604975.1 Cebus imitator | reverse complement strand
TGAAAATGTTGAGATGGCAGATCCAATTGGAGTGTGCTGTAGTAGCATTTGCTACTTTCTGTTTTTTCTGTGGAAATATCAGGAAAAAGTTCATGATATATATTGTGGAGTTTATTTTCTAAATTGACGTCTAGGATTAGGTTAGCTGTAAAAGAAAAGGTGAGACAAACTTGGAATTTTTTTTTTTTGTTGAGACAGACTTGCTCAGTCGCCCAGGCTGGAGTGCAGTGCACCATCTCGGCTTACTGCAACATTCACCTCCCGGATTCAAGCGATTCTCCTGCCTCAGCCTCCTGAGTAGCTGGGACTACAAGCATCTGCCACCACGCCTGGCAAATTTTTTGTATTTTTAGTAGAGACAGGGTTTCACTGTGTTAGCCAGGATGGTCTCGATCTCTTGGCCTTGAAATCCACCCACCTAGGCCTCCCAAAGTGCTAGGATTACAGGCGTGGGCCACTGCGCCTGGCTGGAATTTTATTTTGTTTATTTTTTTGAGACGGAGACTCGCTCTGTTGCCCAGGCTGGGGTGCAGTGGTGCACTCTCGGCTCTCTGTCTCAAAAAAAAAGATTGCAACAAAGCAGTTAGCTGTGTTGAGTAAATAGCAAAACGTAGGATAGACTGGCCCACATTTTCTTGCTCTTTAAAAATGATATTCTTAATATTAAGGTACTAGAGTTACTTTGTGTGTGTGATTTGAGTTTAGTGTCTTATAAGTTTTTTTTCCCTCTCTCCCTTAGATTTGGATCATACAGCAGATGTCCAGTGAGTACAGTAGTTCATTCCTTTGAAACCATGTCAGTGGGAAGACTGAATGTTTTAATCTTGGTATCCCTATCTTTAATTTTTCTTGTCTCATTTTGGTTCCTTCGCAACATGAAAATGATGGTTTGAAAGCACCCAGTTCTGTGGATGCAGTGGCTTAATGAGCCGTGATCACATCACTGCACTCCTGCCTGAGTGACAGAGAGAGACCCTGTCTCTAAAAATAAAAATAAAAGCCCCCAGTTTTAGTGCTGTTAAATTGAGGTCTTAAAATTTGTATTTATCATACTGAGTTTACTTTGACTTTGCTTGCTATCAAGTTTTCTTTCTCACAGTAGATTATATTACATGGAGCATGACTATGCTTCTTTAGGTTACACGCATGGGGAGATACTCTGGAGGAAGCATTCGAGCAATGTGCTATGGCCATGTTTGGTTACATGACAGATACTGGGACAGTGGAGCCCCTCCAGACAGTTGAAGTAGAAACCCAAGGTAATTTATTTATTCACAAGGAAGAAATTGTTATACAGTATTGTATAGAATCGTACATTATTGGCCAGGCGTGGTGGCTCACGCCTGTAATCCAAGCAATTTGGAGGCCAAGGCGGGCGGATCACCTGAGGTTGGGGGTTAAAGACCAGCCTGACCAACATGGTGAAACCCCGTCTTTAAAAAAAAAAAAAAGAATTGTACAGTATTCTACATTATCTGAGTATATCTTCACAATAAGAACCAGAAAATTAATGAGTCTTTTCTTCCTCTTTAAACTGACCTAAGAAATTTATTGCACTTTTAAATTCAAGTATGTTTTTAGAGACCAGAATTATTAAACATACTATTATGGCTGTTTTGATCCTGTGTAGGAGATGACTTACAGTCTCTTCTGTTTCACTTTTTGGATGAGTGGCTTTATAAGTTCAGTGCTGATGAATTCTTCATACCCCGGGTAAGCAAGGATTTTTCTTTTTTACTGAGCAAATGGATTCTTAGTTCATATTTTAAAATATAGCAGATGATTTAAAGTAGGACATGTGAAACAAAACCAATCCATACAAATAAGATAATACTGATTTGCAGAAATCATAATGACCATGGGCACTTCTTGGTTAACCCGAGTTTGCCTATGTGTGAACATTTTGTATTTAGATTTCATGTATTTGTCACTAATCTGGATTGTTTGATAAAAATGTACCTACAGTTTTCATCCACACTTTTTTCTGGTTTTGTTTTTGGTAGAGACAGGGTGTTGCTGTGTTGTCCACACTGGTCTTGAACTCCTAGCCTCTAGCAATCCTCCTGTCTCAGCTTTGCAAAGTGCTGGGATTACAGGTGTGAGCACTGCACACAGCCTCATCCACACTTTTTATTTCCAAAGTTTAAGCTATATATGTGTCTATCCCTTGTTCGTTTTGTTCCATTTGAAATTTAATAGCCCTGTCATATTGGCCTAAGTTAAACAATTGCAGCTTTTAGTTTTCCTTAATATGAAAAAAGGAAAAGCCAGTCTAGGCACGGTGGCTCACGCCTGTATTCCCAGCACTGTGGGAGGCCGAGGCAGGTAGATCACAAGGTCAGGAGTTCAAGACCAGCCTGGTCAAGATGGTGAAATCCTATCTCTACTAAAAAATACAAAAATTAGTCGGGCATGGTGGCAGGTGCCTGTAATCCTAGCTACTCAGGAGGCTGAGGCAGGAGAATCACTTGAACCCAGGAGGCGGAGGTTGCAGTGAGCCGAGATCACGCCATTGCACTCTAGCCTGGATGAGAGAGCAAGACTTGTCTCAAAACCGAAAAAAAGAAAAGGAAAAGCCAAATGGAGATTGCTTGTTGCTATCATCCTTTAGAAGGGAACACATCTACAATGTCATTGTTGACTAACAGAGATGACACTCTCTGCTTTTATAATTCCTCCATTCTCTCCTTTACCAGCTTTACTACATATATTCTATCAACTGAGTCACTCACCCTGCAGAGTTCAAGTGCCTACCAGCATTTTATTAGGCTCAGAGTGATTGAAATCCTATGTCCTCCTCCTCCACCATGTATCTTTTTATCCCCCGGTCTTAAACAGCCACTTTTATTGAAGCGGCAGTCTACAGCAGCAGCCAGAGGTACTGCTCCTTGCAAAGCAGGGCTACCCTACAGGCAGTGTGCCTGGAGTAGCCCTCTACCATATATCTTGCAGAGAAATTCTTTTGACTCATATTTTTAGATTGTACATTTTTCAAAAATACCTCCCTTGAATTTCTAAGATAAAACTTATTTCCGGCTGGGCGCGGTGGCTCAAGCCTGTAATCCCAGCACTGTGGGAGGCCAAGGCGGGTGGATCACGAGGTCAAGAGATCTAGACCATCCTGGTTAACATGGTGAAACCCCGTCTCTACTAAAAATACAAAAAATTAGCTGGGCATGGTGGCGCGTGCCTGTAATCCCAGCGACTCAGGAGGCTGGGGCAGGAGAATTGCCTGAACC
>NW_016107366.1:10216031-10218829 GCF_001604975.1 Cebus imitator | reverse complement strand
TTTGAGACAGGGTCTTGATCTGTCTGTCACTCAGGCTAGAGTACAGTGGTATGGTCACGGCTCACTGCATCTTCAGCCTCCTGGGCCCAAGAGATCCTCCCACCTCAGCCCCCTGAGTAGCTGGGGCCACCAAGTGCACCAGTATGCCTGGCTGATTTTTTTGTTTTCTGAAGAGATGGGTGCCTCCATGTTGCCCAGGCTGGTCTCAGATTCCTGTGCTCAAGCAGTCCTCTGGCTTCGCCTCCCAAAGTGCTCAGATTACAGGCGTGAGCCATCATGCCTGGCCCTCCTAGGTTACTTTTACTAGCTTTTAAATTTTATTTTCATTTATTATTATTATTTTTTGAGACAGAGTCTTGCTCTTTTGCTCAGGCTGGAGTGCAGTGGCATGATCTTGGCTCACTGCAACCTCCACCTCCCAGGTTGAAGTGACTCTTCTGCCTCAGCCTCCTGAGTAGCTGAGATTATAAGTGCCTACCACCATGCCCGGCTAATTTTTTGTATTTTTAGTAGAGATGGGGTTTCACCTTGTTGGCTAGACTGGTCTCGAACTCCTGACCTCAGGTGATCCGCCTACCTTGGCCTCCCAAAGTACAGGGATTACAGGTGTGAGCTACCGTGCCTGGCCTTATTTATTTTTTTAGAAAAAGGTTCTCATTTCACTATGTTGCCCAGGTGTACTCCAACTCCTGGGCCCAAGTGATCCTCCTGCCCTGGCCTCCTCAGTAGCTGGGACTGTAGGTGCACACTACCATGCCTAGCGAATTTGTTGTTGTTGAGACAGAGTCTTGCTCTCTTGCCCAGGCTAGAGTATAATAGGACAATCTTGGCTTGCTGCAACCTCTGCCTCTGGAGTTCAAACGATTCTCCTGCCTCAGCCTCCCCAGTAACTGGGATTCTATAGGTGCCTGCCACTATGCCCGGCTAACCTCAGCTAATTTTTAATTTTTTATAGAAAGGGTGTCTTGTTATGTTGCTAGGCTGGTCTCCAACTCCTGTGGCCCCATTTTTATATTGAATTTCATTAACTTCTTTTTATAAAGTGAGATCTTTTATTATCTTCACCTCTGCTTTTTTTTTTTTCTTCTGTTTTTTTCTTTTTTACTTTTTTTGTTTCATTCAAGAATCTTCTTCCTAGACCATGTTTTTTATTTTTTTTAATGGGTAGAGAAACAGGCTTGCTGGGTACGGTGGCACACGCCTGTAAATCCCAGCACTTTGGGAGGCTGAGGCAGGTGGACCACAAAGTCAAGAGATGGAGACCATCCTGGCCAACATGCTGAAACCCCGTCTCTACTAAAAATGCAAAAATTAGCTAGGCATGGTGGTACACGCCTCTAGTCCCAGCTACTCGGGAGGCTGAGGCAGGAGAATTGCTTGAACCTGGGAGGCAGAGGTTGCAGTAAGCTGAGATTGTGCCACTGCACTCCAGCCTGGTGACAGAGCGAGACTCCTGTTCCAAAAAAAAAAAAAGGCCGGGCACAGTGCTCACTACTATAATTCCAGTGCTTTGGGAGGCCGAGGCGGGCAGATCACCTGAGATCGGGAGTTCAAGACCAGCTTGACCAATATGGAGAAACCCTGTCTCTACTAAAAGTACAAAATTAGTTGGGTGTGGTGGGTGCATACCTGTAATCCCAGCTACTTGGGAGGCTGAGGTAGGAGAACTGCTTGAACCCAAGAGGTGAAGGTTGCAGTGAGCCGAGATCACACCATCGCACTCCAGCCTGGGCAACAAGAGTGAAACTCTGTCTCAAAAACAAAAAAAAAACAAACAAAAAAACAGGCTTGTCTAAAAGTACTTACTAATATGTGTTTGAACATAAGTTTAAAACTTTGCTCTTTCTGCTACACCATGTTGTGATCTTCAGTCACTTTAGTGTCAAAGACAGAGACACTGTTATGTTCTGACAAAATGAAACTTACAGCTTCCTGACTCCTCCTGTCTCTTTTGGTTTTCTAGTATCTTAAGCACACTTACAAGGCTTATTTTAAAATATATAAAGAGAGAACAAATCTTAATCATGTTTTAATTTGTATTCTTAAGGTGGGGAGAAGAATTTTCCTTGTCCAAGCACCCTCAGGTATGTTTTAAAATCCAGCCATTAAGAACATTAAAAATTGCCATACCCTAAAGTTCATATATGTGACACTAAACTTCAGTTAGTTCTAACTGGTGTAAAGGGATAGGTTTTTCTCAGACTTCTCTGACCTGTCTGGATATATTTTGTTAAAATACTGTGACATAATACACACCTGATTTAGTGGATGAGGAGTCAGCATTGGGCTCAAGTTTGTTCAGATTGTTGTGGGATTTAAAATTCCCTTTGCTTTTTGAGCTTTGATTTCTTCTCCTATAATAAAGATGTTGGACTAGATGTTCTCTAACATACCTTCTACTTTCTGTGTGTCTCTAGATTCTGTATTTGCCGACCTGTATGGCCTCACTGTATGATAGGAAAATCTACTGGAACAGGAGTTGGCAGCTTTTATTTATAAAATGGACAGATAATAAATGTTTTAAGATTTGTGGGCCAAGAATGGTAGAAGAGCAGCTACTTAGTGCTTCAGTTGTAGCACCAAAGCAGCCATAGATAATACTTAAATGAATGAGTTCACTTGTATTCTAGTAAAACCTACTTATGGACATTGAAATTTGAATTTCTTACCATTTTCAAATGTAACAAAATGCCATTGTTTTGATTTTTTAGCCCCCGACCATCTAAAAATGTAAAAACCAGGCCAGGTGTGGTGATTCACACCTGTAATCCCAACACTTTTTTTTTTTTTTTTTTTTT
>NW_016107366.1:10209362-10214759 GCF_001604975.1 Cebus imitator | reverse complement strand
AAAAAAAAAAAAAAAAAAAAATTAGCTGGGTGTGGGTGTGGGGGTGAGGGTGCTGCCTGGAATCCTAGGTACTCAGTAGGCTGAGGGAGGAGAATTACTTGAACCTGCCAGGTAGAGGTCGCAATGAGCCAAGATCGTACCATTGTACTCCAGCCTGGGCGACAAGAGTGAAACTTTGTCTCAAAAAAAAAAAAGTATGTGCGTGTGTGTATACGTTTTATATATATATATATATATGTATGTATGTATGTAGAGAGAGGGGGCAGGGTTCAGTGACTCACACCTTTAATCCTAGCACTTTGGGAGCCAAAGTGGGAAGAGGCCAGGAGTTCGAGCCCAGCCTAGCCAAAATGATGAGACCCTGTCTCTACAAAACCAAAAAAGTTTTTTAATTTAGAAAAAAGAAAGCAAAAAATAAAATAAAATAATAAAAAGAAAAAAGAAAGCAAATGTAAATATGAAAAGACTAATAGAATCACATTAAACATTGGAGCCTTGATATAAAGTTGAACTTTAATGAATGTGCTAAGGCTTCTGAATACAGAAGATGAAGTGAAATTATTTATTTTTGAAAAATGTACAGTTTAAAAAGCAAAAGAAGTAGTCTCAGAATATTCGACTATTAATTATATGCATATTAACAAAAGATGTATTTTACACATGACAAAAAATAAGAATGTTTCCTTCTTGTTTTTTTCACTTGGGATTCCCCTATGGTTTTATGTCACAAATTAAAAAGAGTAAATAATCCATCATTTGTTTGATTCCAGTTATCTGTAAATGGTATAGCAACTATAGTGCTGCTTTTTTTTTTTTTTTTTGAGATGGAGTTTCTCTCATTACCCAGTATGGAGTGCAATGGCATGATCTCGGCCCACCGCAACCTCCGCCTCCTGGGTTCAAGCAATTCTCCTGCCTCAGCCTCCCAAGTACTGGGACTACAGGTGTGTGCCACCATTCCCAGCTTATTTTTGTATTTTTAGTAGAGACGGGGTTGACCAGGATGGTCTTGATCTCTTGACCTGGTGATCCGCCCGCCTCAGCCTCCCAAAGTGCTGGGATTACAGGCATGAGCCACCTCGCCCGGCCAGTGCTGCTTTTTTTTGTTTTCTTTTGTTTCGAGAGGAAGTCTCGCTCAGGCTGGAGTGCAGTGTCAAGAGGGATCTCGGTTCACTACAACCTCTACCTCCTTGGTTCAAGCAATTCTTCTGCCTCAGCCTCCTGAGTAGCTGGGTCTACAGGTGCATACCACCACAGCTGGCTAATTTTTCTATTTTTAGTAGAGATGGCGTTTCACCATGTTGGTCAGGCTGGCCTTGAACTCTTGATCTGCCTGCCTCAGCCTCTCAAAGTGCTAGGATTACAGGTGTGAGCCACTGGGCCCAGCCAATCAAACAGCTTTTCAAAGCAAAAAGGAATGTTTTACAAGTAGCTTATTAAAACATGTGGTTCCTGGAATATTTCTTGGTTTAAAAATACCTTCCTGGTTTTAATGTTGTCCTTATCGTCTCTCCATGAATCCATATTCCATCCGTCCATGACTTTATGCATGCATTCAGCAAATACTTATCGAGTGCCTCTAGTGTTTCAGACATTTTATTTATGCACTCGAGGTAGAAACGTAATAGGAGATGTAGTGGGGAGAAGTGTAGTGGGGAGAAATGAGCCAGACAAACATGTAAACATATAATTTCAGACAGTGAACAGTGCCATCAGGATAAGGTAACAGTGGTTAGAGGAGGGGATGAGGGGTCAGAAAATGCATGTGTATTAACCCGTTCTCATGCTGCTAATACAGACGTACCCAAGACTGGGTAATTTATAGAGGAAAGAGGTTTAATTGACTCACAATTGAGCATGGCTGGGGAAAACTCAGGAAACTTAACAATCATGGTGCAAGGGGAAGCAAACACTTCCTTCTTCACATGGTGGCAAGAAGCGAGTGCTGAGCGAAAGGGGAAGCCCCTTAGAAAACCCTCAGATCTCCTGAGAACTCACTCAGTATCACTAGAACAGCATGGCGGAAACTGGCCCCACGATTTAATGATCTCCACCTGGTCACTCCCATAACACGTGGGGATTATGGGAACTGCAATTCAAGATGAGATTTGGGTGGGGACACAGCCAAACCATATCAGTATGTTTGAGAAAGTGATATTTGGGCAGAGGCAAGAGAGATGAGAAGTGAGCAGAAATATGGAAGAACATTCCAGGCTGAAGAAACAGATGTAATGGCCTTGAAATGAGCTATGTTCAGGGAACAGCAAGGTGGAGCTGAGAGAGTGAAAGTATAGTAGTAGGAGATAGGGTTGTAGAGATAGGGCCACAGCCTCTTTGGTAAAAGTTGGTAAGGGGGTATAAGATTGAGTACTCACGTATAGGAGTTGGTCTTCTGATGGAAACAGGGACAGGCCATTCATTGCAACCAGAGAGGCTAGGGTGAGTACAGATACAGCATGATGGTAGATTTGGCAGCAAGATGAGTCAGTTCTTACTGATTTACTCTTTCTCTAGGAAGCACAGTTGATAGAGAGTGAGAATGAGGGAGGAATGATCACTAGAGAAAGAATTGTCTCAGAGAGTGAAAAGGGGAGTGTATTGGTAATTGTGCGATTTTACTGCACTTGCTGAATTCCTGTTTGAGATGTGTGGACATTCACTTAGTGGGATACCAGTTAGTATGGTGTATGCTGCCATAAGCAGACAGTTGAATTTGATTTAGGTTGTGGTTTTGCCAGGTGATTGTAGCAGAGGAGAAAAAGCAACGGCATTGCCACTCATATCCTTCTGTGAAATCTTCCTTTTTTTGTGTGGTATAGAGCTAGCAAATACCATTCACCTATTGCCTGATAGTATTTTATGTGCACAGAATTATTGTAAATTCCTTTTAGAGCTGGAAAGAACATAAGAGAACATCTAATCCTGTGGTTCTAAACTGGGGTAGGGTTCAGCACAGTATCACATATCAGGGACGTTTGGAGAGCTTTTGACCTGGAAAACTATATCTTACTCTTCAGCTAGACTTGGAAAGAGAAGAGTCCCAAGAGGTGAAGTGAGTGTTGGCAGCTAAGGAGAAGAGAATAGGTTGAGTTCCTAGGGCCTACATTAGAGTATAAAAAAATGATTTGGGTTTCAGGAAGGGCCCTGAGCCAAATAATAGAAAAGCTTGCGTTCTTTGAGCAACCCATTGTTTTCAATCATCCTCAAAAGCTTTTTCCTTTCTTTTCTTTTTCTTTTTTTTTTTTGAGACGGAGTCTTGCCCTGTCGCCCAGGCTGGAGTGCAATGACTCGATCTTGGCTCACTGCAACCTCCATCTCCTGGGTTCAAGCGATTCTCCTGCCTCAGCTTCCCAAGTAGCTGGGATTACAGGCATGCACCACCACTCCCAGCTAACTAATTTTTTCTATGTTTAGTAGAGGCAGGGTTTCTTCATGTTGGCCAGACTGGTCTCGAACTACTGACATCGTGATCTACCTGCCTCAGCCTCCCAAAGTTCTGGGATTACAGGTGTGAGCCACCGTGCCCAGCCGCTTTTTACTTTTTTTCTTTCCAACTTTTATTTTTAGGTTTATGGGGCACATGTACAGGTTTGTTACATGGGTAAGTTGTGTGTTGTGGGGGCTTAGTGTACAGATCATTTTGTTACCCAGGTAATCAGCATAATACCTAATAGGCAGTTTTTCAGTCCTTACTCTCCTCCCACCCTCAAGTAGACCCGTTGTCTCATTTTCTTCTTTGTGTTCATGTGTACTCAGTGTTTATCTCCCACTTATAAGTGGAAACATCTCACGCCTGTAATCCAAGCACTTTGGAGGCCAAGGCGGGTGGATCACCTGAGGCCGGAAGTTCAAGACCAGCCTGACCAACATGGTCAAACCCCGTCTTTAAAAAAAAAAAAAAAAAAAAAGTGGAAACATGGTATTTGGTTTTCTGTTCCTGCAGGAATTCCGTTAGGATAATGCCCTCCAGCTCCATCCACATTGTTGCAAATGACATGATCTCATTCTTTTTTATGGCTGTGTAGTATTCCATGGTGTATATAGATCACATTTTCTTTGTTTAGTCTACCATTGACAGACATGTGGGTTGATTATATGTCTTTGCAATGGTGAATAGTGCTGCAGTGAACATACCCGTGCATATGTCTTTATGTGATTCAACCCATTTTATAAATGAAAAACCGATGTCCAGACAGGGCAGACAGTTTCCATATGGAGGTGGAAACAAAGCCAGGATTAGAGTGTCAGGCCCCTACTACCCTGTGCGTGTGTTGCCTCTCATTTTTTTGGATCCATGTATACTGTGCTAATTTGATAACTGTTTCTTGTGAGTTTTTCATTTTTAAAATATTAAAATTTTGACTTTCAGCCAATTGTTGCTAGAGTTAATGATTATGATTTCAGTATCTTGTTTACCTAATTTTTTTTCCCTCACCCCAACTTTAGGGAACAGAAGTCAAAGCAATAACATATTCAGCAATGCAGGTCTATAATGAAGAGAAGCCAGAAGTTTTTGTGATCATTGACATTTAAGACACCAAAAAAGAAAAGAATCCTATGAAGAACAGTTATTTTTCCCTCTTCCTCTTGAGAAGACACCGTGAATTAAATTCTACAGCATCTTTTGATATCTGGAAATTTGTAGAACAGAAATTTTTTCCAGAAATGGAAAATCAGGGCCTTGGTGTGTGTTCCCTAAGTATTCAGACTTTAAAGAATTCTCCAATCCCCAATGGGCAGTTATATGGTCCTTCATTTGATTCTCTGCTGTGGCAGCAGGTGCCTCATGCCCTTCCAGTGCAATGCAAGCCCGCCAGCCTTGCCCCAGAGAGGAGCACTGATGTCAGCAGCAGCCTAGGGCTGAATCCAGTTTGAAAAAAGTGGCTGGGCACGGTGACTCACACCTATAATCCTAGCACGTTGGGAGACCAAGGCGGGTGGATCACCTGAGGTCAGGAGTTCCTAGACCAGCCTGACCAACCTGGAGAAACCCTGTCTCTACTAAAAATACAAAATTAGCTGGGCATGGTGGTGCATGCCTGTAATCTCAGTTACTTGCGAGGCTGGGGCAGGAGAATCACTTGAACCCAGGAAGCGGAGGTTGCAGTGAGCTGAGATGCGCCATTGTACTCCAGCCTGGGCAACAACAGCGAAACTCCATCTCAAAAAAAAAAAGAAAAAAGAATAACTTGAGAAAATATGTTTCCACACCCAGAATTTTGTTTTTCTTCCAGGTTGGTTAAGACATATATTTTCTGTATGTACATCAGGGAGGTTGTGTTTTAGATTGCTGTAGGACAGAGCTATCCTGTATTTGTTGTTTTTTCAGAGAAACAATTAGACTTCTCTAAATAGAGCCCTGATTTTCTCTCACACTTTCACGTTTTTTTTTTTTTT
>NW_016107366.1:10207112-10208517 GCF_001604975.1 Cebus imitator | reverse complement strand
TTTTTTGACAGGATCTTGCTCTGTCCCCCAGGCTGGAATGCAGTGGTGCAATCAAAGCTCACTGTGGCCTTGAACTCCTGGGCTTGAGCAGTCTTTCCAACTCAACTTCACAAATAGCTGGAACGACAGGTACGCACCACATACCTGACTAATTTTTAAAATTTTTTTGCCGCGTGCAGTGGCTCACACCTGTAATCCTAGCACTTGGGGGGCTCAGGTGGGCAGATCACAAGGTCAAGAGATCGAGACCATCCTGGCTGACATGGTGAAACCCCATCCCTACTAAAAATACAAAAATTAGCTGGGAGTAGTAGCGTGTGCCTGTAATTCCAGCTACTCGGGAGGCTGAGGCAGGAGAATCACTTGAACCCGGGAGGCAGAGGTTACAGTGAGCCAAGATCACGCCACTGCGCTCCAGCCTGGCAACAGAGGAAGACTCAAATCTCAAAAAAATTTTTTGTAGAGATGAAGTCTCACTATGTTGTACAGGCTGGTCTTGAACTCCTGTGCTCAAGTGATCTGTCTACCTTGGCCTCCCAAAGTGCTGGGATTACAGGTGTGAGCCATCGTACCTGGTCTAGCTATTTGTCTTTTTTTTTTTTTCTTGGAGACACAGTCTCCTTCTGTTGCCCAGGCTGGAGTGTAGTGGCGCAACCTTGGCTCACCGTAACCTCTACCTCCTGGGTTCAAGCGATTCTCTTGCCTCAGCCTCCCAAGTAGCTGGGACTACAGGCTTGCACCACCATGCCCAGCTAATTTTTTTTATTTTTAGTAGAGACGGGGTTTCACTGTCTTAGCCAGGATAGTCTCAATCTCTTGACCTCCTGATCTGCCCTGTCTGTCCTCCCACAATGCTGGAATTACAGGCGTGAGCCACAGCACCCAGCCTAGGTGTTTGTCTTTAAAAAGACAAGAGGCCAGAAAAACGACTTTAAAATGATCTGAACTCTGTTTGTTTTTTTTTTTGAGGGAGTCTTTCCTCCAGGCTGCAGTGAATGCAGTGGTTCGATCTCTGCTCACTGTAACCCCCGCCTCCCAGGTTCAAGTGATTCCCCTGCTTCACCCTCCTGAGTAGCTGAGATTACAGGTGTGCACCACTGCGTCCATCTAATTTTCATATTTTTAGTAGAGATGGGGTTTCTGTTTTTTCTTTTGTGTGTGGGTGTGTGTTCTTTTTATTTTTGACACAGGGTTTCACCATGTTGGCCAGGCTAGTCTTGAACTCCTGACCTCAGCTGATACACCCACTTTGACCTTCCATAGTGTTGGGATTACAGGCGTGAGCCACCGTGTCCGGCCGATCAGAACTCTTAAAAGCAGATGACTATTTAAAAATGAAATTATTGCCAGGCGTGGAGGCTCACGCCTGTAAGCCAAGCACTTTGGAGGCCAAGGTGGGCAGATC
>NW_016107366.1:10204959-10206232 GCF_001604975.1 Cebus imitator | reverse complement strand
TTTTTTGTAGTTTTAGTAGAGACGGGGTTTCACCATGTTGACCAGGATGGTCTTGATCTCTTGACCTCGTGATCCACCCGCCTCGGCCTCCCAAAGTGCTGGGATTACAGGCTTGAACCACCGTGCCCGGCCTGAAACCCCATCTTTAAAATAAAAATAAGCCGGGCACGGTGGCTCATGCATGTAATCCAAGCATTTTGGAGGCCAAGGCGGGCGGATTACCTGAGGTCAGGAGTTCAAGACCAGCCCGACCAAGATGGTGAAACCCCATCTTAAAAAAATAAAAATTAATAAATAAATAAATATGAAAATTAAATTATTTCAGTTTGATTTGCAACTTTTTTCTTGTTTCTGTTGATTGAGGTATTCTGAGATCAAGAGTTTGCAAAATTGCTATTTTTTCACAAGACCATAAGAAAAAATTGCCACTGGGTGGTGCTAAATATCATAGTGTGGTAAACTTAAAGGAACAGATTAGCAATTGTTTTTCTATGGGTATTTAACAGGAAATAGGGTTAATGAAAGCCGGCATAGTGGCTCATGCCTGTAATCCCAACACTTTGGGAGGCTGAAGCAGGTGGATCACCCGAGGTGAGGATTTTGAGACCAGCGTAGCCAACATAGTGAAACACCGTCTCTACTAAAAAACCAAAATATTAGCCTGGTGTGATGTAATCCCAGCACTGTGGGAGGCTAAGGAGGGTGGATCACCTGAGGCCAGGAGTTTGAGACCTGCCTGGCCAACATGGTGAAACCCTGTCTCTAATAAAAATACAAAAAATTAGCCTAGCATGTGGCTCACGCCTGTAATCTCAGCTACTCGGGAGGCTGGGGCAGGAGAATCGCTTCAGCCCGGGAGGCAGAGGTCACAGTGATCTGAGATAGCGCCACTGCACTCCAGCCTATGCGACAAAAAGTCAGAGGCCTCTGGCCAAATCCACGGGAGTGATTCCCTGGCACCGCGCATCCAGGCTCCGCCCTGGGACTTCTCGCGGCTCCATTGGCTCGGCCGCAGACTCCTGGGGCGGCGACACCTCCTACTAGCCGCTCAGGCGAGGCCGGGGGAGCAGTGCACAGGCGCAGTCCGCTGAGTTGGAGGTGTGGGAGACGCAAGTAACTTGACAGAGCACAATGTCATAACATTTTTTTTTTCTTTCTTTCCATTTCACCCTGGGAGTTTTTTTTTAAAGACGGGGTTTCACGATGTTGGTCAGGGTGGTCTTGAACTCCCAACCTCAGGTGATCCGCCCGCCTTGGCCTCCAAAGTGCTTGG
>NW_016107366.1:10201952-10203091 GCF_001604975.1 Cebus imitator | reverse complement strand
CTCGGCTCACCGCAACCTCCGCCTCCTGGGTTCAGGCAATTCTCCTGCCTCAGCCTCCTGAGTAGCTGGGATTACAGGCACGCGCCACCATGCCCAGCTAATGTTTTGTATTTTTAATAGAGACGGGGTTTCACCATGCTGACCAGGATGGTCCCGATCTCTTGACCTCGTGATCCACCCGCCTCAGCCTCCCAAAGTGCTGGGATTACAGACTTGAGCCACCGCGCCCGGCTTTTTTTTTTTTTTTTTAAATGTCATAACATTAAGTAACACCAAACAACTTTTCCTAAAGTCAGCATAAGACAGGCTTGCTCTCGGCTGCAGGTGGAGGTCTTAGTCACCTGCCGCGACATCTGATCGCGTGGGTTCGAGTTTCGAGTCCCCATCGCCCCTGCGTCGTGGCGTGGCTCGGGGTTAGTCATTCCAGTGCACAAACCCCCAACTCATGGAGCTATGTGGGCTCATTGCAACCTCTGCTTCCCAGGTTCAAGCAATTCTTCTGCCTCAGCCTCCAGAGCAGCTGGGATTACAGGCATGCACCACCATGCCCGGCTAATTTTGCATTTTTAGGGGAGACGGGGGTTTCTCCAGGTTGGTCAGGCTGGTCTCCAACTCCCGACCTCAGGTGATCCGCCCGCTCCGGCCTCCCAAAGTGCTGGGATTACAGGCGTGAGCTACCTAGCTCAGCCAACTCCAATTGTGTGTTTTTTTTCCCCTCCAAGTGTTTTAAATGAGGACAGTGCTGGATCTAGTTGGTGCCCGGCAAATGTGGGCTTTTTATAAGGCGTCCACTACATACGACAGAAAAATGTCTATTTCCCCCTACCGCCCCCAGAGTCTAGCTAATCTAGCTTTAGGGGTGTCTGGTAAGTCGGAGGACTCTCCCGGGGGTGAGGGGGCCGTGTCTAGCTGTTAGACTCTGAATACTTTCCAGGAAATGTAGTCGTGAGGAAAAACAGGACTGAAAAGGAAAAGTTCCTACTCTTTAATCTCTCACTGGTGTAGTCATCCTTGAAAATAATATATAAAATCAGGGCTTATAGAGGGGTCACTTGCTTGAATGTGATATCCGTTGTTTAGTGAGAAAAAAATCCAGGCCTCCTTTTCTATTTATTTGTTACTTTTTTTTTTTTTTTTTT
>NW_016107366.1:10197244-10198447 GCF_001604975.1 Cebus imitator | reverse complement strand
TATTTTTAGTAGAGACGGGGTTTCTCCATGTTGGTTGGGCTGGTCTCCATCTCTTGACTTTGTGATCTACCCGCCTCGGCCTCCCAAAGTGCTAGTATTACAGGCATGAGCCACTTTGCCCGGCCTTATTTGTTACTTTTTTAACAGACAGAGTCTCACTCTGTGGCCCAGGCTGGAGATGCAGTGGTGGAATCATAGCTCAGTGCCGTTTTGAATTCCTGGGCTCAAGCAATCCTCCCGCCCCAGCATCCCAAATAGCTGAGACTACAGGCCGGTGCCACCATGCCAGCCTAATTTAAATTTTTAGTTTTTTTTGTTTTATTTCTTGGTGGATGTAGGATGTCACTGATATCCAGGCTGGCCTCGAACTCCTGGCCTCAAGTGATTCTCCCACCTCAGTCTCCCAAAGCACTGGAATTATAGGAGTGAGCCAATGTGGCCATATCTCAGGGCCTTCATTTTTTAACAGGTGGTGCTAATACTTTTAGGTGGGGTTTTCCATGCCTGGGTTTCTTGTGGACTTCTTCCTCAGTATATAGAAAAAGTTTTAAATCAATTAAAATGGGCAACAAAAGGTACAGTACCGTTTGTTTGTTTTTGAGAAGAAGCTTTGCTATTGTTGCCCAGGCTGGAGTGCAATGGCTCAATCTTAGCTCACTACAACCTCCGCCTCTCGGGTTCAAGCAACTCTCCTGCCTTAACCTCCCAAATAGCTAGGATTACAGGTGTGTGCCAACATGCCAGGCTAATTTTTGTATTTTTAGTAGAGATGGGGTTTCACAATGTTGGTCAGGCCGGTCTCAAACTCCTGATCTCAAATGTTCCAGCTGCCTTGGCCTCAGCCAAGGTGCTAGGATTATAGGTGTGAGCCACCACACCTGGCCTCAGCATGTGACCTTTTAACATTATTCAAGAAAGTAAAAAGAAAAAAAAATTATGGAACAGGCATGGTGGCTCATGCCACCTAGCACTTTGGGAGGCCGAGGCTGGCAGATCATCTGAGGCGAGGGCCAATATGGTGAACCCTGTCTCTGCTAAAAGTACAAAAATTAGCCGGGTGTGGTGGCACATACCTGTAATCTGAGCTACTCTGGAGGCTGAGGTAGGAGAATCACTTGAAGCCGGGAGGCAGAGGTTGCAGTGAGCTGAGATTACACCACTGCACTCTAGCCTGAGTGACACAACGAGACTTCATCTCAAAAA
>NW_016107366.1:10189552-10194861 GCF_001604975.1 Cebus imitator | reverse complement strand
TTTAGTAGAGACGGGGTTTCACCGTGTTGACCAGGATGGTCTCGATCTCTTGACCTCGTGATCCACCCGCCTCGGCCTCCCAAAGTGCTGGGATTACAGGCTTGAGCCACCGCACCCGGCCCTGCAAAATATTTTGACTTCAAGAGTCCCTTTGCTTCTCTTGCTGTGTGTGGCTTATTACTTGTTGACATTATACTTAAATATTTTACTTTTTTGGTGGCATTAATACAGTTCTGAAGAAGGCTGACATAAAAATGAAGTTTACAGATCCTGGTGGATTTCATTTTTCTGGCCTATTCATGGCTCCATTAGCAGGAATAGTTAAACTCCTGTATCAAAATTATGTTATGTATACTTCACAATATGTAAAATAGCTGGCTGTACACTGGCATTTCTGTGATAACCTGAATTTTATCATTAAAACTCTTGTAACTAATGGCATCAGTGGCCCATCTGTAATAGTGCTGCCTCAAGGCCAGCTGCAGTGGGGAAAATGCAGCTGGGGTTCATGCTCCAGGGAGCCTGTGGTGGGTGGGAACAGGCAGGAGTTCTGCCCCTACTGAGTTGACGGGGCTGGTGCCCCTAACTCCTGGGCACAGCTGCAGTCACCCCGCTGCGGCTCCAGACCGGGGCATCCCTGCATTCTTTGGGGCCTGGGAAGCTGCCGGCCCCTACAGTCTTGGAAGAGCCTGCTCCCATTCCCTGGCCTCTCTCTGCTCCCGGCACCTCTCTCTGAAACTTTGTTGCAGAGCAAAGTTGTGGCCAAACCCAGGTGTTGTCGTGACCTGGCCAGGTTGGGCATGCTTGAGGTGGCACTGACATGCCAGCCCCCCTGCCACCTCAGCCCCTTCTAGACTTTGGGCGCCCATATGCATGGGAGGGAGGCCAGTTGGGGGTGATGAGAGTGGCTGGTTCAGGCCTGCAGGTGCCCCTCAGCGCAAACAACCTGAGTGCCATGGAGGGCATGTTGATGGCAGGAGGCAGACAGGCTCCTGGGTGAAAAGGGCTGGGTTCCCAGTGAAATACGACATTCAAGCCAGGGACGGCTTGAAGCCTGGACGCCGGGCTGCCAGTTCCTGATGGAGTCCAGGGCTGGAGTGAGAACTTGCGGTGTTTTCTGGGATACCCATGGACACCCATGAACCAAGCAGCATGCACTTCCTCCCTTCTGAGCCTGTAAAAATCCCTGGACTCAGCCAGACTCAGCCGGCTGTCAGGACTACCAGCTGCAGGACGGAGCTTTGGGTCTCAGGACCTGCCTGCAGGTATCCTTTCAGGTGCGAGCTGGTTGTCTGAACACTTGTCGGTTGACCTCCCTGTGGAAAGGAGCTATCCACTTAGGGTCTCCTAGTGCTGTTCTGTTGCTGAGTGAATCTCCTCTCTGCCCTGTGGAAAGGAGCTACTCACTTTGGGTCTCCTGAGAGCTGTTCTGTTGCTCAGTGAAGCTCCTCTCCACCTTGCTCACCCTCCATTTGTCTGCATATTTCATTCTTCTTGGATGCAGGAAAAGAACTCGCCGAATGGTGGACAGAAAGAGCTGTAACTCAAGCAGGGCTGAAACATGCCTCCCACTCACCATGTTGTGGGTGACAAGAAGAGCTGCAGCCCAGACCTTGGGGCTCCCTAAGCCAGGGCTGTGACATGCTGTAATATGCTCTTTGGGGCTCTGCAGTTGCTGGTGTCTCTGAACTTTCAGGCACCACTGTGTTCCCCTTGTCCAGATGCTGGTGCCTGCAGTGGAAGCTGCTTTCAGTACGTCTGGTCCCGCTGCAGCCTTGCATGGAGCTGATGCCTGTGCCAGCGCCTAGAGGTGTCCACTCTGCTGCGGCCGGTGTGCCTGGTTGTGTGCAGTGGCCAGACCCCACGCTCACTCACTCACATACCTGCCACTCTATGCCTGGCTCACCCTCGGCAGGCGTGAGATCCAGGCCGTACCACCAGTGGAGCACAGCCTGCCATGCCATGTGGGTGGAACGAGTCCAGCAGGCTCAAGCAAAACCCAAGCAGAGGTGCTGCCGGCCAAGAGATTTCCGGCTGGTGGCAAAGCAACACCCTAAGGATCCTGTGACATAACTAAAGTCACATCCTTTACATAACGTTTATTCTATATAGAATTTATCCACATACAATGACGTCAGCTGTAAAACAATCCACTGTTACTCGTATAAAATAATCTATAAAATAGAGTGTTACATAATACACTTCAGTGAATTAAGCTGATGTTCTAGGATTCAGAAAGTGTGATCATTCTCTTTCCTATTTTTTCTACTGCTGTTTCACTGGATTGTCTTAGGTTCCCCCACTTTTTTTTTGTGAGACAGAGTCTCGCTCTGTCATCTAGCCTGGGTGTAGTGGTGTGATCTTGGCTCACTGTAACCTCCGTATCCTGAGTTCAAGGAATTTTCGTCTCAGCCTCTGGAGTAGCTGGGATTACAGGTGCCTACCACCATGCTTGGCTAATTTTGGTATTATTAGTAGAGATGGGGTTTCATTATATTGCCCAGGCTGGTCTCGAACTCCTGACCTCTGGTGATCCACCTGTCTGGGCCTCCCAAAGTGCTGGAATTACAGGCGTGAGCCACTGTACCTGACCCTTAGGTTTCTGTACTGTTCCGAGCCTCAATTTCTTTACATTTCATGTGGGATAACTGTCCTATTTCACAGATATGTAAAGAATAACATAAAAATTATTAAACACTTTGCAAATATAAAATGCTATATAAATGATAAATGGTAATACTGATACACTCATATAAAATAACATAAAACTTTGTTTATAATCTAAAGTTTGGTCCTTCTTGTACCTATTATTATCACCCTTCCCAGTTAAAAACATCTTATGCTACATACACTGCTTTCAGTGATTTTCCACACTTAACTAATTTTAGGAATAAAAAATATATTTTTATTTTTTATTTTTATTTTATTTTTTTAATGATGGGGTTTCTCCAGGATGGCCAGGCTGCTCTTGAACTCCTGACCTCAGGTGATCCACCCACCCCAGCCTCCCAAAGTGCTAGGATTACAGGCGTGAGCCACCGCGCCCGGCAGGAATAAAAAATATTTTAAAAAACCAATGTGATGGAAATTTCAATGTATCTTGGCATGACTTGGCAAAATAACTTTAATGAATTGAGTTCTGAGCTCATAAATAATTGAAGCACCAAACTTTTTTCATCTCTCAGGCAGTACTTGGCCATATAGAAAGCAGTAACTATGCTTATTTTGATTGCATTACTGAAGATATAATACTGAAAAATTTGTTCCTAAATTTTAAAAAGTCTTAAGATATGATACCCATAGAAGGAACATCATCAGCTAAGGACATGATTTGCTTCACTAAGTGACCTTATGGTTACTTGCTTATAAGCACAGTGAGTAATAGCAGTAATGAAATGAGGCTGCAACGCTCAAAGGGAATTCAAAAAGTTATCTAATTCCATGGCTTTCAACGTCGTGCAACTGAGTTCTGCAGAGGCATCTGGAGAAAAGTTTGTGGGGGGCTTTAATCGGAGCAGCTCTAATTTTAGAGTTTATCCCTTAAATTTGAGCATCTGTAGGAAACAATTCATTTGAAGAGCTTCTTGGGTTAAAAAATTCTTTAAAACTGCAGATCTAGTCCGTTGTGTTTCTTCCAGACCCTAGGCGTGACTACAGTGGTGCTTTCTTTTTGTAATGCTTCATCCTATACCCAGACACTCCTGAGGGCAATGGAGTTAGAAGGGCATTCGAAAGCTGATAAATGGCATTCCTGTAAGAACAAATTTGGTCTAACCAAGTCTTAATATTCAAAAAAAATCCTTGGCATAAATAAAGCTTATTTAAACAGATTATACCCCGATATAACATTGGCCCACATTTAAAAGCCAAAGAATTCCATTTTCCCAAATCAATAGACAGTTTCACTCTAGAAAATAACTGGTCTCTAACGTCTTAGACATATATGATATAACTGGAGTCATTATTTACAACTTACAAACATGTCTTAAATGTTCTTCTTTTATGATGCTAAAATGATAGAACAGATTCTCTGTTTAGATTGGTGAACTTGATCCTTGTTGTGTGGGGATAGTTTGATGCTTGTTATAAACAATTATGAGAAAGCATTATTTCTGAAAAGACAATTTCTGGTGGCACTGTGTTCAGTGAATGTTGCTAATCTTCATGCTGATGTATGTAAAGTTTGCATGCAGAAGATAATAGCATAAAAGGACATTTAGATCATAGACTAAAGTGCATTAGAGTATACACATGCAAGCACTACTTCATTTATATGAATAAAGTTCAAATCAGCCATTTTTCCTATTGGCTCCAACAACTAAAAAAATCAGGTTTTAATTTCAAAAGGTATCAGTATTACTCTGGTAAGACTAGAGAATGACAAGTGTTTCCTCCCTCATTCAGATACACTTTAATTGTTAAGAATCCTGATTTAGGCCAGGTGCAGTGGCTCTCGCCTGTAATCCCGGCACTTTGGGAGGCTGAGGCGGGCAGATCACGAGGTGAGGAGTTCGAGACCAGCCTGGCCAACATAGCAAAACTCCTAAATCGAAACCCCTAACTCTCTACTAAAAATACAAAAATTAGCGGGGCATTGTGGTGCGCACCTGCAGCCCCAGCTACTAAGGAGGCTGAGACAGGAGAATCGCTTGAAACCAGGAGGCAGAGGTTGTGGTGAGCCAAGATCATGCCACTGCACTCCATCCAGCCTGGGCAACAGAGCGAGACTCCATCTCAAAAAACAAAATCCTGGTTTAGGAACAGCCATGTTGGGAGTGAACTCAAGGCACGTCATCCGGTCTTGAAGCAACTGGAAGTGTGCCAGCAGGGGAATCTTTCAAGTCTCAATTAAGTGCCATGAAACTAAGTGGTTATTCATCTATTTATACATTTTTAAAAAGAAAGTAACCATTTTAGCCTAGAAATTGGTATCAAGGACAATAATTAATGAAAGAACAAGAGAAAATAATAACAAAAAGTATCATTTTGAGGTATGTCATGGCATTTAAAAATACCGTAAAAATCCAAGTCAAGGCACCAAAAACAAACACAAAAACAAAACAGTAAAATAGATGGAGCCTTTCCATATACAATGAGATTCTATCAAGCTTCATTGTGATAACTTACAGAAGAAACTTTTATGAAGTTCAGTTCTTTACTTCTGATATTTAGATTTTACCTTTAGAACTAAAACAATGCGCCGGGCGCGGTGGCTCAAGCCTGTAATCCCAGCACTTTGGGAGGCCGAGGCGGGTGGATCACGAGGTCAAGAGATCGAGACCATCCTGGTCAACATGGTGAAACCCCGT
>NW_016107366.1:10188170-10189377 GCF_001604975.1 Cebus imitator | reverse complement strand
TCACAAGGTCAAGAGATCGAGACCATCCTGGCCAACATGGTGAAACCCCATCACTACTAAAAATACAAAAATTAGCTGGGCGTGGTGGCATGTGCCTGTAATCCCAGCTACTTGGGAGGCTAAGGCAGGAAAATCACTTGAGCCAGGGAGTCGGAGGTTTCAGTGGGCCAAGATAGCATCACTGCACTCTGGCCTGGCAACAGTGAGACTCTGTCTTTAAAAAAAAAAAAAAAGAAAATATTACATAAACAAGAGAAGCAAAAATGCTCAACGTATTTAAGTGAATAATTTGTTCAAATAGTTGTATACTTTAAATTTACATATAAATAACCTGATATAAAAACATACCAATAGGTATTGTAGGGACATAACTTAGCACTATTTGAATAACTCTAGATCAAGATATTGCATGTTGTTGAAAATGATTCAATTCCTCCTTTCATGCTTTCTAATTCTGGTTGGCTTATTTTTATAATTACTGCCAAGTGGTAAGGTTTGACTTCTATTCTTTGCCATTTCAGGAGACATACAGGGAGAGAAGGCTGAAAGAGGACTGTTTAAAATCAGACCCTGTCCAGTCATCAGTTTTGTCTCTTAAACTTTCTGACCTTAATTTTCTCATTTGTAAACTGCAGATAGTTCCCACTTCACTGAGTGAGAAAATATGTGAGCAAGTACTTTATAAATAATATAGCACTACATAAATGTTAGAAATCACTCACATATGCTAAGAACTTCCTAGTTCGTTTTTCTTTTGAGATGGAGTTTCACTCTTGTTGCCCAGGCTGGAGTGCTATGGCACGATCTCCGCTCACTGCAACCTCTGCCTCCGAAGTTCAAGCAATTCTCCTGCCTCAGCCTCCTGAGTAGCTGGGATTATAGGCATGTGCCACCACACCCGGCTAATTTTGTATTTTTTAGTATAGACAACGTTTAACCATGTTGGCCAGGTTGGTTTCAAACTCCTGACCTCAGGTGATCTGCCTGCCTTGGCCTCCCAAAGTGCTGGGATTATAGGTGTGAGCCACTGTGCTGGGCCTGTTTGTCTTTAGAGAGATGGATAACCATATTGACTGATCGTCTTCACAAACTACGTTGCCTTTTATGCAACATTAGTTTCCTGCTTTAAGAAAATATCTGTATATAATCTTTGGTCAGCCTCTACTTTAGGTTTTTTCTTTTTCTTTCTTTTTTTTTTTTTTTTTTT
>NW_016107366.1:10184879-10186050 GCF_001604975.1 Cebus imitator | reverse complement strand
TTTTTTTTTTTTTTTTTTTTTTTTTTTTTTTTTTTTAACAATACTTTTGTCATTTTTAACCTAATGACAAAAATTCAAATATGAACAATTTCAAACACTTTAGTCTTCTTCCATAATCCTTAATATCAGAGTAATGACAAGTTGTTTCAGATCTCAAATTAATAGAAAGACTAATTTCTTTAGTCAGGTGGGTTGCCAGATACTTAAATGTACTCTTAACTGGTTCCCTGTGAAATTCAACATTGGTAGTATATGTGGTTTTGAAACATCCTGAAATTGTTTTACATAAAGTTTGATTGTGGTGAATTTATTGAAAGTATTTCTTTGAAAAAATGTGCTAAGTAGATCTTCCAATATTAAAAGAAAAGGGGATCTCTGTAATAAAGTAAGAGGACTGTAATGAAAGTCAGCGGATAATTGTTCATTCAACATGCCAACTCAAGCTAGTTCTTTCTTTCCAGTGCAGCAACACATTTTAGGGCAACAAAGTTCAGAATGGATACAATGGCCTGTTCAGAAAGCATGCAAGTTATATCAGGTCATTTCTTTAAAGTCACTATGATAAATTTGTTAACTAGATTCTGACCATAGAGAGAGGAAGCCAATGTAAATTGCAGACATGCCAGCTCTGTTGGTTCACATGACAGCTACCTAATGTTGGGCTTAATTTCTTTTTCGTCTTCTTCTTCACTGTCATCTACCTGTTGGATGACCAGATCAGCAGACCCATCTTCTACAATCTCCACATAGGATCTATTCTCATCTTCACTCAAGTGCCATCTGGAATCCTTATCTCCATCTGATGGGGACATAAGATGTTGTTCAGCTTCCAAGTCAATGGGGAGGCTGTCAATGCCAAATTCTGCAAGACACTCATTACACAGTCTGTAGCGCCTGGTTCCCTCCTGTACCACTTGCCCTGTTAGATCTGTCACATGACGTTTACATTTTCTGCAGATGAGTTTACATGCCTGGTGAATCTGTGTAGAGATTTAAATAGTGATAAAAGTGATTTTTTAAAAGCAGGACAGTTTGATATTTTAGGTACCAGTTCATAAACTTAAGATGTTCAAAGCCATGCATTAAACTCAAATTAACATCTGATTATTAGAAAAAGATCAGGGGGTTTATGTAAAAAATTTTTTTTTTCCTTTTTCCTTTTTTTTTTTTT
>NW_016107366.1:10162317-10183878 GCF_001604975.1 Cebus imitator | reverse complement strand
AAAAAAAAAAAAAAAAAAGAAAGCTGGTGTAGTGAAGACCCCCTTTGGCTGGACAGCACAGCAGCAACTAGACTGAGATCCTACCAGACAAGGGTTCAATGATCACTGGTAGATGGTAAGTATCTGCAGTGGTGACTCTGACCTAGACACTGAAAACATTTATACAATTTATATTATCTTTGGCTCTGAACAGACCAGTACATAAAAACATATTAGACTAAGTGAATTTAAATAGAAATATAAAACTATTTACCATCAAAAGAATATACCCCACTTCAAGGTCTCAAAGGAGAATAAAAATCAATATATATATAATTATGCTTTATGTACAAAGTAAAAACATTATGTTGGAAGAATTTTAAATATGGTAGACTTGTGTGAAAAGATTTCCCTCAGGAAATGAGATGATCTTAAAGCCAATAAATGTAATTTTTTTTTTTTTTTTTTACAGGGTCTCCCTCTGTAACCCAGGCTAGAGTGCAGTGGCCCAATCTCAGCTTACTGTAGCCTCCACTTCCTGGGTTTGGGCGATTCTCGTGCCTCAGCCTCCTGAGTAGCTGGGATTACTGGTGTGCGCTACCATGCCCCACTAATTTTTGTATTTTTGGTGGATGGGGTTTCACGATGTTAGTCAGGCTGGTCTTGAACTGAACTCCTGGCCTCAAGCAATCTGCCCACCTTGGCCTCCCAAAGCGCTGGAATTACAGGTGTGAGCCACTGCTCCCAGTCAAATGTACATATTTCATAAGAAGAAAAATGATTGGCCAGGAGCGGTGGCTCTGCCTGTAACTCCAGCACTTTGGGAGGTAGAAGCAGGTGGATCACTTGCCTCCAGGAGTTCAAGACCAGTCTGGGTAACATGGTGAAACCCCATCTCTACAAAAAATACAAAAATTGGCCCAGCATGTTGGTGCAGGCCTGTAGTCCCAGCGTAGGAGGCTGAGGCAGGAGGATCATTTGAACCTAGGAAGTCGTGGCTGCAGTGAGCTGAGATGGCACCACTGCACTCCAGCCTGGGCAATACGGAGAGACTCTGTCTCAGAAAACAAAACAAGGCCGGGCTCGATGGCTCATGACTGTAATCCCAGCACTTTTGGGAGGCTGAGGCAGGTGAATCACCTGAGGTCGGGAGTCTGAGACCAGCATGTTCAATATGGTGAAACCCCATCTCTACTAAAAATACAAAATTAGCCAGGCATGGTGGCACACGCCCGTCATCCCAGCTACTTGGGAGGCTGAGGCAGAATTGCTTGAACCTAGGAGGCAGAGGTTGCAGTGAGCCAAGATTGCACCACTGCACTCCAGCCTGGGCAACAAGAGTGAAACTCTGTCTCAAAAAAACAGAAACAAATAAACAAGCAAAAAACAAAAACAAGTTAGTAAAACAATGAAAAAAATCATACATACTGTTCGAAAATGGCTACTTAGATGGTCTAGCCTGCTAAATCTTTTTCCGCAAGCTTGACATGGATAGGGCCTTTCTCCCGTATGACAACGAAGGTGGCGCTTTAGGTCTGCCTTCCGCTTTACCACGTGTGTGCAGTATGGGCACTTGAATCGCATCCGGGGCAGATCACCTGTCAAGAGATTGCTTGATTAAACCACTGGAAAGTTCATAAAAACAATTCTAATAACAGAAATAATTAAATCCATCCCCACTGGAAATGAGGAAAGAAAAAAACAAACTTAAAAAAATAAAAGAGATGAAGGAAATTTTATTAAGACTAGATTGTCAATGTAATCCTAAGTATAGAACATTAACTTCAGTATTTGATATATTTAGAAAGTTGGGTAAATTCAAAGTGCCATGCTTTTTTTTTTTTTTTTTTTNTAAAAAAAAAAAGAAAAAGAAAAAAAAAAAAAGAACCTGCTTTAGGGTGACAGTTAAAATATTTAACTTTAACTGTTAAGATATGGGCACCACCCAGACAGATGAGAAGCCTGACCAATTCTACTGGACACTGAACATAAACAATTACTTTGATCCTGCTTCTACATATCAGTCTATTATTATCTTTGCTCGCTTGCTATGTCTAATGGGAATACCATTCACAGGGTTAATGTGAGGACCAAATAAATTAACATGTATGAAATGCTTTGATAAACAGTTGCAGTTGATGAATAATTATGTATTATAATTAGTAATAAACAACTTTGTTCAATAGCTGTCAGAATAGTAGATTATGTTCTAATCTAAAAATTATTTATTTATTTTTATTATTTTTGTTTTTTAGAGACAGGGGTTTCACCATGTTGGCCAGTCTGGTCTTGAACTCCTGACCTTGTGATCCGCCCACCTTGGCCTCCCAAAGTACTGAGATTACAGGTGTGAGCCACCACGCCTGGCCTATTTATTTACTTATTTATATTTTTGAGACAGTGTCTTGCTCTGTCACCAGGCACCAGGTTGGAGTGCAATGGCGCGATCTTGGCTCACTGCAACCTCTGCCTCCTGGGTTCAAGCAATTCTCCTGCCTCAGCCTCCCGAGTAGCTGGGACTACAGGTGCACACCACCACACCCAGCTAATTTTTGTATTTTAGTAGAGACAGGGTTTCACTATGTTGGCCAGGATGGTTTCAATCTCTTGACCTCGTGATCCACCTGCCTCGGCCTCCCAAAGTACTGAGATTACAGGCGTGAGCCACTGCACCCAGCTCTAATCTAAAAATTATAAAAATTAATTGTGTAATGTTGAATCAATGTTTGGAATATTCATTTAGATAAAGTAAGGACAGTATAGAAGTAGGCCTCCAAACATAGTAAAAAAAAATCCAAGAGGCTTGGCTCAGTGGCTCACCCCTGTAATCCCAGCACTTTGGGAGGCCAAGGTAGATCACTTGAGGTCAGGAGTTTGAGACCAGCCTGGCCAACATGGTGAAACCCCGTCTCTACCAAGAATACAAAAACTAGGCCAGGCACCTATAATCCGAGCTGTCTGGGAGCCAACTGCTTGAACCCAGGAGGTTGAGGTTGCAGTGAGCTAAGATGGTGCCACTGCACTCCAGCCTGGGCGACAGAGCAAGACTCCATCTCAAACATAAATAAATAAACAATAAAAAATAAAAACAAAAAAAGCAAAATAAAATAAATATATAATCTATATCTTACAACCTTCAGGAGTTTCATTTTAATATAATTTTCCTTTAAATTTACATATAAACTTTTTTTTTTTTTTTTGACATAGAGTTTCGCTCTTGTTGCCCAGGCTGGAGTGCAATGGTGCAATCTCAGCTCACTGAAATCTCTGCCTCCCAGGTCCAAGTCATTCTCCTGCCTCAGCCTCCCGAGTAGCTAGGATTATAGGCATGTACCATCATGCCTGGCTAATTTTGTATTTTTAGTAGAGATGAGGTTTCTCCACGTTGGTCAGGGTGGTCTCGAACTCCCAACCTCAGGTGATCCACCAGCCTCAGCCTCCCAAAGTGCTGGGATTACTGGTGTGAGCCACTGTGGGCCCTGCCCTACAAGTAAACTATTAAGCAAAATTTGTTAACTGATTAATTGGTGGGGGGAAACTGGACGATATGCATTTCTTATCCCTAGTCTCTACTTCTGAGTGAGGGGAGGATTATTTTGAAACTGTCAATTTAAATGGTCTTTCTGCATTTTACTGTTATCATAAAAATGAGATGTCTCAAGTTGCATATTGGTCCATGGTAGATTTACAGTATCAGTGTTATGGGTTGTATGTGAGGTGTTTGTTCTTTTTTGGGTGGGGGATGGGGCCTCATTATGTTGCCTATGTTGGTCTTTAAGTTCTGGGCTCAAGTGATGCTCTGCCTGAGCCTCCCTAGTAGCTAGGACTAGAGGCATGCCTTAAAAAAAAAAATTATGGGCCAGGCATGGTGGCTCATGCCTGTAATCCCAGCACTTTGGGAGGCTGAGGTAGGTGGATCTCGAGATCAGCAGTTCGAGACCAGCCTGGCCAACACGGTGAAACCCCATCTCTAAGAAAAATATAAAAATTAGCTGGGTGTGGTGGCACTCGCCTGTAGTCACAGCTACTTGGGAGGCTGAGACAGGAGAATCGCCTGAACCGTGGTGGCGGTTGCAGTGAGCTGAGATTGTGCCTGGGTGAGAGTGAGAATCCATCTCAAAAAAAAAAAAAAAAAGAATTTGAATTTTAAAAAATTAAAAAATCCCATGAAAAAAAAAAAAGGAAAAAAAAAAAAAAAAAAAAAAATTAAAGGGAGTGGGTTAGGGATAAGAACACAGACATAAGACAGGCCATGAGTTGAAGGTTGTGGGACTAGGTAATGGTGCATGGAGATTAATTACACCATTCTCTTTACTTTTGCATATGTTTGAAATTTTTCTAAAATAAAAATTATGCGGGGCACAGTGGCTCATATCTGTAATCCCAGCACTTTGGGAGGCTCAGGTGGGAAGATCATTTCAGGCCAGGAGTTCAAGACCAGCCTGGGAAACACAGTGAGACCCCATCTCTATAAAAAAAAAGCAAAATAGAGGCCAGGTGAGGTGGCTCATGCCTGTAATCCCAGCACTTTGGGAGGCCAAGGTGGGTGGATCATGAGGACAGGAGTTCAAGACCAGCTTGGCCAACATAGTGGAACCCCGTTTCTATGAAAAATACAAAAATTAGCCAGGCATGGTGGTGCGTGCCTGTAGTCCCAGCTACTCAGAAGACTGAGGTACAGAATTGCTTGAACCAGGGAAGAGGAGGTTGTAGTGAGCCTAGATCACACGACTGCACTCCAGCCTGGGCGACAGAGCAAGACTCCATCTCAAACATAAATAAATAAACAATAAAAAATAAAAACAAAAAAAGCAAAATAAAATAAATATATAATCTATATCTTACAACCTTCAGGAGTTTCATTTTAATATAATTTTCCTTTAAATTTACATATAAACTTTTTTTTTTTTTTTNAAAAAAAAAAAAAAACTAAAGTGAAAATATGTGTCTTAGGGATTGAAGTATTTAGAAAAGAGCTTTAAACATTTAAGAGTAATCTGACCACCCACAGATAACAGTTTGGAAAATCATAGGTTTTGACCCTTAGTACTCTTAGTTTGATTGACATTATATTTATCCAATATTACTTTCAATTTAAAATTTTAAATCCATGTTGTATGAAATAAATTTCTTCTTTTTTTTTTTTTGAGAAAGAGTCTCACTCTATCGCCCAGGATGGAGTGCAGAGGCATGATCTCAGCTCACTACAACTTCTGCCTCCCAGGCTCAAGTGATTCTCCTGCCTCAGCCTCATGAGTAGCTTGGACTACAGGTGTGCACCACTATGGCTGGCTAAATTTTTTCTGTGTGTGTGACGGAGTCCTGCTCTGTCGCCAGGCTGGAGTGGAGTGGCACGATGTCAGCTCCCTGCAACCTCCGCCTCCTGGGTTCAAGTGATTCTTCTGCCTCAGGCTCCTGAGTAGCTGGGATTATAGGTATACACCACCATGCCTGGGTAACTTCTTTTTTGTACTTTTAGTAGAGACAGCATTTTGCCATGTTGGCTAGGCTGGTCTTGAACTCCTGACCTCAGGTGATCCGCCCGTGTCAGCCTCCCAAAGTGCTGGGATTACAGGCGTGAGCCACCACACCTGGCCTTACTAAATAAATTTCATTACAGAAATGGGACTTAAAAAAACTTGCTTCAACTGCCTAGAGCAGCACCTGAAACTAAGGGTATTTTGACAGAAGATTGATTAACATAGCAGTTTGGAATCTGGTTGAGGGGACTTATGCTCTTTACGGGTACCTGGAAAACTTTTGGATGTGACATCAGATCCTTGACCGTACTGATAGCCAACAGCAGTAGAGTCCATTTCAGCATCAATTGGTGCTTGTTCTTCAGACTGGGAAACATGGCTGGAAGAATCGGATGTGCGTGCTTCTCGTTTGTTTGACTTATAATGAGTAACTTCAGAAGGCTGTGACAATCTCAAATGTTTGGTCTTTTTAATGGACTCTTTCTTTGGTTCATGCTTGGCCAAGGGTTGTTGAGTATTCCTCTGGGAGGTTGAATGATAATTATACTTACTCCAGGATTTTCCACTTATTATACCTGTTCCTTGCTCTGGGCTTAGGTGAGAATGTGGAGAACTGCTTCCTTCTTGCCAGCCACCACTATAAAAAGAGGAGCGTTCTACACCATTAGAATTGGCATCTTTATCTGAGAGACTGAAATAGCGATCTTTTTCTTTCTCACTAATGTCTAAGGAAGATTTAATAAAAGTCTTACATACACTTATGACATCAGTCATCTGCAGGAAGCTAGCAGCTGACATCACTTCTATGACATTCTGACCAGTAAGAGACAGTTTGCCAGAATATACAAAGTCCAGGATAACTGTAAAGGTGTCAGGGGAGAAAGCCTGAAATGTAGCTGTGGTTGGCTGACTTGTCTCCTTTGAATTCTGAGAAAGAAGCATTTTAAAGTAGCCACTACTAGCAAATAATACATTTCGATGCGCTTTGAAGACCTTCCCTTCAACTAGAATACTGCAGTCACAAAATACATCTTGCCTGCGCTGTTCGTTCAGTTGCTGCAGAAGGTGAGACTGATGAGAGGAGATCTCCATTCTGAAGAAGAAAAGACACATGTGGTTACCAAAACCTACATTACAATTAATTTATTTTGTTTTGAGACAGGATCTTGCTCTGTTGCTCAGGCTGCCGTGCAGTGGTGTGATCAAAGCTCACTGCGGCCGGGTGCAGTGGCTCATTCCTGTAATCCCAGCACTTTGGGAGGCCGAGGTCACTTGGGGTCAGGAGTTTGAGGCCAGCCTGGCCAACATGGCAAAACCCCACCTCTACCAAAAATACAAAAATTAGCTGGGCATGGTGGCAGGTGCCTGTAATCCCAGCTACTTGGGAGGTTGAGGCAGGAGAACTGCTTGAACCTGGGAGATGGAGGTTGCAGTGAGCCGAGATCGCACCACTGTACTCCAGCCTGGCCACAGAGCAAGACTCTGTCTCAAAAAACAAATACCTCAAAAACAAACAAACAAAGCTCACTGCAACCTTGAACTCCTGGTTTCAAGTGATGCTCCTACCTCAGCCTCCCAAGTAGCTGGGACTCCAGGTGTGCACCATCCCACCTGGCTGTTGTTTTTTTTTTCTGTTTTTTTGTTTTTTTTTAAATAGAGATAAGGTCTCTATTTAAAAAACCAAATTACCGCCGGGCGCGGTGGCTCAAGCCTGTAATCCCAGCACTTTGGGAGGCCGAGGCGGGTGGATCACGAGGTCAAGAGATCGAGACCATCCTGGTCAACATGGTGAAACTCCGTCTCTACCAAAAATACAAAAAATTAGCTGGGCATGGTGGCGCGTGCCTGTAATCCCAGCTACTCAGGAGGCTGAGGCAGGAGAATTGCCTGAACCCAGGAGACGGAGGTTGCGGTGAGACGGAGGTTGCGGTGAGCCGAGATCGCGCCATTGCACTCCAGCCTGGGTAACAAGAGCGAAACTCAGTCTAAAAAAAAAAAAAAAAAAAAAAAAACAACAACAACAAATTACCACTGCTGGTCTCTAACTCCTGGGATTAAGCAATCCTTCTGCCCCATCCTCCCAAAGTGAACAATCCTTTTCTAAGGTGAGTCAAGTAAAATAATAATCAGAAGCCTCTTTTATTCTATTAAGAACACTTTCTTGGAGAATACAATCACCAAGACACAGAAGATAATAGGTTTCAACATATTATTTAATATTAGACTGTTAGTAGATTTTTAGAAAATTACTTGTTTTATTAGCAAAATTTATTGAGCATCTTCTTTCATTTTATAAATATAGAGATGGGGTCTCACTATGTTGCCCAGGCTGATCTTGAACTCCTAGGCTCAAGCCATCCTCTGGCCTCAGCCTCCCAAAGTGTTAGGATTACAGGCATGAGCCACTGTACCCAGCCAAGCATCTTCAATAAATCAGGCCTTCTGCTATAGGCGGAACCAACACATTTCATTTTTGCCTTCATGTTGTTTTCAATCTAAAAGGTTTATCAGACATTAAACTAAGACTCTAGCCCAGGGCGGTAGCTCATGCCTGTAATCCCAGCACTTTGGGAGGCAGAGGCAGGAGGACAGCTTGAGCTCTGGAGTATGAGACCAGGTTGTTCAACATAGTAAGATCCCATCTCTACAAAACAAATTTATTTTTTAATTAGCTGGTGTGATGGAGAGTACCTGTAGTCCTAGCTACCTGGGAGGCTAAGGCAGGAGGATCACTTGAGCCCAGGGGGTGGAGGTTGCAGTGAGCCATGATCATGCCACTCACTGCACTCCAGCCTGGGCCACAGAGACAGTCTGTCTCTAAAAAAAGTTAAAGTAGGCCGGGAGTGGTGGCTCACGCCTGTAATCACAGCACTTTGGAATGCTGAGGCAGGCGAATCACTTGAGTTCAGGAGTTCGAGACCAGTCTGGCCAACATGGCGAAACCTCATTTCTACTAAAAATACAAAAAAAAAAATTAGCCAGGTGTCGTGGCACATACCTGTAATCCCAGTTACCTGGGAGGCTGAGGCAGGAGAATCACTTGATCTCAGGAAGTGGAGGTTGCAGTGAGGTGAGACTGCACCACTGCACTCCAGCCTGGGTGACAGAGTAAGATTCCGTCTAAAAAAACAAAAAGTTAAATTCAACAAAGAGCTGTATGAAGTTACAATGACAAGTTAAGTGCTAAGAAAGAAAGAAGGTGCTATGTGTAGGCTATGAGTAGTATCCTATTTTAGACTGAGATGGAGAAGGTTAGGGATACCTCTCTGAGAAGTAACATTTAAACTGAGACCACAAAGTTGAGCAGGAATTATCCAGGTAGAGTGAGGAGAAAATTTTCTGGTTCCAGCAAAATAGTGGTGAAAACTTTCCTGCCACAAATCCTTAGAGACGTTAGATAAAATATAGCCAAAGTTTGGGCTTGCAAGAAAGATGTAGAAATCCCTAGATGCCAGCTAAGTGGAGAGAGCGCAGCCCAAGCTGTGAGGACCAGGAATGGCTAAGGGACTAGGTCCTTACCAGTACCAAACTTTGATCTATTAGAGCTGAGAGCTGGGAAGTTAGAACCCTCTGAGGACCACTACCTTAGTGAAAAAGGACTAAAAATTCTGACCATAAGTCCAAGGAGAAGGTAAATGAAGTTTGTCTTTGCAGGGCCTTGAGTAGGGAAAAAAAAGGCCCTATGTGAGATATCGAAGCCCAGTGGTTTGCCTTGTGACATTCCAAAGACCAGATTTAATTTACCTGATTGGTGTGGGAAATTTCAACCTGAAAAATTAACCTGGGACAAGTGCAGTGGCTCACGCCTGTAATCCCAGCACTTTGGGAGGCTGAGGCAGGCAGATCGCTTGAGCCCAGGAGTTCAAGACCAGCCTGGGCAACATGCTGAGATCCCTGTCTCTATAAAATAAATTAAAATAAAGTTAAAAAAAAAAAAAAAGAAAAATTAACCTGAAAATTGGTCCTGGGCTGGTGGTGTCTTCAGGACACTTTGCAGAAGCAAATGCAACATTGCTCGGGTGGGGGTGGGTCTCTGAATCCAAGCCAGGCAGAAATAAGCTGTGCTTAAGCTGAACTCAAAATCATTCCCCTCTGTACACAAAGTGGGTAATTTCCAATATTGTACAAACATGATATCAAGTATCTCCTATCTTAAAAACAAACAAAGAACAGGTGTGGTGGCTCACACCTATAATCCTAGCACTTTGGGAGGCTGAGGCGGGTGACTCAAAAACAGACAAACAAACACACAAACAAACAAACAAATGTGCCAACAAAAACCTCCCCTTAATTTCACATCTACTTTTGGCTACTATTCCATTTTTCTTTTCTTTGTGTAAACTCCCTTTATACAAAATTCATTGAAATAGTTTTGCTTTGTTTTGTTTGTATTTACTGTCTCCACGTCTCCTCCTGTCTCTTTTGAACCCATTCCAGTCAGGTTTTCATCACCATAAATCAAAACCATTCTTTTATTTTTTTTGAGATAGAGTGTCATTCTCTTGCAGTGCAGTGGCTTGATCTTGGATCACTGCAATCTCTGCCTCCTGGGTTCAAGCGATTCTTCTGCCTCAGCCTCCTGAGTAACTAGGATTACAGGCGCATGCCACCACACTGGGTGAATTTTTGTATTTTTGGTAGAGATGGGGTTTCACCATGTTGGCTAGGCTGGTCTTGAACTCCTGACCTCAGGTGATCTGCCTGACTCGGCCTCCCAAAATCCTGGGATTACAGGTATGAGCCATGGAGCCTGGCCAAAATCATTCTTCTTATGGTTATTAGTAATTTGCATGCTACCAAATCCAATGATCATTTCTTTGTCTTCACTTTGCCCACACAGTTGATCATTGTCTTCATCCTAAAACACTTTCTTCACTTGGCCACCAGGGCACCACTCCTTCATGGTTTTCCTACCTCACTGGCTACTCCTTCTCAGTCTCCTTTGCTGGTTCTTCTCCATTTTCCTAATCTCCAAATTTTGGAATGTACTGGGTCTCAGGCCTCAAATATCTTCTCTACCTGTATCATTCCCTAGGGAGCATTTAGAATCCTATCCAGGCTCGCACCAAGCAAGCAATCAGGTCTGCATCAGACACCATCAAGGTGTCCTGTAATTCAATTCAATTCCAACACTATGTACCTGGAGAGAGCATCAGATCCCACAGGTTGAAGGCACAGTCCCATAAGGCACGCCCCTACTTCTGAGCCAATTGCAGGCCCCAGCTTGTTTTATGTGTGCTTCTGACTGACCAGCTAAAATTGTGGTTCCTATGGTGCCCTCCTTACGTTTGATTAATTTGCTAGAGTAGCTCACAGAACTTAGGGAAACACTTAAGTTTCCCGGTTTATCATAACGGATATTACAAAACATACAGAAGAGGAGAAGCATAGGGCAAGGCACGTGGGAAGGCGCTTGGAGCTTCCATGCCTGCCCCAAGTGCACCACCCTCCAGGAACGTCCACATGTTCAGCTATCTGGAAGCACTCCAAATCCAGTCCTTTTGGGTTTTCTGGAAACTTCATTACGTAGGCATGAGTAATTGAATCATTGGCCATTAGTGATCAAATTAACTTTTAGCCTCTCTCTCCTCCGCAGAGGCTGGCAGGGTGGGCTGAAAGTCCTACCTTTCTACTCCTGCCTGATCTTTCTGGTGAGCAGTCCCAAACCTTAAGCTACCTAGAGGCTGCCGGCCAGCCATCAGTCAATACATTAGCATACAAAAAGAAATCACGTTGGAGATGCTAAGGATTTTAGTTGTATGCCAGGAAAGGGGGATGAAGACCAAACATATATTTCATAATATCATAGCATCTTTTAAAAAAAATTATTTGGCCGGGCGCGGTGGCTCAAGCCTGTAATCCCAGCACTCTGGGAGGCCGAGGCGGGTGGATCACGAGGTCAAGAGATCGAGACCATCCTGGTCAACATGGTGAAACCCCGTCTCTACTAAAAAAATACAAAAAAATTAGCTGGGCATGGTGGCGCGTGCCTGTAATCCCAGCTACTCAGGAGGCTGAGGCAGGAGAATTGCCTGAACCCAGGAGGCGGAGGTTGCGGTGAGCCGAGATCGCGCCATTGCACTCCAGCCTGGGTAACAAGAGCGAAACTCCGTCTCAAAAAAAAAAAAAAAAAAGGTATTTATTTTAAATAAATAGGGTCTTACTATGTTGCCCAGCCTGGTCTCAAACTGCTGGGCTCAAGTGATCCTCCTGCCTTGGCCTTCCTAAATGCTGGGATTACAGGCATGAGCCACCGTGCCCAGCCAATCACAGCATCTTAATATGTGCAAAACCATACTTTTTGTTCACCCCCATCCTAAATCTACCTTTCCTACAGTCTCATCCATCTTAGGAAGCAGTAACCTCCATTTTACCAGCTGTTTAGATCAAAGACATTGAGTCGTCTTCGACTCCATGTTGTTGGGTTTACCTTTGAAGTAGCAAAATCCTACCACTTCTCTACATGAGCGCTGCTGCCACCTTGATCCTAGTCACCACCACTTATCATCTAGAGGCTGTTTTATTTTGTTTATTTATTTGAGACGGAGTCTTGCTGTGTTGAGCTGGAGTGCAGTGGCATAATCTAGGCTCACTGCAACCTCCGCATCCAGAATTCAAGCTACTTTCCTACCTCAGCCTCCTGAGTAGCTGGAATTACAGGTGCCAACCACCATGCCCAGCTGATTTTTGTATTTTTAGTACAGACGCGGGTTTTGCCATGTTGGCCAGACTTGTCTCGAACTTCTGACCTCAACAGCCTGCCTCGGCCTCCCAAAGTGCTGGGATTACAGGCGTGAGCCACCGCACCCAGCCCTAGGGGCTATTTTAATAGCCTCCTTGCAACTTCCGTCTAGTCTGAATATAGCAGCCAGAGGGATCCTTCTAAAACAGAAGTGAAATCACATTACTCCTCTGCATAAAACCTTCCAGTGGTTTATCATCCAACTCCAAAGTTCTCCTCATGACCTAAAAGGCCCCATGTGATCTGCATGCTCCCCCTCCCAGGAATTCTCTAACCTCATCTCCACTGCTCTGCCCTTCACTCACTCCATTCTAGCTACCAGGACCTCTGCTTGTTCCTGAACATTTAAGGCACGTTCCTGCCACAGAGCCTTTGTACTTGCCAGTCCCTCTTCTTGGAACATTCCTCCATCAGATACACACAGAGCTCACATTTTCACTTCTTTATAGGTTTCTGCTCCAATGTCACCTTATCAGACAGGCTTTCCTTTACCAACCTATATAAGCACTCCTTCCCATTCACTGTGCCTTTATTTATTTGTTAATTATCTGTCTTCTCCTACTAAAATTAAAATGTAATGGCCAAGAGAGCAGAGACTTTGTCTATTTTGCTTACTTACATATTCCAGCTCCTTGAATTGGATAACAGATATTCAATTAATACTGTTGAATGAATAATTCAAAAATGTTAAAGCACATAAGGAAATCATTCTTTATAAAGAAGAATCAGGTCAGGCGTGGTGCTTCATGCTTGTAATCCCAGCACTTTGGAAGGCTGAGGTGAGCGGATCACCTGAAGTCAGCAGTTTGAGACCAGCCTGGCCAATATGGTGAAACCTCATCTCACTAAAAATTCAAAAATTAGTTGGGCATGGTGGTGGGCACCTGTAATCCCAGCTACCTGGGAGGCTAAGGCAGGAGAATGTTTGAACCTGGGAGGCAGAGGCTGTGGTGAGCCAAGATCATGCCACTGCACTCCAGCCTGGGTGACAGAGCGAGACATGTCAAAAAAACAAAACAAAAACAAACAAACAAAAAACCACCAATAAAGAAGAATCAGCAGGCATCACAAACAGAATTAGAAACCCAAGAATTTCAGGAAACATAACAAAAGTTTGATAGACTATGAAATAAGTATGTTTAAAATGGTCAAAAAAATATAAAACAACAAATAAAAAGAAAAAATTTAAAAAAGAGATAAAAGATAAATAGAATTAACTTTTAATATGTTTATTGACCATTGCTTGCTCACTATGATATTGTTAACTAGCACTGCATAACAACCACAAAAACAGTGTTATACACTTAAAAGAACAGTCATGCTCGGAGTAGTGACGTTTCAGTCAACAACCAACTGCATAAATATGATGGTGGCCACTTAAGATTATAATGGAATTAAAAAATTCCTATTGCCCAGTGATGCAACATTGTAGCATAACACATTACTTAGGTGTGTTTGTGGTGATGCTGGCCAAAAGCAGTGGGTTATACCAGATAGCCTAGGTGTGTAGTAGACTATACCATCCAGATTTGTGTAAGTATGCTCTATGATGTTGACACAAAGACAAAATCAACTAACAACACCCTTCATTAAGTGATAAATGACTTTATTTAGCTCATTTGCCTGTGGATTGGCCGATTTAGTCTGGACTTGTCAGGGCAGCTCTGCTGATCTTTTTTTTTTTACGCGGAGTCTCATTCTGTTGCCCAGGCTGGAGTCAGTGGTGCAATCTTGGCTCACTGCAACTTCCCAGGTTCAAGCGATTCTCCTGCCTCAGCCTCCCAAGTAGCTGGGATTACAGGCATGCGCCACCATGCCCGGCTAATTTTTTTGTATTTTTAGTTGAGACGGGGTTTCACCATGTTGGTCAGGCTGGTTTCGAACTCCTGACCTCAGGTGATCCACCCACCTCAGCCTCCCAAAGTGCTGGGATTATAGGCTTGAGCCACTGTGCCTGGCCAGGGTCTCTCTTTGTTGCCTAGGCTGGAGTACAGGGTGTGATCACAGCTCACTGAAGCCTCCGGGCTCAAGTGATCCTCCTGCCTCAGCTCCTGCCTGAGTATCTGGAACTACAGGTGCACATCACCACACTCAGCTAATATTTTAATTTTTTTGTAGAGATGGGGTCTCCTTATGTTGCCTAGGCTGGTCTCAAATACTTGGGCTCAAGCGATCCAGCCTCCTCAGCCTCCCAAGTGCTGGGATTACAGATGTAAGCCACTGCACCTGGCCACTTTTAGATTTATTTATTTATTTTTTTTGAGATGGAGTTTGGCTCTTGTCACCCAGGTTCGAGTGCAGTGGCACGAACTCAGCTCACTGCAACCTCCATCTCCGTGGTTCAATTGATTCTCCTGCCTCAGCCTCCTGAGTAGGTGGGATTACAGGCCTGTGCCACCACCTCTGGCTAATTTTTGTATTTTTTTTTTTTTATTTTTTTATTTTTCTTGAGACAGGGTCTCGCTCTGTCTCCCAGGTTGCAGTGCAGTGGTGTGATCTCAGCTCACTACAACCTAGGTCTCCCGGGTTCATGCAATTCTCCTACCTCCGCCTCCCAAGTAGCTGGGATTACAGGTGCCCAGCAACATGCCTGGCTAATTTTTGTATTTTTAGTAGAGACAGGGTTTCACCATGTTGGACAGCCTGGTCTCGAACTCCTGACCTCAGGTGATCTACCTACCTTGGCCTCCCTCTCAAAGTGCTGGGATTACAAGCATGAGCCATCATACTCAACCCCACTTTTAGTTTTAATATGGTCAAATATGTCAATCAGTTAATGGTATGAGTCTTCTGTATTTTAAAAAGCCCTTCCCTAACTCAAGGACATAAATACATTTTCTATTTTTATACAGAGTCTCCCTCTGTGGCCTAGGCTGTAGTGCGGTGGCTCAATCTTGGCTCACTGCAACCTCTGCCTCCTGGGTTCAAGCAATCCTCTTGCCTCAGCCTCCCAAGTAGCTGGGATTACAGGTGCCCACCACCACACCCAGCTAGTTTTTTGTATTTTTTAGTAGAGATGGGGTTTCACTGTGTTGCCCAGGCTGGTCACAAACTCCTGAGCTCAGGCAATCCGCACTCCTCGGTCTCCCAAAGTGTTGGGACTATAGGCGTGAGCCAGCCTGGCCAGCCAAAGACATTTTTTAAAGTTCTGTTTTTCACTTTTAGAGCTTTCATCTACTTGAATTTACTTTGTATATGGTATTCTAGTTTTTTTCCCCACATAAACAACTTTTATAGCACCATTTATTGAACAATTTTTCCTTTCCCCAGTAATTTGTTGTTTTTGATGATATTGTTTTAAACAGAGACAGGGTCTTGCCATGTTGCCCAGGGTGGTCTCAAACTCCTGAGCTCAAGTGATCTTCTCACCTTGGCCTCCCAAAATGCTGGGATTACAGTTATGAGCCTCTACACCCAGCCTTCTCCACTAATTTGTAATGCTACTACTGTTATACATCTGGTGTCCATAATTCATTGATCTATTTATGATCTTTTTATTCATTTCAGTTCATCCATTTGCCTATGTACCAATACTTCACAGTAGTAATTATCAAAACTTTACAATGAGTTGCCCCACCTCAAGTAACATTTTTTCAGAAATGCTATTGACCCTTCTCCCTCATAAACATTAGCATCAGTTTGACAAGCTTCATTATTGCATTGAACTTATAGCTTAACTGAGAGGAGAATTACATCTTTATAATGTTGAGTCTCACTATTCATGAACATGGTATAATTCTCCATTTATTCAGGTCTTGTTTCATCCTCCTCAATGTTATTTTCTCTAAGATCTTACATATTTTTGTTATATTCCTACTGATCATAGATTTTATTGCTATAGTGAATGGACAATTTTTTCCTATTGCATTATTACTGGTTTATAGGCATACTATTCATATTTGTATATTAATCTTATATATGGCAACCTCTCTTATTAGCTAGTCTCTTATTAATTTTAATGGTTTATCCAAAGGTTTTCTGAGTCCAGTGCTGTGGCTCACACCTACAATCCCAGCACTTTGGGAGGCCAGATGGGAGAATCTCTTGAGCCCAAGAGTTCAAGACCAGCTGGGCAATATATGGAGACTCTGGCTCTACAAAAATAAGAAAATGGCACATATCTGTGGTCCTGGCTACTTGGGAGGCTGAGGGAGGATGGATTGCTTGAGCCTAGGAGGTTGAGGCTGCAGTAAGCCATATGGTGCTACTGCACCAGCCTAAGCCTCAGAGCAACACCCTCCTCAAAAAAAGAAAAAGAAAAAGAAAAAAGAAAACCCAAAGATATTCTGAAACATTATTTGTAGATAATTACATGCCTGCAAATAAGGAGTTTTATTTCATTTAGTTCCATTTTTATGTCTCATTTCTTATGTCAGTCCTATTGCATGGGCTAGGATCTCCCATAAAGTGTGGAACAGAAGCCATGAGAGCAGGCATCATTTGCTGAATGGAAACACTGAAAAATTAACCATTAATAATGATGCTTAGGCTGTGCATGGTGGCTCGCACCTGTAATCCTAGCACTTTGGGAGGCCAAGGTGGGAGGATCACATAAGCCCAGGAGTTTACGACCAGCCTAGGCAAAAAAGTGAGACTTTGTCTCTATACACATACGAAACAAATTAGCTAGGCATGGTGGCACGTGCCTGTGGTCCCAGCTACATAGGAGGCTGAGGTAATAGGATCCCTTCAGCCCAGGAGGTCAAGGCTGCAGTAAGCCTTGTTTGTGCCACTGCACTCCAGCCTCGGCAACAGGGACAAACCCTATTTAAAAAAAAAAAAAAAAAAAAAAAAAAAAGAATGATGATGTTTAATATAAGAGTTTGATTAGTACCCTTTTGTTTTCAATTTGTTAAAACTTAAAAAAAAATTTTAAATTAGTGCTATATTGTATTATTTATTCTGCATATATATGTTTTCCCCTCTTGGTATATTAATTTCCTAGGGCTGCCATAACAAGTACCAAAAACTAGGTAACTTAAAAAAATATAATTTTATTGTCTCACAATCTGGAGACTGGAAATCCAAAATTAAACTATGAACAGGGCCATGATTTTTCTGAAACCTATAAGGGAGGAATCCTTCTTTATTTCATTCTATCTTGTGGTGGCCTTAGGTGTTCCTTGGTTTGAAGCAGCTTATCCCCAGTCTCGGCCTCTGTCTTCACACGGTCATCTTCTCCCTCCGTGTGTGTGTCTGTACCTTTACAAAGTATTCTCTCCTCCTTGGTCAGGTGTGGTGGCTCACACCTATAATCCCAGCACTTTGAGAGGCCAAGGATGGTGGATCACTTAAGGTTAAGAGTTCAAGATCAATATGGTCACCATGGTAAGGTCAATATGGTGAAATCCTGTCTTTACTAAAAATATGAAAATTAGCTGGGCACGGTGGCAGGTGCCTGTAATCCCAGCTACTCAGGAGGCTGAGGCAGGAGAATCGCATGAACCTGGGAGGTGGAGGTTGCAGTAAGAGGATATCCTGCCAATGCACTCCAGCCTGGGTGACAGAGTGAGGGTCCATCTCAAAAACAAAACAAAACAAACCCAAAGTATTCTCTCCTTACATCTTCACATTGTCTTCTCATAAGGACACCAGTGATATTGGATTAAGGGCCCACACTACCCTAGTGACCATATCTTAATTTAATCACATCTTCAACAGCCTTATTTCCAAATAAGAGACTATAGATTAGGACTTCATCATATCATTTTGGGGAAACAAAATTTAACCCATACCAATCTGTTAAAATGATATATTATATTAATGGATTTCTTGGATGTTAAATGATCTTTGTATTACTGGAATAATCTAATCCAATCTCTACCTCCCTATGCCTGAGACTATATTAATGCCTCACTATCTGCATTTCCACCCTGAACCACCACCAGATTCAGTTACTTAACCTGATTTCTTTTTTCTTTTTTTTTTTTTTTTGAGGCAGGGCCTCACTCTGTCACCCATGCTAGAGTGCAGTGGCACAATCTTCGCTCACTAAAACCTCTGCTTCCCAGGTTCAAGCAATCCTCCCACCTCAGCCTCCAGAGTAGCTAGAATGACGGGTGCACCACCACGCCTGGCTAATTTTTGTATTTTTAGTAGAGATAGGGTTTCACTATGTTTCCCAGGCTGGTCCCAAACTCTTGGGCTCAAGCAATCCGCCTGCCTCGGTCTCTCAAAGTGCTGGGATTACAGGCATGAGCCACTGAACCCAGGCTGAGCGGTTATTTTTAAAATACACTAACTGGTTGGATGCAGTGGCTCATGTACGTAATCCCAGCACTTTGGGAGGCTGAGGTGGGTGGATCACCTGAGGTCAGGAGTTCGACACCAGCCTGGCCAACATGGTGAAACCCCATTTCTACAAACATACAATAGTTAGTTAGCCAGGCATGATGGCAGGTGCCTATAATCCCAACTACAGTGAAACACATCTCTACTAAAATACAAAAAATTAGCCAGGCATAGCAGTGTGTGTCTGTCCTCCCAGCTACTCGGGAGGCTGAGGCACAGGAGAATCACTTGAACCTGGGAGGGGGAGGTTGCAGTGAGCGGAGATCACACCACTGCACTCCAGCCTGGGCGACTCAGCAACAATCCATCTCAAAAAAAATAAAAAACTAAGTACAGTATGAAAGTTATAAATATGAACATATATAGAGACAAAGAACCTATAATGAGTTAGTTCTCAAGGAGTTCCATCTATAACGGTTTCTTCCATGTTTAAGACAGGCCAGGTTCTACTAGTGATGGTCTTTGAAATCCCAAATCTCCCAGACACTATTAAATAAAAAAGACTGAGTCACTTAGCTAGAGATTGGACCTTCACATTCTCATTATGAGCCCAAAGACCCAGCTTTTGCTCAGTCCTTATATGACCTTGTCTGTGGAGGACACACAAACCCGGGATACTGTGCTAACACAGAGACATAATATATGCATGGTTATGTCAGACAAGTGCAAAACAAGGCATCTGGGAATACTGCTACAGAAGCATTGAATCAATGGCTCATCTTTTTTGTGTGTGTGAGATGGAGTCTCATTCTGTCACCCAGGCTGGAGTGCAATGGCGCAATCTTGGCGCACTGCAACCTCCACGCCCCCACCCCGGGTTCAAGTGATTCTCCTGCTTTAGCCTCCCAAATGGCTGGGACTACAGGTTAGGGATACTTAACCTGTACTAGCATATCCTCTCAGTTAAAAATCTAATAATTCCTCTGTTCTCTTTGAAATAAGGCAGTTGGGTCATGACTTTACATTTTTTTTTTTAATTAATTAATTTTTTTTTTAGATATGAGGTTTCTCCATGTTGGCCAGGCCAGTCTCGAACTCCTGACCTTAGGTGATCTGCCCACCTCGGCCTCCCAAAGTGCTGGATTACAGGCGTGAGCCTGATATGATAAATAATGCTTAAATAATGGTTACTATGGTTCAGCTGTGTCCCCACCCAAAATTTCATCTTGAATTGTAATCTCCATAATCCCACGTGTCAAGGGTGGGACCAGGTGGAGGTAATTGAATCATTGGGGCAGTTTCCTCTATCCTTTTCTCATGATAGTAAGTGAGTCTCACGAGATCTGATAGTCTTACAAGCATCTGGCATTTCCCCTGCTGGCACTCACTCCATCCTGCCACCCTGTAAAGAAGGTGCCTGCTTCTCCTTCACCTTCTGCCATGACTGTAAGTTTCCTGAGGCCTCCCTAGAAATGCAGAACCGAGTCAATTAAGCCTCTTTCTTTTATGAATTACCCAGTCTTTGGTATTTTAGCAATGTGAGGACAGACTAATACAGTGCTGCAACAAATATTTTTGTGGGCAGGGTGCGGTGGCTCACACCTGTAATCCTAGCACTTTGGGAGGGCGAGGTGGTCGATTACCTGAGGTCAGGAGTTTGAGACCAGCCTGGTCAATGTGGCGAAACCACGTCTCTACTAAAATTACAAAAATTAGCTGGACATATTGGCATGCACCTGTTATCCCAGCTACTTGGGAGGCTGAGGCAGAAGAATTGCTTGAACCTGAGGGGGCAGAGGTTGCATTGAACTGAGATTGCGCCACTGCACTCCAGCCGAGGCAACAAGAGTGAAATTCCACCTCAAAAAAAAAAATTCTTTTTCAATATAGACCCTTGAGCATTGCTATGGTCTTAATGTCCCCACCAAATTCATGCAACAGTATTAAGAGATAGATTAAAGAGATTATTAGAGCCGGGCACAGCGGTTCATGCCTGTAATCCCAGCACTTTGGGAGGCTGAGGCAGGTGGATGATGAGGTCCATCTCAGCCAGGAGTTCAAGACCAGCCTGGCCAAGATAGTGAAACCCTGTCTCTACTAAAAATAAAAAAATTAGCTGGGGGTGGTGGCGCTTGCCTGTAATCCCAGCTACGTGAGAGGCTAAGGCAGAGAAATGCTTGAACTCGGGAGGCAGAGGTTGCAGTGAGCCAAGATCATGTCACTGCACTCCAGCCTGGGTGACGGAGCGAGACTTTGTCTCAAAAAAAAAGAAAAAAAAAAGATTATTAGGTCATCTGGGTACCTCATTCATGCATGGATTAATGCCGCTATCTCAGGAGTGGGTTAGTTAGCATGAAAGTGGGCTCTTGCTAAGAGTTTGGCCCTTATGTTGTCTCTCTGTGTTGCTCCTGTGCTTCCTTGCCATGGGATGCCTTCCATCATCCTATGATCCTTGCCAGATGCTGGCATCAGATCTGTGAGCCAAATAAACTTCTGTTCTTTATAATTACCCAGTCTGTGGTATTCTGCTATAGCAACAGAAATGGACTAAGACAAGCATTTTGGATATAATTTGATTCCTAGAAGTCCAGTTGCTAAGTGGGTACTGACAAATGGCTTTCCCAAAACACTGTATCTTTTTTTTTTTTTTTGAGACTGAGTCTCACTCTATTGCCCAAGCTGGAGTGCAGTGAGGCAATTTCAGCTCTCTGCAGCCTCCACCTCCTGGGTTCAAGCAATTCTCATGCCTCAGCCTCCTGAGTAGTTTGGGATGACAGGTGCCCACCACCACCGTGCCCAGCTAATTTTTGTATTTTTAGTAGAGATGGGGTTTCACCATGTTGGCCAGGCAGTTCTCGAATTCCTGACCTCAGGCAATCCATCCACCTTAGCCTCCGAAAGTGCTGGGATTACAGGCGTGAGCCACCGAGCCTGGTCCCACTGTATCAATTTCTGTCTCTACCAACACCATAGGACAGTGACTTTTTCTCCAGTATTTTCATTAAACTTGAAAATTCTCTCTCTTAGGCCGGGCGCGGTGGCTCACGCCTGTAATCCCAGCACTTTGGGAGGCCCAGGCGGGTGGATCACGAGGTCAAGAGATCGAGACCATCCTGGTCAACATGGTGA
>NW_016107366.1:10160164-10161846 GCF_001604975.1 Cebus imitator | reverse complement strand
AGATAAAATTCATTATCGTTATTGTTATTGGTGTAAAAAAAAAAAATCCCAGCTATTTGGGAGGCTAAGGCAGGAGAATTGCTTAAAGCCAGAAAGCAGAGATTGCAGTGAGCCAAGATCATGCCATTGGACTCCAGCCTGGGTGACAGAGCAAGACTGTCTGGAAAGAAAAAAAAAAGTGTAAAAAGGAAAAATTAAAACTGTTATTGTTTTCAGATGACACAATCATGTACATAGAATATCCTACAAAGAATCTTCTTGAATGAATAACTGAATTTAACAAGGTCACAGGATACAGGATCAGCATATGAAAATCAATTTTATTTCTATATGTTAGCAATGAATAATTGGAAAATAAAATTTTTTAACAATGCATTCGTGAGAGTATCAAAAATACTTAGGGGTCAGTATAACTAAATTATTTGCAAGCTTGCTTGCTGTCTTTTTTTTTTTGAGACTGAGTCTCGTTCTATCACCCAGGCTGGAGTGCAGTGGTGCTATCTCAGCTCACTCTAACCTCTGTTTCCTGGGTTCAAGTGAGTCTCCTGCCTCAGCCTCCTGAGTAGCTGGGACTTTAGGCTCATGCCGCCACACCTGGCTAATTTTTTGTATTTTTAGTAGCAACATGGTTCCACCATGTTAGCTAGGATGGTCTTGATCACCCGACCTCATGATCAGCCCACCTCGGCCTCCCAAAGTGCTGGGATTACAGGTGTGAGCTACGACGCCCGGCCTGCAAGCTCTATACATTTAAAACTGTAAAATACTTGAGAGAAATATAAACAATCTAAATAAATGGAAAGATAAGCCATGTACACGAATTAGAAACAGTTAATATGTCAATTCTATTCAAGTGGACGTACAGAATTAATGTAATCCCAACAAAATCCAAGCAAATTTATCTTTGTAGAAATTATGAAGCTGCTTCTAAAATTTAAAGGGAATTTAGTGGACCTAAAATATAACTTACTATATTACTTACTATATACTTACTATAACTATGGTAACTAAGGCAGTGTATTATTGGCAGTAAGATAGGTACGTAGATCAATGGAATAGAATAGAGTCTAGAAATAGACACATGAAAATACTATCAATTGACTTTTTAGTCAGGTTCACTTTATCAACTGGCTTTTGACAAAGATGTCACAGTCACTCAATGGCGAAAGGTTCATGTTTCCAAACAAATGGTGCCAGAACAACTGGATATCCATTACAGAAGAAAAAATAATTTTGATCCTTACTTTATATAACATATAAATATTCATTTGACAAGGATCATAGAAAAAGATCATAGTAGGGCCAGGCGCGGTGGCTCACGCCTGTAATCCCAGCACTCTGGGAGGCCGAGGCAGGTGGATCACCTGAGGTCAGGAGCTTTTGAGACCAGCCTGGCCAATATGGTGAAACCCCGTCTTTAAAAAAAAAAGAAAGAAAAGAAAAAGATCATAGTAAAAGCTAAATTTCAGAAGAAAATAAAGGAAAGTCTTTGGGACCTTGGAGTAGGCAAAGATTTCTTAATACACAAAAAGTGTGAAGTACGCCAGGGGCAGTGGCTCACACCTGTAATCCCAGCACTTTGGGATACCAAGGTCGGCAGATTGCTTGAAACGAGGAGTTCAAGACCAGCCTGGGGAACACAGCAAGACCTTGTCTCTCTCTTTCTTTTTTTTTTTTTTTTT
>NW_016107366.1:10153556-10159477 GCF_001604975.1 Cebus imitator | reverse complement strand
GAAGTACACCAGGAGCAGTGGCTCACGCCTGTAATCCCAGCACTTTGGGAGACTGAGGTGGGCAGATTGCTTGAGACCAGGAGTTCAAGACCAGCCTGGGGAACACAGAAAAACCTTGTCTTTATTTTTTTTTTTATAAAAAACAAAATAATAGGCTGGGCACGGTGGATCACACCTGTAATCCCAGCACCCTGGGAGGCTGAGGTGGGTGGATCACAAGGTCAGGAGTTCGAGACCAGCCTGGCCAGCAGGGGGAAACTTGAGGCTTCATAACAGAAAACAAACAAAATTGGCACATGAAAAGATGTCATTGGTCATGAGGGCAATGCAAATTAAAACCGCAAGGAAATGTCATTACGTACATACCCACTGTCATGGCTAAAAACAAAACAACTGACAATACCAAGTGTTGACAAGGATGTTGAGAAACTGGATCTCTCATGCATTGCTGGTGGAAATGCAAGATGCTACAGTCACTTTGGAAAACTAATTAGCAGTTCTAATAAAGTTATGCCTGGTCTAAGACCCAGCAATTCTACTCCTAGGTATTTATCCAAGAGAAATGAAAACACATGTCTACAAAAAGACTTATACAAGAATTTTCATAGCAGCTTTGTTCATATTACCCCAAAATTAGAAAGAAAATGTCCATCCACTGGTGAATAAATAAACAAATTGTATTACATCCATACCATGGAATACTACTGAACAATAGAAACAAACCTTTGATACAAGCAATGATATCAATGACTCTCAAAATCATTAGTCTCAATGAAAGAAGCCAGATACAAAAGAATACCTATTGTGTTAGTCCAGTTATATGAAATCTTAGAATAGGCAGAACTAATCTATAATCACATAAGGGAGATTACAGCTGCCTGAAACTGGGAATGAAACAGGAGGCTCTACAACAAAATGGCATAAGAATAAAAAGGCATGAGGAAAATTTTAGATGATGATGAAAATGTTTCAAATATTATTTATGGTGATTATTACATATGAACATATGTCAAACATTAAACTGTACATTTATAATGGGAGCATTTTATTGTATGTAAATTATACCTTAATTTTTTTTTGAGATGGAGTCTTGCTCTGTTGCCCAGGCTGGAGTGCAGTGGCACAATCTCAGCTCATGGCAACCTCCGCCTGCCAGGTTCAATCAATTCTCCTGCCTCAGCTTCCCTAGTGGCTGATTACAAGTGTGCATCACCACACTTGGCTAATTTTTTTGTTTTTGTATTTTTAGTAGAGATGGGGTTTCACCATGTTGGCCAGGCTGGTCTCAAAATCCTGACCTCATGATCTGCCTGCTTCAGCCTCCCAAAGTGCCGGGGTTACAGGTGTGAGCCACCAGGCTCACATAATAAAGCCAATTACATATCATAATAAAGCCAATTACATAAACCTAGAAACAAAAGAATTTAGTAAAAGGGCCAATTTATGATAAAATTAATACACAAAAATAGCTAGGTGGCAGATACAAGAGAAGATCCCTGATATGGTTTGAATTTGTGTCCCCTGCCCAAATCTCAGGCTGAATTGTAAACCCCCATGTTAGAGAGGGGACCTAGTGGAAGGGAACTGGCTCATGGGGGTGGATTTCCCTCTTGCTATTCTTCTTTTCTTTTCTTTTTTTTTAAGACGCGGTTTCACCATGTTAGTCAGGCTGGTCTTGAACTCCCAACTTCAGCTGATCCGCCTGCCTTGGCCTCCAAAGTGCTTGGATTACAGGCGTGACCCACCACGCCTGGCCCCTCTCTTGCTATTCTTGTGATAGTGACTGAGTTCTCATGAGATCTGGTTGTTTAAAAGTGTGTAGCATGCCCCCCTTCACTCTTTTCTTCCTGCTCCAGACATGTAGGATGGGCCTGCTTCCCCTTTGCCTTTTGCCATGACTGTAAGTTCCTGAGGCCTCCCCAGTCATGGTTCCCTTATAGCCTGTGGAACTGAGCCAATTAAACCCCTCTTCTTTTTCTTTTTCTTTTTCTTTTTTTTTTTTTTTTGAGACGGAGTTCGCTCGTGTTGCCCAGGCTGGAGTGCAATGGCCCTATCTTGGCTCACCGCAACCTCTGCCTCCTGGGTTCAAGTGATTCTCCTAACTCAGCCTCCCGAGTAGATGGGATTACAGGCACGCACCACCATGCCTGGCTAATTTTGTATTTTTAGTAGAGACAGGGTTTCTCCATGTTGGTCAGGCTGGTTTTGAACCCCCTACTTCAGGTCATCTGCCCACCTTGGCCTCCCAAAGTGCTGGGATTATAGGCATGAGCCACGGCACCCAGCTAAACCTCTTTTCTTTATAAATTACCCCGTCTTAGGGAGTTCTTTCTAGAGATGGACTAATACAATCCCTTTCACAAAAATAAATGAAGTTAAATACTCTAACCTCCAGTGGCTCTCATTTTACTGAGAAAGAAATCCAAAGTCTTTACCTTGGTCTAAAAGTGTTGCCAGATCTCTGAAAGATCTCCCCTACCTGCAGTTCTCACCTCACTGCTTTTATGTTTCCCAAGGTACCAAGTTCATTCCTGACATCCCTCCGTCTGGAACATTCCTCACCCAGGAGTGAAGGATCTTCACATAATTTGTTCCCCAACTCTACATGAGTCTTTGCTTAAATGTCACTTTATCAGAGGTTTCCTTGACAAGCCCATCTTTAGTATGGGGAGCTCTAGTTGATCACTATAGCTCAATAGCTACTGTCATAGAAACTACATCATATGAGGTATAGATTAGGAAACATGACAATTTTCTTCCAATACTAAAAGGCAATTATGTGGAAGAACTAGAATTATTCTCTTTTAAAAATTTTTTTATTATGGATTTTTTATTATTATTATTTTTGAGACAGAGTCTTGCTCTGTGACCCAAGCTGGAATGCAGTGGCACTATCAGGGCTCACTGCAGTCTTGACTTCACAGGCTCAGGTGACCCTCCCACCTCAGCCTCCTGAGTAGCTGGGACCAGAGGTACGCGCGCCACCATGCCCAGCTAATTGTTTCTTTCTTTTCTTTCTTTCTTTCTTTTTTTTTTTTTTTTCCGCAGAGATAGGGTCTCACTATTTGGCCTACACTGGTCTCAAACCCCTGGGCTCAAACGATCCGCCTACCTTGGCCTCTCAAAGTGCTGTGGCATGAGCCATTACACTTAGCTGTAGAATTATTCTCTTAATTATTCTCTTAGCTGGTATGAGCCATTCCACTTAGCTGTAGAATTATCCTCTTAATAGGTCTAGTAGACTAGGCCTCTAGACTGAGCACTAGAATCTAAGCTCCAAAAGGTATGAGTCTCTGTTTTTTCCACCTCAGCATCCCTAGCACAGTGCATAATGTCCAGCACACAGGTGCTCAGTCAGTATTTGTTGAATGAATAAATATTCACTAAAAAGCAAATGGACCAAAATATAGGACTAAAGGGAAACAGATTTGAGCTCATAAATAACAGCTATTTATTTATTTATTTTTAATTTAAAAAAATGTTTTTTAAAGACAGGGTCTCAATTTGTTGCCCAGGTTGGACTGGAGTAGGTGATCATAGCTTACTGTAGCCTCAGACTCCTGGGCTCAAGAGGTCCTCTCGTCTAAGTCTCCTGAGTAGCGGGGATTACAGGGCACGCCACCATGCCCAGCTAGTTTTTTAATTGTTTTGTAGAGACATGGTCTTGCTATATTGCTCAGGTTGATCTCTAACTCCCAGCCTCAAGTGACCCTCCAGCCTTGGCCTCCCAAAGTACAGGGATTAGAAGCAGGCATGAGCCACTGTGCCCAGCCTTAAGATGAATTTCTTTTTTCTTTTCTTTTTTTTGAGGGGAGAAGGACGGAGTCTTGCCCTGTCGCCCAGGCTGGAGTACTGTGACAGGATCACGGCTCACTGCAGCCTCAACATCCTGGGCTCAAGCAATCTTGTAACCTCAGCCTCCCGAGTAGCTGGAACTACAGGCACATCCCACCACACCTGGCTAATTTTTGTGTTTTTTTGTAGAGATAGAGTTTTGCCATCTTACCTAGGCAGTCTCGAACTCCTGAGCTGAAGCCATCAACTTACTTTGGCTTCCCAAAGTGTTGGGATTACAGACATGAGCCACTGTGCCTGGCCAAAATGTATTTCTTACTATGGGTTTTGGTAAGAAAAATTTGAGAAACACTGGGCTAAAGTGATTAACAACAGAATTAGACACTTTGCAAAGTAACACATTCTATGCTGCCATTGTAGCAGAGGTGGAATGTCATTGATTTAGGGTGACTACAGTTGGTAGGAGGTGGGACTGTATGATCTTTAGGATTGTTCCAAGTTCAACACTTTTTTTTTTTTTTCTTTAAAGACAGGGTTTCACCATGTTGGTCAGGCTGGTCTTGAACTCCCGACCTCAGGTGATCCGCCTGCCTTGGCCTCCAAAGTGCTTGGATTACAGGTGTGAGCCACCACGCCAAGCCCCAACTTCAACACTTTCAAACTATTTTGTTGCAGTTACATGATATGCTACATATGTTCGTGTTTTTTACAATGAGATCCTGAAATAAATCAAGTTATACTACAAAATGCCAGCATAAGTTGTTGGGGTTTTTTTAGATATTCTAAAAATTAGAGAAACTATTGGTTCTACTTTGTATGTTGATTATTTTAGGTATATTTTGCTGTTGAACAGGTGCACTTAATTATTTGGTATTTTCTGGTTATGAAAGATTAGAGACAGAGAAATGAGTCCTTTTTCCTAAAGAGGTTATAGGTCAAAGGCTGAGGGTAGAGAATTTGTACCCCTAAATTCTAGAAAGATAATTTAATTCTGCTTTTAAATAATAATTCTGTCAAAAACAGGCTATTTGCTTCCATTACCCAGACTGCTGTGTTACATTTCCAGACCTTTATTCAATGTGAAATCATAAAAGCTCCAAACTTAAAGTGGCCAAAACGTATTATGGCTGCATCACAGCTTATAAAGTAAAAATTCTAATATATCAATCACACTAGAAAAACACTGAAGCTTGGCACTGGGATGGAGTAAAAATGGTAAAATACCAATCATCTAGAGTTCTTAGGGATGAATTATTCTGGTGCACTATTTTCTAAGGAATGAGAGCTACTGAAAGCAATAATGTCCTTTGAGACCCTAGGGTAAAGAAGCCATAGAAATCTGGCATGTCCTTTTCTGAGTGCTGTCACTTCTCACCATTCAAATACTGCAGTGTCCTCCGGACCAGTGACAGCATGCGGTCTGCTCACTGCTTGTGGTTTCAAATTAGCTGTTGTAAAACTGAGATAAAATGACCTTGCTGGCATCTCAGTATCAATTTTACATGTCAAAATATGGCACTGGTATCAGTAACATGATTAAGATGCGAGATATACTCGCCATCCTCTTTTATGTTTTGTCTCAAAGGCCATTCCACCTAAGAGATGACCAGGTTCCATGATGGAACTGCAACCTTAAACTGGGCCCAAGGGATCGGATCCTCCTGCGTTGGCCTCCCAAAGTGCTGGGGTAACGGGGTGAGCCATCATGCTCACTTGAATCTGAGAGGCAGAAATTGCAGTGAGCTGAAATTCTGCCACTGCACTCCAGCCTGGGTGACAGGGCAAAACTCTGTCTCTTACAACAAACAAACAACAACAACAACATAAAAACCTCTACTCCTTATAAATTACTCAGTCTCAGGTATTTCTTTACAGCAATGCAAGAACAGACCAGTACAGGTGGCAAGGAGGCTGAGCATGCTCATGTCTCCCTTCCTCTTCCTATAAAACCACCAGTTCTGCCCATGATCGCCCATTAATCCTTCATAACCCAATCACCTCTTAATAGTCCCACCTCTCTGGCCGGGCGCGGTGGCTCACGCCTGTAATCCCAGCACTTTGGGAGGCCGAGGCGGGTGGATCACGAGGTCAAGAGATCGAGACCATCCTGGTCAACATGGTGAAAC
>NW_016107366.1:10149879-10153346 GCF_001604975.1 Cebus imitator | reverse complement strand
AAAAAAAAAAAAAAATAGTCCCACCTCTCTATACTGCCACATTGGGCCAGGATTGGTGGCTCATGCCTGTAATCCCAACACTTTGGGAGGCCAAGGCAGGCAAATCGCTTGAGCCCTGGAGTTGGAGACCAGCCTGGGCAACATGGCAAAACCCCACCACTACAAAAAATACAAAAATTAGCCAGTCATGGTGGCATGCACCTGTAGTCCCAGCTACTCAGGAGGGTGAGGTAAGAGGATTACCTAAGCTTGGGGAGGCTGAGGCTGCAGTGAGCCATGATTGTGCCACTGCACTCCAGCATGGGCGACAGAGTGAGACCCTGTCTCAAAAAAAAAAAAATACCATCACATTGAGGATGAAGTTTCAACATGAATTTTGAAGGGGACCAACATTTAAACCACAGCAGTGGTGATGAAAATAAGTAGACAAGGCCAAGGCAGGTGGATCACTGGAGGTCAGGAGTTCGAGACCAGCCTGGCCAACATGGTAAAACCCCACTTCTACTAAAAATACAAAAATTAGCTGGGCATGGTGGCACATGCCTGTCATCCCAGCTACTCGGGAGGCTGAGGCACAAGAATCGCTTGAACCCAGGAGACAGAGGTTGCAGTGAGCCAAGATCGTGCCACTGCACTCCAATGGCAGAGTGAGACTCTGTCTTAAAAAAGAAAAGAAAAGAAATAGAAAGAGATGAGCAAGAGAGGCAGAATCAGCAGATCAGCAGGACTTGGAAGCAGCATAAATAACAGTGGGTAAACACATGGGCTGTGCCATCAAAGTGAATCTAAACCCCAGCTCTGCTGTGGTTTACACATCCATTTCCTCACCTATAAATGGGAGTTTATGACAGTACAGCGCCACTTCATGGAATTGTAGATTCAATTTGACATTGCAAATGCCAAGAACTCTGCAAGTGCCTGGGACATTGTAGCTGCTCAATAATATATAAGCCTCTGTTATAATTCTTATCATCATTGTTATCAATCACCAGATAGAGGCAGGAGATAACCTCAAACTTACTGTATTCCAAACTTATTACTGCTGCCTTTTCTTAACCCCTGAAATTTACTCCTTCATCTGTGTCTCCTTTCTTGCATATTAGTGATACTATCTCCCTCTAGTGCCTAATCCAGGACTCGGGAACCATTCTAGCCCAAACCTTTCCCTTCTCAGCCTCCATATCTATATCCTTCAGACTTGGAGACTAATAAACAAATAAGTGAATTAATGGCACATGTTGAAAGTTCCCTACATAATTTGTTTTCATTGTGTTCTACTCTCAGGATATCTTGCCACCTCCAGATGTTTGATGAATGTTTACTTCCGTGTGTGTGTGTGTGTGTGTGTGTGTGTGTGTGTGTGTGTAATACTTAGCTCTTCTAGAATGTATTTGGAGTACTGTGAAGAGAAAATCTAAATTCTTCCCTAAGTAGCTTACTACTGTAGATAAGAAGGAGGGAGGGTGAGAAAGGAAGAAAAAAAGAGGCTGGATGGGGTGGCTCACTCCTGTAATTCCAGCACTTTGGGAGGCCGAGGTGGGTGGATCCTGAGGTCAGGAGTTCGAGACCAGCCTGGCCAATATGGTGAAACCCCATTTCTACTAAAAATACAAAAATTAGCTGGGCATGGTGGCATGTGCCTGTAGTCCTAGCTACTCAGGAGGCTGAGGCAGAAGAATTGCTTGAACCCGGGAGACGGAGGTTGTAGTGAAACAAGATCGTACCACTGCACTCCAGCCTGGGTGACAGAGAGAGACTCTGTCTTAAAAAAACAAAAAAAAGAAAAGAAAGAAAAAGAATAAAAGAGAAAATGGCCAGCTCGCTAGGTGCTAAGATTGGTAGCATTTACATCATTCCCTCTTGTTTAGGTTTTGATTTTCAGAAACTGATCAGAAACGTGATTTTGTTCTACAAAAAGATGATCTGTTTCTTAGGGCCAAACGCCTTCCTACTTCCCTCCTTATTCCCCCATCCTTTGTCTTTAATAAAGCTCACAGAGTTTGTATATAGGTCTATATATGTTATATATCTGTATGTGGTATGTCAGATATACCATACGTACAAGAGAGATACAATGCAATTTTATAAATTATGATGAAAAATGTAAACATCAAAGGGACAGATATTTGTTTTCCACTGACCAACATATTCTCCTTTCCTTATGAGGAAGTGATATAGAAAGTCAGTCATTAAAATCTTGCTCACCAAGCATGAAGTCAGTATAAGGATGTTGGGATATATGCTCAGGAAATCTAGGCTGGAGATAAAGATTCAGGAATCATCAACAGAGGGTGGCATTCAAAAGATTTTAATAACTGATGATAAGAGTTTGGTAAAATAGACTGGGCACAGTGGCTCACACCTATACTCTCTACACTTTGGGAGGCTGAGGCAGGTAGATGTTTGAACTTAGGAGTTTGAGACTAGCCTGGGCAACACGGTGAAACCTCATCTCTACAAAAAAATACAAAAACTAGCCGGGTATGGTGTTGTGGGCCTGTAGTCCCAGCTACTTGGGGGCTGAGGTGGGAGGATCACTTGAGCCACGGAGTTGGAGGCTGCAGTGAGTTTGGATGATGCCACTGTCCTTTAGCTTCAGTGACAGAGCGAGCAACATCTTATTTAAATTAAATTGAATGTTGATGAGATGGTTTCTATACATTTACATTTAGCATTATTTGCCCTGGAATCCAAGGCACAAGAGAGGCAATGAATTAAAAATGTAGTTCCATACAACTGCCTGGATACCAGTTTAAAAAAAAATAAAAATGTATTTCAAATATGTATCCTGGATGTTTACAAAAAAAAAAAAAATTCAGCCCACATTCACAAGGATATACTATACTGCCTTAAGAGAGTATTCAAAATAAAGATGTCATTTTAAAAAATTAGCAATAAGTGAATAGGGAGACCAAAAAGACCAGAACACTGAATATCTTAGTGAATTTTCAAGAAATAGATCCATTCTCTGATATATAAAATCTACAACTACAAAATTCTACTTTTTGTCAATGCATTTAAGTGACATAGATCAAGAATTAAAACTTTTCATACCTGGTAATTTATGAATGTTGCTCTTGAATGGAGTGAAAAAGGGAAGATTCTAAGTCAAACACTGTGTTTGAAGGATTGCCCTGTAGAGAGAGAGAAAATAGATATTTATAATGTACTTTTCTAATAAGAGGCAGAAAGATCTGCTAAGGTACGAAATATTTATTTAAATAAATTATATAAGGGCCAGGCACGCTGGTTCATGCCTGTAATGCCAACACTTTGGGAGGCCAAGATGGGCAGATCACCTGAGATCAGGAGCTTGAGACCAGCCTGGCCAACATGGTGAAACCCTGTCTCTACTAAGTATACAAAAATTAGCCGGGCATGGTGGCAGGTGCCTGTAATCCCAGCTACTCAGGAGGCTGAGGCACGGAGAACTGCTTGAACCCGGGAAGTGGAGGTTGTAGTGACCC
>NW_016107366.1:10148092-10149634 GCF_001604975.1 Cebus imitator | reverse complement strand
AATTGCCTGAACCCAGGAAGCGGAGGTTGCGGTGAGCCGAGATCGCGCCATTGCACTCCAGCCTGGGCAACAAGAGCGAAACTCTGTCTCAAAAACAAACAAACAAACAAACAAACAAACAAAAAAATATTATGACAAATCAAAAGCAACATCCTTTTTTGTTTTTTTTTTTTCTTTTGAGATGGAGTCTTGCTCTGTCACTGAGGCTGGAGTGAGTGGCGCGATCTCGGCTCACTGCACCCTCCACCTCTCTGGTTCAAGCAATTCCCCTGCCTCGGTCTCCAAAGCAGCTGAGATTATAGGCTCATACCACCACACCCAGCTACTTTTTTTGTATTTTTAGTAGATATGGGGTTTTACCATATTGGCCAGACTGGTCTCGAACTCCTGACCTTAGGCAATCTGCCCGCTTTGGCCTCCCAAAGTACTGGGATTATAGGTGTGAGCTACTGTGCCCACCCATTTTTTTTTTTTTTTTTTTTTTTTTTTGAGACAGTCTCACTTTGTCACTCAGGCTGGAGTGTAGTGGCATGATCACAGCTCACTGCAGTCTTGACCTCCCAGGCTTAAGGGATTCTCCCTCCTTAATCCCCCAAGTAGCTGAGACTACAAGTACCCATCACCATGCCCAGCTAATGTTTGTATTTTTTGGAAAGATGAGGTTTCGTCATGTTGCCCAGGTTGGTCTCAAACTCTTGGGCCCAAGTAATACCCCCACCTCAGACTCCAAAAGTGCTGGAATTATAGCTGTAGGCCACTGTCCCCGGCCCAAACATACGTCGTTTTTTTTTTTGTTTTGTTTTGTTTTTGAGAAAAAGTCTCACTCTGTTGCCCAGGCTGGAGCACAGTGGCGAGATCTTCAGTCACTGTAACCTCCCCGTCCCGGGTTTAAGTGATCCTCCTGCCTCAGCCTCCTGAGTAGCTGGGATTACAGGCACGCGCCACCATGCCCAGTTAATGTTTTGTAGTTTTAGTAGAGACGGGGTTTCACCGTGTTGACCAGGATGGTCTCGATCTCTAGACCTCGTGATCCACCCGCCTCGGCCTCCCAAAGTGCTGGGATTACAGGCGTGAGCCACCGCGCCCGGCCAGATACCATTTTTAACATGTAAAAACGGACTATCTGGCACAGATTATTAACAATAGTTAATAGTTTATAATTACAGTTAGTAGAAAATCATCAATAATTAATAATATATATAACAAACATGTAATATATGATATATAATAATATAATATAAATAAATCATTAATATTAACAATAATAGTTAATAGAAACATCATTTTGCTTCAAATTGGCTTGGAACTCTTTTTAAAGAAATATATACATTTTATATATGTATTTTTATGTTTTATATATATAACTTTCTAACCTCAATCTTAAAGTTTATAAGAAGAGATTTCCAATATTAAAAAATATTATGACAGGCTGGGTGCGGTGGCTCACGCCTGTAATCCCAGCACTTTGGGAGGCCGAGACAGGTGGATCACGAGGTCAAGAGATCGAGACCATCCTGGTCAACATGGTGAAACCCCGTCTCT
>NW_016107366.1:10130035-10148047 GCF_001604975.1 Cebus imitator | reverse complement strand
AGCACAGTGGCGAGATCTTCAGTCACTGTAACCTCCCCGTCCCGGGTTTAAGTGATCCTCCTGCCTCAGCCTCCTGAGTAGCTGGGATTACAGGCGTCCACCACCACACCTGACTAATTTTTGTATTTTTAATAGAGATAGGGTTTTGCCATCTTGGCCAGGCTGATCTGGAACTCCTAACACCTCAGGTGATCCGCCCACCTCCACTTCCCAAAGTGCTGGTATTAGAGGTGTGAGCCACCGCGTCCAGCCCCAAACATACTTTTTAACTTTGACAATAAAATAAACTTAAGACAACATTATCCAAAGGCAGGCCAGCAAATGATACCAAGAGAGTAAGTCGTGTTGCTTTTTTCCTTCAAATGTCATCAATATGTTTTGCAAGAAAACTGAACAGAACAGCTTTAAAAATTCAACATATCTTACAAAGTATAGGTAAGAGGGAGGTGGGAAAATCTACATATGGTTCAAAAAGCCCCCCCCCACCAAAAAAAAAAAAAAAAACTCTTCAATTTCTACGGCATTCCAAACTTTTTCAATTACCAAAATCAAATGACTCAACTTTTTTTTTTAATTGACCATCATGGTTTTGTTATTGTAGAAAGTGTAAAGGCTTTATTTCCATAAGCAGTGGAAAAAGGAATTTTATGCTTGTTAAACCAAGTAATTAAGCTAAGAATTTCCACCAAAATAATTTTGATTGACCAATGAAGTTGATTTAAAAAATGTTTTTTTTCTGGTTATAAAAGTATTATGTGCTTATAGAAAATTTAGAAAATACAGGCAAGTGGCCAGCACAGTGGCTCACACCTGTAATCCCAGCACTTTGGGAGGCCAAGGCGGGTGGATCATGAGGTCAGGAGCTCGAGACCAGCCTGGCCAATATGGTTAAACCCCATCTCTACTAAAAATACAAAAATTAGCTGGGTGTAGGGTGGCGTGCGCCTGTAGTCCCAGCTACTTATGAAGCTGAGGAAGGAGAATCACTTGAACCCAGGAGGTGGAGGTTGCAGTGAGCTAAGATTGCGCCACTGCACTCCAGCTTGGGTGACAGAACAAGACTCTGTCAAAAAAAAAAGAAAATACAGGCAAGTATAAAGAAGAGGAGCTGGGCCCAGTGGTTCACGCCTATAATCCCAGCATTTCAGGAGGCAGAGACAGGAAAGTCACTGGAAGCCAGAAATTCCAGACCGGCCTAGGCAACATAGTGAGACCTGTCTCTAAATAAAGAAATAAGAAAACAAACTGAAATAACTTTTTTTTTTTTGAGACAGTCTCACTCTGCCACTCAGTGCAGTGGTGTGACCATGGCTCACTGTGGCCTTGACCTCCCAGGCTCAAGAGATCCTCCAGCCTTAGCCTTCTGAGCAGCTGAGACTACAGGTGTACCAGGCTAAATTTTGTATTTTTTGAAGACAGGGTTTTTCCATGATGCCCAGGCTGGTCTTGAAATCATAGGCTGAAGTGATCCTCCCACCTTGGTCTCCCAAAGTATTGGAATGATAGACATGAGCCACTGCACCTGGCCCAAAATTAATAGTTTTTGAGAACAACTCATTGCTATACTAAAAGCTCATCTGTCACCTAGCTGTAATGAGCTAGAAGGGCATTCAGAGAATGGCATTTACTTGGATTGCTTCACTGCTTCAACGTTGTCATTTAAGGGCATATTAGCTACTGTCCAGTGTACTGGGGTGTGTACAGTGGTAATTTGTGGCTTAAAAGAACTGATTTCTTTTTTTTTTTGAGACAGGGTCTCACTCTCACCCAGGCTAGAGTAAAGTGGCACAATCTTGGCTCACTGCAACCTCTGTCTCCCAGGTTCAGGGATGTTCGAATTTCAGCCACCCGAGGAGCTGGGACCACAGGTGGGCACCACCATATCCAGCTAATTTTTTTTGTATTTTTTGTAGAACGGGGTCTCGCCACATTGCCCAGGCTGGTCTCAAACTCCTGGACTCAAGCAATCCACCCACAACCTCAGCCTCCCAAAGTGTTGGGATGATAGACATGAGCCACCGCACTCGGCCAAAAGAACTGACTTCTGAGCACAGTCTGTGCCCCAAACAGTTTTTACATACTGACGGAATGTTATTTTTTGAGATAACCACCAAGTTCCACTCTAGCAGATTTTAGAGTAGATCTGTGGATGCACACACAGCATCCTTTTTCTAAAGGGTCTCACTATATTGCCCAGGCTGGTCTTGAACTCCTGGGCTCAAGAGATCCACCCACCTTGGCCCCCCAAAGTGCTGGCATTACAGGCATGAACCACCTTGCCTAGCCATGAGCATCCTTTCTAACTTACTTCTGGAAAACTAAAAGTTCATTTCCAAGACTCCTTTACAATTCAGTTTCCCCATGTGAAATGTGGCCCATCAATGAGATGTTCTGTGAGATCTGGAAGGCAGAAATGAGGTGAGAACCATCTTTCTTCTGTTTTGGCTGTTAATGCTGGCAAGCACATTTATGAAAACATTTTTTTTTTCACAGCAGAATTCCACTGTCAAAAGCTTCATAATTGTCAAGAGACAAACATGGTGAAGACACGAGTCACTATTTGGTAGGAGTTCAGGTAAGTTAAGGGGTAGCAGGCTTGTTTCCTTTTACTTATTTATATTCAGAGGCAGGGTCTCACTGTGTCACCAGGATGAAGTGCTGAAGCACAGTGGTGCAATCATAGCTCACTGTAAACTCAAACTCCTGGGCTCAAAGGGATCCTCCCACTTTGGTGTCTGAAAGTTCTGGATTACACTACGCACAGCTTGGAGAGGTTAGTCAACCCTTAAATTACGCTAGTGATGACACTGGAAGCCTCCCACTCCCTGGGGGGCCTGTTGGGCAGTTTTTTTTTTTTTTGAGACGGAGTTTTACTTTTGTTGCCCAGGCTGGAGTGCAATGGTGCAATCTCTGCTCAATGCAACCTCCACCTCCTGGGTTAAGTGATGCTCCCGCCTCAGCCTCCCGAGTAGCTGGGATTACAAGTGACCCCTACGATGCACGGCTATTTTTTTATTTTTAGTAGAGATGGGGTTTCACCATTTTGAGCAGGTTGGTCTTGAACTTGTTTGCCCCCCCATCCCCCACCCCCCCTCTTGAACTTCTGACCTCAGGTGATCCGCACACCTTGGCCTCCCAAAGTGCAGGGATTATAGGTGTGAGCCACCGTGCCCGGCCTGGACAGTCTTATTCTGAGAACAATGTCTGAAGGCCCAGCTTGGAGCCCACTCCTCTCAGACCTTCCAGTGATTTTCTAAACACCTAATTCTCTTCTGCTTAAGACATTAGAGTGGTTTCTCTTTCCTGCAACTAGATCCAGACAATATATCGGCAGCTAATTAGCCTCAATATTTGAGTAGAAGGGCGAGTAGTTTGTTTATAAATGGCAGCACCAGGCAGTGTGGTCCAGAGTATAAGCTCTGGCATGAGACTGCCTAGGTGAAAATTCTGGGTCTTCTGATAACTGGGTGACATGGGAAGTTGGCCTTCTGTGCCTTAATTTCTTCGTCTGTAAAATGGGCGTTGATAGGGTTTGGATCTGCGTCCCCACCAAATTTCATGTCAAGTTGTGATCCCCAGCGTCGGAGGTAGGCCTAGTGGGAGGTGACCGGATCACAGGGGCAGTTTCTCATGAATGATATTGCACCATCCCCTTGGTACTGTCCTCATGATAGTAAGTTCTTGTGAGATCTGGTTGTTTCAAGGTGTATAGCACCTCCTCCCACTCTCTTGCTCCTGCTCCTACATGTGAGATGTTTCACTCCCTCTATGTCTTCGGATTGGAAGCTTCTTGAGGCCTCAGAAGCCAAGCAGATGCCAGCATTATGTTTTTCCTGCACAGCCTGTGGAACCATGAGCCAGGTAAATTTCTTTTCTTTACAAAATACCCTGCCTCAGATATTTATTTTTTTTGTTTTTGAGATGGAGTCTTGCTCTGTCGCCCAGACTGGAATGCAGTGGTGCAATCCCAGCTCAAACTCCTGACCTCAGATGATCCGCCTGCATTAGCCTCCCAAAGTGCTGGGATTACAGGTGTGAGCCACTGTGCCTGGCCAGGTTTTTCGTTTTTTTTTTTTTGAGACGGAGTCTCCCTCCGTCACCCAGTCTGTGTAATGGTGTGATGGTGCAGTGGTGTGATCTTGGCTCACTGCAACCTCTGCCTCCCAAGTTCAAGCACTTCTCCTGTCTCTGCCTCCGGAGTAGCTGGGACTACAGGTGCATGCCACCACACTCGGCTAATTTTTGTATTTTTAGTAGACACGAGGTTTCACCATATTGGCCAGGCTGGTCTTGAACTCCTGACCTCATGATCTACCTGCCTTGGTCTCCCAAAGTGCTAAGATTACAGGCGTCTGAGCCACAGCACCTGGCCCCTGCCAGGTATTTCTTTTTTATCAATGTGAACATGGACTAATACAGGAATAATAATAATACCTATAGCTTACAGAGCTGTGAGATGGAGTAAATGAGAAGATAATCCAAGCAAATGCTTATAACAGTGCCTGGCTTATAACAAGCCCTTGATAAATGTCAGCTATTATTATTATTAATTATCTAAACATTTTAAAATACTGCTTTCACTGAGTAGAAAATGTAAACATTTTAGAGTTTTATTACCAGACATTTTCTTCTTTTATACAAACGTGGATATAGAAAAAAAATTTTTTGACTGGTTTCATCATATTTGTGTAACTACACAGTGAGAGTGATCATTTCAAAACTATATGTGTACCTGAGAATAGCAACCCTCTGCTCCAACTAGTCAATTATAGACCTCACCTTAAGGAAGAATTATTCTTTCTTTTTTTTTTTAGACAGGGTTTTACTCTGTTGCTCAAGCTGGAGTGCAGTGGTGAGATTACAGCACACGGTAGCCTTTCCTTCCCGGGCTCAAGGGATCCTCCCACCTCAGCCTCCCGAGTACAGGTGTGTGCCAAATTATTCTTCAGAAACGATTTTTACCTTTTTTTTTTTTTTTTTTTTTTTTGAGACAGAGACTTACTCTGTTGCCCAGGCTGGAGTGCAGTGGTGCGATGTCAGCTCACTGCAACCACTGCTTCCTGGCTCAAGCGATTCTCCTGCCTCAGACTCCCAAGTAGCTAGGTTTATAGGCACGTGCCACCATACCCAGCTAATTTTTGTATTTTTAGTAAAGATGGGGTTTCACTATGTTGGTCAGGCTAGACTCGACCTCCTGACCTCAAGTGATCTGCCTGCCTTAACCTCCCAAAGTGCTGGGATTACAGGTGTGAGCTACTGCACCTGGCCAATTTTTGCCATTTTTCCATTTAATTGTTACCTCATTAATTATGCTCTATCAACCAGGGTGTTTATTATTCAAACTAAGAAAATGTTACCACAGAAGCATTTGCATGAGAATGAGATCTACAATCTAAAATAAGATTTGCAACCTAAAAGTTTACATTTTAAACCTGCTGAGTACAGTGGCTTGAACCTATAGTCCCAGCTACTCAGGACGCTGAGGCAGAGGGGAGGATCTCTTGAGCCCAGGAGTTCAAGGCTGCAGTGAGCAATGATCATGCCACTGCACTCTAGCCTGAGCAACAGAGGAAGACTCCATTTCTGTTAAAAAAAAAAAAGTAAAAATCAACTGTTTATACTTAGAATGATATTCTAATGTATATATGAAAAAGGTCATGGATAAAATTATGGCTTGGTTTGGTTTGCTGAAGTATCTTCCAGTGATTAAAAATACATTGTAGAGCCGGGTGCGGTGGCTCACGCCTGTAATCCCAGCACTGTGGGAGGCTGAGGCGGGTGGATCACGAGGTCAAGAGATCGAGACCATCCTGGCCAACATGGTGAAATCCCGTCTCTACTAAAAAGTACAAAAACTTAGCCGGGCGTGGTGGTGCATGTCTGTAGTCCCAGCTACTCGGGAGGCTGGGGCAGGAGAATTGCTTGGAACCAGAAAACGGAAGTTGCAGTGAGCCGGGATTGCGCCACTGCACTCCAGCCTGGTGATAGAGTGAGACTCCGACTCAAAAAAAAAAAAAAATACATTGTAGATTTTGGAATAAAACTTCCCCCAGCCGGGCGTCGTAGCTCATATTTATAATCCTAGCACTTTGGAAGGCACTGGCAGGAGGATTACTTGAGCCCAGGAGTTTGAGACTAGCCTGGGCAACATGGTGAGACCTCGTCTCTACAAATAATTTAAAAATTAGCTGAGTGTGTAGTAGTACATGCCTGTGGTCGCAGCTACTCAGTAGGCTAAGGTGGGAGGATCACTTGAGCCTGAGAGGCTGAGGCTGCAGTGAGCTCTGTGATTGTGCCACCGCATGCCAGCCTGGGCAACAGGGGGAGACCGTCTCAAAAACAAAAACAAAAAAGTCTCCCAGATATTCTGGGACTGTAAGAATTTTATGTTGGACCTAGTCCAACAGTGCCAGGGAGACGGAGGGAACTGAAGGTGATATAAGGCATCCGTCATGCCCTCCGTGTTTCACAGGCTGCTGAGAGCCACTCAAAGCAGTGGAAGTTTTCTGAAGGGTCAGAAAAACAGGTGAAAGAAAGCAACTTCATCTTTTGATACAGTAATTAATTTTACATTGTTCAAAACTCCACAGAGGTATATTTTCCTTTTTTAAACTCTTGAGACAAGGCCCCACCAGCCTGGAGTAAAGTGGTACCACCTTGGCTCACTGCAGCCTTGGCCTCTGGGGCTCAAGTGATCCTGCTTCAGTCTCCCACATAGCTAGGACTACAGCAGTGCACCATCATGTCTGGCTCTTTCTATATTTTAACAGAAAAATCTTTTATTCTTTTCTTTTTTTTTTGAGACAGAGTCACACTCTGCCACCCAGGCTGGAGTGCAGTGACACCATCTCGGCTCACTGCAATCACCCCTTGCTGGGTTCAAGCGTTTCTCGTGCCTCAGCCTCCTGAGTAGCTGGGATTATAGGCAGGTACCACAATGCCCAGCTAATTATCGTATTTTTAGTAGAAACAGGGTTTCACCATCTTGGCCAGGCTGGTCTCAAACTCCTAACCTCAAGTGATTCGCCCGCCTTGGCCTCCCAAAGTGCTGGGATTACGTATGTGAGCCACTGTATTTGGCCCTTTTATTCTATTTTTTTCCCCCTCATAAAGAATGCTTTCTATATTATATTTTTATGTAAAGGACAAATATTCAAATTGAAAGGTGAAACACATTAATTCAAGACATATTTATTGAGCAACTACTCTACACCAGACTATACCTGGTTCTAAGAATACAGAGGTGATGACATGTCAAAGATCAGTGCTCACACTCAAGCAGCTCACTGTCTACTAGGAGAGGGTCAGACAGAGAAGAGACAGAGAGACATTTTGACAAAGTGACAATACAATGAAGCAAATACTCATAGTAGAAGGGAACTGTAAAACCAAGAAAGCAAATGATTGTAACTGGGAGTGTTGAGAAATGTTTCCAAAAGCGTTAGGTCTTGAAGCATGAAAAGAAGTTTATACTGAGAAAGAGGGCAAAAGGCATTCTAGCCAGAGGGAGCACCAAACATGCAGGCAAAAACAGATATTAAACAGCATGGCCTCCTTGGGGATAAGCAGCTTGCAATATGCCGGGCATGGTGGCTCACGCCTATAATCCCAGCACTTTGGGAAGCTGAGGCGGGCGGATCACCTGAGGTCAGGAGTTTGAGACCAGCCTGGCCAACATGGAGAAACTCCCAACTCTACTAAAAATACCAAAAAAATAGCCAGGCGTTGTGGCGGTCACCTGTAATCCCAGCTATTAGGGAGGCTGAGGCAAGAGAATTGCTTAAACCCAGGAGTTGGAGGTTGCTGTTAGCCAAGATTGTGCCATTGCACTCCAGCCCGGGTGACAGAGTGGGACTCTGTCTCAAAAAAAAGAAGCAAAGAATCTTGCCATAGCGGATAGGGGAAGAGGTAGCATTAGGAGAAATCCCTAATGTAGATGATGGGGTGATGGATGCAGCAAACCACCATGGCATATGTATACCTATGTAACAAACCTGCACATTCTGCACATGTACCCCAGAAGTTAAAGTATAATAAAAAAAAATTAAAAAAAAACAAACAGAAGCTTGCTATAGCTAGAGACTTCAAGCCTATGGAAGGGTGACAGAAGAGGAAACTAGAAAAGCATGTAAGAGCTAGATCTTAGAAGCCCCTCCACTTTTGTGGGTTCTGGACACTTTTGAGTGATTTTAAAAAGAAAAAAAAAACAGGATTATAGGTCTACCAATCATTAGCTGTGTGACTCTGTCAAGTTACTTAACTCTTAGCATTGGTTTCCTTTTTGTAAAATGAGGTTACTGACTGTTAAGAGGCTCTAAGGAAGTCTGTTAAGAGGATTAAATGAGATAATAGCTAAAATAAATAAGATTATATAAGACAAATAGAAATAAGTATATGAAGAGATGTTTAGCATCATTAATCATTGGAGAAATGCAAATCAAAATCACAATGAGATACTGCTTCACACTCACTAGGATGGCTTGCTACAATAATTTTTTTTTAATTCTTTTCTTCTTTTTATTTTCCTTGTTTTTCCAGAGATACAATAATTTTTTTAAAAACATGAAAATAACAAGTGTTGCCCAGAGTACAGATAAATGAGAACCTTCATACACTGCTGGTTGAAATGTAAAATGGTACAGCAACTTTGGAAAACAGTCTGGCAGTTCCTCAAATGATTAAACATGGAGTTACCATATGACCCAGCAATTTCACTCCTAGGTATATATCCAAGAGTAATGAACACATACGTCTACATAGAAATTGTATACGAATTCAATTGTATTCGTATTGATACGAATTGTATCAAAGAATTGATATACGAATATTTATAGTAGCATTGTTTATAACAGCTAAGACGTGGAAAAAAGCCAAACGTCCATCAATGGACAGATGGGTAAACAATATCTGTATACCCATACAATGGAATGTAGCTCAGCCATAAAAGAATGAAGTACTGATATGGTCATGTGCCATACAACATTTTTGTCAACAACTGATCACATATACGACAGTGGTCCCATAAGATTATAATACCATATTTTTATTGTACCTTTCCTGTGTTTTTATTTTTGGAGACAGAGACTTGCTCTATGGCCTACACTGGAGTGCAGTAGCACAATCTCAGCTCACTGCAATCTCCACCTCCCAGGTTCAAGCAATTCTCCTGCCTCAGCCTCCCGGATAGCCGGGACTACAAGTGCACACCACCATGCCCAGCTAATTTTTGTATTTTTAGTGGAGACGGGGTTTCACCATGTTGGCCAGGATGGTCACTATCTCTTGACCTCATGATCTGCCCACCTTGGCTTCCAAAGTGCTGGGATTACAGGTGTGAGCCACTGCGCCCAGCCTGGGTGTGAATGCCTACAGTATTATGCTATACAGCATTTTGGCCTAGAAGCTACAGGCTATACCATACAGCCTAGTTGTGTAGTAGGCTATACCATCTAGGTTTGTAAAAGTACATTCTATGATGTTTACACAATGACAAAAATCATCTAACAATGCATTTCTCAGAACGTATCTCCATCATTAAGTGACATATGATTATACATACTACAACATGGGTAAACCTTAAAAGCCTCAAGCTGGCCAGGCACAGTGGCTCATGCCTGTAATCCCAGCACTCTGGGAAGCCGAGGTGGGCGGATCATGAGTTCAAGAGATTGAGGCCATCCTGGCCAACGTGGTGAAACCACGACTCTACTAAAAATACAAAAATTAGCTGGGCGTGGTGGTGGACACCTGTAATCCCAGCTACTTGGGAGGCTGAGGCAGGAGAATCATTTGATCCCAAGAGGTGGAGGTTGCAGTGCGCCCAGATCACACCATTGCACTCCAGCCTGGGCAACAAGAATGAAACTCCATCCCCCTCCCCTAAAAAAAAAAAAAAAAAGAATTGTCCTATACATTGGAGTCAGTTATCACTTGATATTTACATTAATAGGATTTTAATATAACTTATATTCATAGTATTCTTGAGTCATCAAAAAAGGTTTAAGTTATTTCCAGAATTATGTGATTAGGTCCTAACAATGGGTAATACATTTCAGATTTTCTTCTTTCAGTACAGTGACTTTATATGTTGAAACAGCAAGTTAGACCAATTTATGTGGGGCATCCAAAATCCAAATGGAACCATTTTAATATCCGTAAGAGTTAAATATTATAATAGTCCCAAGAATATAACAGAATTCAAGATTTCTATCAAGTTCAATGATCTTTAAAAAGGTGGTTAGGAAAGAAAATTACACATTTTAGGAACCATTAAGTTCGAAGGTCTTTGGAATAGAAGCAAAAGACATGTATTTCTTATGACTGAAGATTTAGGTAGCGAGTGTAACTTGAATTAAGGTTGTGGTTGAGTAGATCAACTTTTTTTTTTTTTTTGAGACAGAGTCTCGCTGTCACTGAGGCTGGAATGCAATGGCGTGATCTTGGCTTACTGCAACCTCTGCCTCCAGAGTTCAAGCCATTCTCCTGCCTCAGCCTCCCGAGTAGCTGGGATTACAGGTGCCCGCCATGGCGCTGGGCTAATTTTTGTATTTGTACTAGAGACTGGGTTTCACCATCTTGTCTAGGCTGGTCTGGAACTTCTGACCTCATGATCTACCTGCCTTGGCCTCCCAAAGTGCTGGGATTACAGGGGTGAGCCACTGTGCCCAGCCGAGAAAATCAACTTTTTAAAGATATATAGTCATTAATCTAAAATTTAATGTGTCCCATCAGGGTCAGCAAAACGAATCTTGTTAGCCTGCTTAGCAAACATTCCTGAGTCATAAAGAACTTCTGCTAACTAGAGTGGTAATTGTATTCTTTAACAGATAAATGATCCTTTAGCATTGGGAAGATTTAGAATTAAGTACAAATGCTCCTCAACTTATGATGGGGTTATATCCCAAAAAACCTATTGTAAGTTGAAAACATTATAAGTTTAAAATCCATTTAATACCCCATTAAACCCACTGTAAAGTCAAAAAATCATAAGTCAAGATTTAAGAGCAGTGGTTTGAACATTTGTGTCCCCTCCAAAATTCATGTTAAAACTTCATCCCCATTGCAACAGTAACACCTTTAGGAGGTGCTTTGGCCAGGAAGCCTCTGCCCTCATGGATGGAATTAGCGCCCTTATAAAATGACCTAAGGGAGTAAGTCTGGCCTCTTTTGCCATTCCATCCCTTCTGCCACATGAGGACACAGCAGTCCTCCAATCCAGAGGATGCAGCAACATTGTGCCATCTTGGAAGCCAAGAGCAGCTCTCACTAGACACCAAACTGCCGGGACTTCCCAGCTTCCAGAAGTGTAAGAAATCAATTTCTGTTCTTTATAATTACCCAGTCCCAAAGTATTTTTACAGCTGCACAAATGGCCTGAGACAGAAAAGATTTATAATTATTAAAAACACTTAAGAGAATCAGAACCATAGTTGGGAAAGCCTCATTGAGAAGATGGCATTTGAATAAAGTCCAAAGGAAGTAAGAGAGTGATGTGGGTGTCTTGGGGAAGAGTATTTCAGGCAAAGGGAACAGCAAGTGCAAAGGCCCTGAGGTGAGCAGGCAAGGAGGCATTGGGAGAACATCAAGGAGGCATGGGGGGAAGCAATGGGATATGGAGTCAGAAGGGTAAGGCAGATCATGAGAGGAGCAGGATATGGTGAGACCAGGTGCTGTAAGGCTGAGTAGACTATTATGCAGCTTTTGGCTTTTAAACTGCATAAGAACGGGTGCCACTGACCAATTTTGAGCAGAAAAGTGACAAAAGCTTCATTCAAGGCAATCAAACACATCAAATCCTTTAAATATGATTAACATATCATTGTGTCACTGAGTTAACTAAGCCTATTAGAAATTATTTTATCTAAAAATCAGATTTAAATGACATAGGATGAATCAATATTACTATATCTTACAAAGTTTTTGCTGGCCCCAAATCATTATCAACAGCAAAAGCTGGTGATTTCAGGGCTATGAGATAAGGTCTAGGGGCTTGGCCTCCTTCCTGGAGTCTCCTGCTGACATCTTAGAGGACAATCCACCCAGACACCCATTTGGCCAAGGGGCCCAAGCCAGATTCTCACTTCCCAGTTGCCACTTGTGTGGCCAGAGAGGTTCCCAGGAATAAAGATGTCTGATCCCTGCTTATCAGTGAGGGGCTCTTGCTCCAGTCCACAAACGCATCCATACCTGAGGCATGGAGGAGATAAGACTGGAGCAGAAGCTTGCTGAGGATTTTGGAGGCTTTTCTGAAAAATATCAGTTAAGTTTTTAGAGCAGGGTAGCGCTGTGGTGCAACTGGCCCTTCTGAAGACTCCTCTGGAGGCGCCTTAGGAGGGAAGGCAGGGCGGGAACAGGAGGCCCTGGGCGGCTATGGTCACCCCTGGCCTAGAGGTGAAACCCCACACTTCACACGTGTTCCTTCATCTGCAAAGTGGAATTACTGTCAGCCTGACTAGATGGTTGTTTTAGGTGAAATTAAGTGAAATAATTCATATAGGTGAAAGCACTCCATTTAAATTTCTGCAAATATAAAGGTTCATCAAGCACAGAGGTGATACTGACATGTGTGGTCAGAAGCCCGCCAGGTGTGAATCTACCGCTTCCTAACGCGTCTTGGAATGACGTGGAGTAGGGCCACTGAACAATCAGCGGTAAATAAGCGCATCTGAAGGGGAAGGGAACAAGCCGCTGACTAACTCACAAAAGAGGCGGTCCGCATGGGTAAAGATGAGCATGTACGGTTCCGTCCAGAAGCAAATAGTTGGAGCTGAACATTCGTTAGGCGCGGTGAGTCCGCCCTCGGTTCTAAGCCCAGATGTCGCATCTTGACATAAAACCAAGGATGGAGGCTGCACCGAGAAACTCGGGCTACTGCCCTGGGAGCCAGGCTCCCCGGCAGCGGCCCCGGCCGCGCCTGCAGAAGCTCCGGCCCCGGCCCTGCCCTCCCCGCGCGCCCCCCCCCGGCGGCCGCCCGTCTTCGCGCCGCACAGCCCGAGCCCCTCCAGAGTCCCCGGCGCCCGACGGCTCCAGACACGCCCGGCGCCATCCCTGTCGCCTTCCCGCCGCAGCCACAAGGAGGCTCCGCGCGCCTTCCCGCCTTTCCCCGGGCCGGGCCGGGCCGGGCCGGGCCGGGCGGCGAGGCGGACGCGGGCGGCGACGGCGCGGCCATTGTCCCGCAGCCCCTCCCGGGCGCGCAGGAGGGGCCGGCCCGGCAGGCGGGGAGGGGCAGCCGGGAGCCGGTGCCCGCCAACGCCCGCCGTCGCCCCGGGCCGGGCCAGCCGCCGCCCGCGCCTCCTCCGTGGCCGCCCCCAGCCCCTCGGAGCCGGCGCCGCCGCCGCCGCTGCGCCCCGGGCTGCAAATGGCGCCCGCTCGCCTCGGCGCCTCCCGCCGCGCTCCCGGCCCGGGGACGTCTGGGGGCGGCGCGCCCGGGGCCCGCATCCCAGCACCGCCGCTGCCCGGGCCGTCAGAGCCCGCGGCGCCTCCGCCCGCAGCCAGGCTCGTGGCGGGTCCCGGGCAGCCCCGACGCCCGCCCGCCCTCCGCCCGCGTCGCGCGCTGCCACTTACCGCGGGCCGCGGCGCACCGGCCGGTCGCGCGCGCGGGCCGGGGGAAGATTCCTGGTTCTCGGCCGGGGAAGGACCCCCTTTCGAGGCCGTTCCTTTGCGCCCTAAAACAAGTAGCCCCAACGTGAGAGAAACAAAAGGTATTTGCTGACGTGGGCGTTGGACAGAAACGCCCGAGGGCTGGGGACACAATTAAAGGGGCAACGCACAGATTTCAGGCACCAACCAGCAGCTTCGCCCACTCCCCCTGCCCTTGCCCACACCCGCTGCACGCTCCAGAGGCACCGAGGTGCCCAGATTCTCTAGCAGTTGACTGCGGATCATGATTTTAGTCAGGAGCTGAAATTTAAAATTGTACTTTACGTTGGGAAAGGCGCCTCCGGAGGGCAGAAGGGCTGGATTTCTAGGATCTGGGGAATTTAGGAAAGAGGGAGGGACTTAGGCGTGCCCACAATTACTGTATAAGTACATGTGACATTATTGTACTTAAGTTTAGCAACGTCAAATGCAAGAGAGTTCCACAAAATTTTCCCTTGTATTGAAGCAGTTATTTTAGTTGAGGATAACCTTTTCTAAACCTCTACAGGTCAGAAGCATTTCATTTGAAGAGGAAAACCCAGAGAGGCTAAGAGAACATAATTCTTAGTTAAGTCCAGAGAAAATATAAAATTAGTAGGAACAGCAAGTTTTGTCTTTTCCAATACAAGCATTCATTGTACACCAAGCCTCCCTCTGACAAATATACGTCTCTAATATTTAGCGTACAGATATCAGGTTATACATTTGCTAAAATAGTAAATTAATGGATTTTCATTGTTACAATAGAAGCATTACCTCTATAAACTAGTTTTCTTGTTTCTTATGCTGGCGTCAGGTACTGAAAAGTATTGTGTTTTAGTAAAACTGGAGGAAAAAGGTTCAAATTATCAAAACCTGTGTTTAACTTTTAATGGATTCCTCTCCTGTTCATAGTCAGTCATATTAGACAGTTTGTAACTTTGATTTCAGGAATAATTAGCTATGCATTTTGAGGATACAAGATAGTCACAATTGTTTCTTAATGTCACTTCTGTTTCACTGCAGAGGTGCTTTGCTATTTAGTTCAGCAATTCCTGAAATTCTGAACAGGTAAGTAGAAACATATTTGAAAACCATTAGGTGTCAGGTGTGTTGGATGTGCTCAGATTACTCTGTTAGTTCCCCATTGAAAATTCCCCCAGAAAGACCTGGACATGGTTATAGTCAAAGGTTTTTCGCCTTAGTTAATTAAAACATACAAAGAGTTCCACAAACCTGATCCTCAAGAGAGCACATCAGGTTGGTGATAAACTCTTTGTTGCAAAGAAGAGCTAAGGAGAGTTTTGTCCCTCACCTTCATTCCCCTAGCTTTGGGAGCTCATGTTTCTCTATGCTGGGGCTCCACCATTAACCAGTGCTACTCTGTTAAATTCTGTCTCCCACCCCACCCTACCCTCATCCCTGTTTCCACCTCTTCAGCTCAAATCTTGAGGGAGATAATCCATTCCAATTTTAACAGTGCCTGCTAAGGGGAAAGTTTTTGCTCTAGGCTCTTGGAATATAGTGGTGAGCAAAAAATTCACCAAGTCCCTGCTTTTATGGGATTTGCAGTCTAGTGGGGGAGACAGATGGTAATCAAATAAATGTATACTTTGAAAATTGGACAAGTCTGAAGGAAAGGTATGCCATGCTATGAGAATATTGATGAAGTGGGGACCTGTCTTATAAGGGAGGGGGTTTGTGTAGGGAGGGCTTCCTTGAGGAAGTTATCTTGACTGGAAATCTGGAGTAGGAATTAATAGGCAAGGGTATGAGCAGTCAGGAGCATTTCATATAGACGGAGCAAAATGTGTAACGGTGCTTGGTAGGCTGGAACATAGCGCAAAAGGCTGATGAGGCTGGAGTGCAGCCTAAGGGAGAGAGACAAGAGATACGGTGGGAGAGGGAGGCAGGGGTCAGACCATCAGGGCCTTACGGGGCCAGGTTGCAAATTTTGGGAGCCATTAATGTGTTTTAAGCTGCATGGAGTGTGTGTGCTATGATGAACTAAGCATTTTGAAAAGATGACTGTGGAGGACAAATGAGAGGGAAGGAAGAATGGATCACAGTGGCCCAGCTAAGAGATGGTGGAATCTTGAGCTAGAGTGGAGGCAGAGGAGGTAGGTGGAAGTGGGGAGATCAAGTGAGGTAGAGAGATAAATATTAGAGGTGATAGGTTGATTCTGGGGAATGAGGGAGAAGGAAGAGTCAAAGACAACTCCCAGCATTTTGGAACTGGACAGATGGTGGTTCTGTTCACTGAGAGAGAAAAGACTAGAAGGCGGCCAGAATTTTTTAAAATTTTGAATTAAAAAAAAAATTCTCCTACTTGAACCCAGGAGGTGGAGGTTGTAGAAAGCTGAGATTATGCCAGTGCACTCCAGCCTGGGCAGCAGAGTGACACTTTGTCTCAAAAAAAAAAAAGAAATTTTGTCATCAAAGTCACATAGGAGGGATGGGAATTAAAAACATGGATATGGATAGAGAATATAACATGAGAAGAATAAATGGCTTAGGACCAAACATTGAGCTACTTCCTCATCTAGTGGGAGGTTAGAGGAAGGTGAAATTTGAAAAGAGTGTGAGAAGACTGGAGAGGAAGGAAGAAACCTGGGATAATGTGGTAACATAAAAACTAAGAGAAAAGGCTGGACACAGTGGCTCATTCCTGTAATCCCAGCACTTTGGGAGGCTGAGGCGGGTGGATCACGAGGTCAAGAGATCGAGACCATCCTGGTCAACATGGTGAAACCCTGTCTCTACTAAAACTACAAAAAATTAGCTGGGCATGGTGGCGCGTGCCTGTAATCCCAGCTACTCAGGAGGCTGAGGCAGGAGAATTGCCTGAACCCAGGAGGTAGAGGTTGCGGTGAGCCGAGATTGCGCCATTGCACTCCAGCCTGGGTAACAAGAGTGAAACTCCGTCTCAAAAAAAAAAAAAAAAGGAAAGAAGGAACAATTGGGCAATAATGCTAAATACTGCTAAGAGGGCAAATCTAAAAGAAAATGTCCATTACGTTGAACAAGTTGGAAATCATTGACTTTAGAGAACATGATTAAGCTTGAAAGATAGGGTAGATATCCAGGTCAGAGGAATAAGTGGGGGATGAAATAGAGATGACGAGAACAGACAATTCCTCTCAGAAACTGGTTTATAAAGGGGATGTTCCGTTACTTTTACTGTGTAATAAACCAAACCAAACTTACTAGTAGAAAACTAAAACCATTGTATTATGCTCCTGTATTATGCTCCTGACCTGGGTCAGGTCACGGCAGGGACGGCTTGTTTATTTTTCCCCCTGTTATCTGGAGCCTTAGCTGGGCAGACTCAGATGACTGGGGGTGACCTGAACTACTAGGAACTGGAATCATCTGCAGGTTTCTTTGCTGAAAGGTTTGGCACCTAGGCTGGGATCACTTGAAGGTTGGGCTCAGCTGAGATTGTCATCGAGAGCACTGACCCATGACCTCTCTGTGGGGCTGGGGCTGCCTGCAGCATGGCAGCTGGGTTCTGAGAGAGTGTCCAAGAGAGGTAGGTGGCGGCTGCATGACTTTTTCTGCCTATCTATGCAAGTTATCACAAACTTGCTAAGATTCAAGCAAAGGGGGACATAGTTACTATCTCTAATGGCAAGAATGTCAGAGAATTTGGGGTCATAGTTTGGAAGTATTACAGGCAAAGAGAGATGGGGGTAGCTGGAACGGGTATGTGTAAAAGAATTTTTTTTTTTTTTAAGATGGGGTCTCACTCTTGCCCAGGCTGGAGTGCAATGGCATGAACCTAGCTCACTGCAGCCTTGGCCACCCAGGCTCAAGCGATCTTCCTGCTTCAGCCTCCCAAGTAGCTGGGACTACAGGTGCATACCACCATGCCTGACTAATTTTTAAATTTTTTATAGAGATAGGGATCTCCCTATGTGGCCCAGGCTGGTCCCAAACTCCTGGGCTCAAGTGATCCTCCCACCTGAGCCACCTGAAGTGCTGGGATTACAGGTGTGAGCCACCAAGGCCAGCCAGTAATTTATTATACAGCAATACTGCTAAGAGAACAAATCTTAGATCACTTATACAGATTGTGGTACCCAGAAGTGCTGCCATAACAAAAACCTAAAAATGTGACTTTGGAACTAGACAGTGGGTGGAAAGGCTTTGAGGTGTTAGTGAAAACTTGAAGAATCTTCTATAAAAAAAAATAGACAACTTCTGCCGGGCACAGTAGCTCATGCCTGTAATCCCAGCACTTTGGGAGGCCGAGGCGGGTGGATCACGAGGTCAAGAGGTCGAGACCATCCTGGTCAACACGGTGAAACCCCGTCTCTACTAAAAATACAAAACATTAGCTGGGCATGGTGGCGCGTGCCTGTAATCCCAGCTACTCAGGAAGCTGAGGCAGGA
>NW_016107366.1:10127046-10128545 GCF_001604975.1 Cebus imitator | reverse complement strand
GCCTGAACCCAGGAGGCGGAGGTTGTGGTGAGCCGAGATCGCGCCATTGCACTCCAGCCGGGGTAACAAGAGCGAAACTCCATCTCGAAAAAAAATAAAATAAAATAAAATAATGTAATAGGCATGTGACTTATAGATCACCTCAATCAAACAGAGCTTCTAAGAAGCTTAAGGGGTTAAGGGGCTGGGCACAGTAGCTCACACCTGTAATCTCAGAACTTTGGGAGGCCAAGGCAGGCAGATTGCTCAAGGCCAGGAGTTCAAGACTAGCCTGAGCAACACAATGAGGTCCTGTCTCTACAAAAACAAAAAAAATTGGCGGGACCTGGTAGCTCATTCCTGTAGTCCCAGTTACTCAGGAGGCTTGAGGCTTAAGCCCAGGCAAGCTTAACGGCTGTTCACAGAAGAGGCCCAAGGTAGAAAAGAACCTATCTTGAAGAGATTTTTGGGGGTGTCTTCTGTTTAATGGAGTGAACCCCAAGAAGATTCACAAGAGACCTATGTTTCAAAGAGCGTGTTTAGGGCTGGGCGAGGTAACTTGTGCCTGTAATCTCAGCACTTTGGGAGGCCAAGGCAAAAGGATCATTTGAGCCCAAGAAGTCGAGACCAGCCTGAGCAATGTGGTGAGACCCCATCTCTACAAAAAATAAAAAAACAATTAGCCAGGCATGGTAGCATACACCTGTGGTCCCAGCTACTCCAGAGGCTGAACCAGGAGGGTGGCTTGAGCTGGGGAGGTCAAGGCTGCAGTGAACCGTGATCATACCACTGCACTCCAGCCTGGGTGACAGAGTGATACCCTGTCTTAACTAACTAACTAAATAAATAGCAATAAAGAAAGTGTGCAGAGGAGCACTGTAAAGGGCCAGAGGCAGTACAAAATGATAGAAAATGGAAAGATGTCTTCCAACCCCAGAAGTTCTACTGGCAGGATACAATCTGTGAAAACTGCACAACTATAAATATGGGCCACCTTTCACATAAAAGGAAGAGTGATTCAGAGGGCAGAAATAAGAGCCTGGAAGGTAAAACCAAAAGTCAGGAATAATTATTTCCAGGCCCTGCATCTTAATCAAGGATTTCCAACACTTGCCCAGTTGGATTTCAGAATTGCTATGGACCAATGCTTCATTTGTGCCCACATTTCCCCTCAGTTTGAGGATGAATGTCTATTTTATTTTACTTTATGTATTGTTTTTTTGAGACAGAGTTTCACTCTTGTTGCCCAGGTTGGACTACAATGGTGCAATCTCGGCTCACTGCAACCTCTGCCTCCCGAGTTCAAGTGATTCTTCTACCTCAGCCTCTGGGGAAGCTAGGATTGCAGGCACATGCCTCTATGCCCGGCTAATTTTTGTATTTTTAGTAGAGATGGGGTTTCATTATGTTGGCTAGGCTGGACTCAAACTCCTGACCTCAGTTGATCCAACTGCCTTTGCCTCACAAAGTGCTGGGCTTATAGGTGTCAGCTACCGTTCCCGGCCTTTTTTTTTTTTTTT
>NW_016107366.1:10124609-10125701 GCF_001604975.1 Cebus imitator | reverse complement strand
AATATATATAAAGGGTCTTACTACGATGCCCAGGCTGGTCTTGAACTCCTAGCTTCAAGTGATCCTTGTGCCCTGGCCTCCCAAAGTGCTGGGATTACAGGTGTGAACCATTGTGACTGGCCTGGATTCCTTTTTATATTTACCTGTTAACAAAAATTTTTATCCTCCTGTTTTCATCTTTTCTATTTATTTCTTTTTGTTTTAAATATATCTTTTGAGAAATCATATTGTTGGATTTTTTTTTTTTCGATGGAGTCTTGCTCTGTAACCCAGGCTGGAGTGCAGTGGAGTGGAGATCTCAGCTCACTGCAACCTCCGCTTCCCAGGTCCTGGTTCAAGCAATTCTCCTGCCTCAGCCTCTTGAGTAGCTGGGATTATAGGTGCATACCATCATGCCCAGCTAATTTTTGTATTTTTAGTAGAGATGGGGTTTCACCACGTTGGGCAGGCTGGTCTTGAACTCCTGACCTCGTGATCTGCCTGCCTTGGCCTCCCAAAGTGCTGGGATTACAGGCGTGAGCCACCTCGCCCAGCTTATTGTTGGAATTTTTGAAAATCTCTTCTAAGCTGGCACAGTGGTTCATGCCTGTAATTCCAGCACTCTGGGAGGTTGAAGCAGGAGGATTGCTTGAGCCAAGGAGTTCAAGACTCACCTAGGCAACATAGGGAGACCCTGTCTCCACAAAAAATTAAAAAATTAGCCGGGTGTGATCACATCCTGTGATCCCAGCTACTTGGAAGGCTGAGGTTGGAAGATTGCTTGAGCCCAGGAAGTCAAGGCTACAGTGAGCCATGACTGCACGACTGCACTCCAGCCTGGGCAACAGAGTGAGACCCTATCTCAAAAAAAAAAAAAAAAACTAGCTGGGTGCTGTGACTCACTTCTGTAATCCCAACACTTTGGAAGGCCGAGGTGGTAGATGACAAGGTCAGGAGATTGAGACCATCGTGGCTAACACAGTGAAATCCCGTCTCTACTAAAAATACAAAAAATTAACCAGGTGTGGTATGGCACGTGCCTGTAGTCCCAGCTACTTGGGAGGCTGGAGGCAGGAGAATTCCTTGAACCCAGGAGGTGGAGGTTTCAGTGAA
>NW_016107366.1:10117442-10119318 GCF_001604975.1 Cebus imitator | reverse complement strand
CAGCTACTTGGGAGGCTGAGGCAGGAGAATTGCTTGAACCCAGGAGGCGGAGGTTGCAGCGAGCCAAGATCGTGCCATTGCACTCCAGCCTGGGCAAAAAAAGAAAAACCCAATAAAAAAAAAAAAAAAAAAAAAAAAATTGCAAATATGGACAAAGACGAACTTTACCAAAGTATTTGAACACTTTTATTTCTCCTATCTTGCAGCATCTCCTGGATGTGTTTCTTATCTTGAGTACTCTCTTCAAGGTTGTATTCAATGTTTGTCTTTGTGTAACAAAGCTTCCAAGGCATTGTGTGCTGGAGAATATTTTTATTATGCTCTAACATTTGAATGGCAAATTGAATGGATATAAAACTCTAGATTCAAAAACAAAAAAAAAATTCTAGATTCAGTGTGCTCTTTGATACTTTAAAACATATTGCTCTACTGTAGAAGTATTCTGCCAAAACCAAAAACAAAACAGAAAAACCATATGGCTCTATTTTTATCTTGCATCCAGCATCGCTATTGAGTAGTTTGGTATCAATTTGCTATTTCTTTTTTTTTTTTTTTTTTTTTTAAGAGATAGGGTCTCGCTATGTTGCCCAGGCTGGAGTGCAGTGGCTATTCACAGGCGCGATCCCACTACTGATTAGCATGGGAGTTTTGACCTGCTCCGTTTCCAACCTGGGCTGGTTCACCCCTCCTTAGGCAACCTGGTGGTCCCCTGCTCCTGGGAGGTCACCATATTGATGCCAAACTTAGTGCGGACACCCAATCGGCATAGCGCACTACAGCCCAGAACTCCTGGGCTCAAGTGATCCTCCCACCTCAGCCTCCAGAGTAGCTGGGACTATAGGCACACACCACCACGCCCAGCCTGACCTGTTCTTTTATATTTTATATTGGTTAATGTTTTGTTGCTTTTATGTTGTTCTTCCTTTTAGTCCATTGGCTAGATTTTATTCTGCTAAACATTTATATTTTGCTCATTGTAGTTGTCTTTCTTTATTACTTATACTCATGGTTTTTGCATTTCTGGATATAACAAATGCACTGATATCTATTTTTTCCCCTAATAAGAATATACTTAAGGCTATGCTTGGTGACTCGCACCTGTAATCCCAGCATTTTGGGAGACCGAGGTGGGTGGATCACCTGAGGTCAGGAGTTCAAGATCAGCCTGGCCAACATGGTAAAACTCTGTCTTTACTAAAAATACAAAAATTAGCCAAGCATGGTGGCAGGCACCTGTAATCTTAGCTACTCGGGAGGCTGAGGCAGGAGAATTGCTTGAATCCGGGAGGCCAAAGTTGCTGTGAGCCAAGATCGTGTCATTGCACACCAGCCTGGGCAACAAGAATGAAACTCTGTCTCAAAAAAAAAAAGAATATGCTTAAGCATATCTTCATGTATCTTCTTCATCCCCTCCAATATGGGTGTTACTTGTTATGAATGTATTTTTCCTTTTTTTTTTTTTTTGAGAGTCTTGCTCTGTTGCCCAGGCTGGAGTGCAGTGGTGCGATCTCAGTGCCCTGCAACCTCTTCCTCCTGTCTCAGCCTCCCAGGTAGCTGGGATTACAGGCACCTAGCCTTCATGCCCGGCTAATTTTTGTGTTTAATAGAGACAGGGTTTCACCGTGTTGGCCAGGCTGGTCTCAAACTTCTGACCTCAAGTGATCTGCTTGCCTCAGCCTCTGAAAGTAAGGGGATTACAGGCATGAGCCAACAAACCTGGCCCCTTTTATTTTCTTTAATACAAACCTTTTTTTTTTTTTCAAATTTATTTTTCTGTTAGCAGACCCTCAATATTAAAACATTTTCTTTAAAGACAAAGACAGGCCAGGCACAGTGGCTCATGCCTGTAATCTCAGCACTGTGGGAGGCCCAGATG
>NW_016107366.1:10112789-10116042 GCF_001604975.1 Cebus imitator | reverse complement strand
TTTGTATTTTTAGTAGAGACAGGGTTTCACCATGTTGATCAGGCTGGTCTTGAACTCTCGACCTCCTGATCTGCCTGCTTTGCCTCCCAAAGTGTTGGGATTACAGGTGTGAGCCACCACACCTGTTTTTTGTTTTTTGAGACAATGTCTCACTCTGTCGTTCAGGCTGGACTGCAGTGGCACGATCTGGGCTCACTGCAACCTCTGCTTCCTGGGATCAAGTGATTCTCCTGCCTCATCCTCCCAAGTAGCTGGGATCACAGGTACCTACCACCACACCCGGCAAATTTTTGTATTTTTAGTAGAGATGGGGTTTCACCATGTTGGCCAGGCTGGCTTAAATTCCTGACCTCAGGTGACCTGCTCACCTCAGCCTCCCAAAGTGCTGGGATTACAGGCATGACCCATCGCAACCTTCTATGTATTTCATTCTTATTTTAAATTTTGGATCCTTCTAATAATTCTTAGATTATATATCTATGTATATAACACCACTACACAATGTGTGCATGTGTAATTTAGCTTACCCCCCTCTTTTTATTTTTTTGAGACAGGGTCTAGCTCTGTCACCTGGGCTGGAGTGCAGTAGTGCGATTATGGCTCATTGCAGCCTTGACTTCCCAGGCTCAAGCGATCCTACTGCCTCAGCCTCCTGTGTAGCTGGGACCACAGCCGTGCACCACCACAGCCAGCTAATTTTTTTTTTTAGATAGAGACAAGGTTTCATGTTGTTGCCTAGGCTGGTGTCTAATTCCTGAGCTCAAGTGATCCTCCTGCCTCAGCCTCCCAAAGTGCTGGAGTTACAGGCATGCAACACCTTACCTGGCCTATTTTTATTTTTTTTGAGACAGAGTCTCATTTTGTTATCCAGGCTAGTCTCGTACTCCTGGCCTCAAGTGCTCTTTCCACCTCAGCCTCGCAAATGTTGAGTTTACAGGCATGAGCCGCCATGCCGAGCCAGCTTACCCTTTTTCTCATGGTGGTTGTATTTTGGCCTGTAAAGTCATGTTCCCTGGAGTACTGGCTGCTCTGTCTGCTAATTCAGCGTTTCTCAAACTGTGGTAAAGAACCAGATTATTTTTGTTCCCAATCTCTTGTGGCCCTATTTACTGCAACAATATTAAATTGCTGTGAAACTTTTAAAATGCTTGCTTTCACTTTCTCTACTTACCATAGACTAGGTACATCAGTCTTTGAACCAGGCTTTGATTAGTATGGTCCTAATGTGTGTTGGAAGGTGTTATTCAGGATGGTATACTGTATTAGTCTTTCCAAATGTTCCCTCCTTCACCCCAAGAGGATTGTACATTTCCAGCCATTGCTATGTGACTTACTTTCTTTTTTTTTTTTTAAAGATGGGGTTTCACCATGTTAGTCAGGCTGGTCTTGAACTCCCAACCTCAGGTGAACCGCCCGCCTTGGCCTCCAAAGTGTTTGGATTACAGGCGTGAGCCACTATGCCCGGCCTGCTATGTGACTTTCAATGACTCTCTGTTGAAGTGCAGTTCCCTGCCCCAGTGTCTGGCTTGGCCTTGGGACCTGCTTGGGCCAATGGACTGTAAGCAATGACGGCGTGCCAGCTCTGAGCAAAAGCTTTAAGAGGCATGATGCATTTTCACCAGCCATCTTGTTCTTCCTCTCTGCTGCAAAAACAATATGACACAAGTAAGGGTTGCTCTACAGCTCAGCCTAGGTCATGGAGTGAGTCTTGGAAGCTGCCCTGCAGTCACCAACAAGTAAAGTGAGCAAGAAATAGATGTTGGTTTTTGTAAAGCAAGGGTTGCCAAATTACAGTCCATGGGCTGAACCTAGTCTACTCTCTGTTTTTGTAAGACCTACAAGCTAAGAATTTTTTTTTTTTTTTTTGCCTTCTTTTTGTATGTGTGGGTGTGAGACAGGGTCTTACTCCACTGTCCAGGCTGGAATGCAGTCATGCAATCACTCGACCTGCTGGACTCAAGTGGTCCTCCCATGTCAGACTCTCAAGTAGCTGAGACTAGAGGTGCATGCCACTGTGCTCAGCTAATTTTAAAAAATTTTTGTAGACGTGCAGCTTCACCATGTTGCCCAGAGTAGTCTCAAAGTCCTGAGCTCCAGCCTAGGCCTCCCAAAATTCTGAATTACAGGCACCAGCCACCATACTCAGCCTTTTTTTTTTTTCTTTTTGCATTTTTGAAGGGTGGAAAAGTAATCAGAAGAAGAAGAATATTTTGAGATATGAAAACTACATGAAATTCAATTTGCTAGTATTCATAAATAAAGTTTTATTGGAACACATCCAAGCTTATTTATTTATATATTGTCTGTGGCTGCTTTCATGCTATAACTGCAGAGCTGAGTAGTTGCAACAGAGATGCTCATTCCACAGAGCCCAAGATATTTACTACTTGGCCTTTTACAGAAAACGTTTGCTGGCCTCTGTTGTAAGCTAAAGAAATTTTGAGGTTGGTTGTTACCTCAGCAAAGATGACTAACATAGTCAAGATGAATTTAAGGAGAGAGAGGGAGTAGCCTCAGAGAAGGGAGTGCCAGGCACCACAAAACCACTCACTCCTGTTTGCCCTCACTGTGGTCCGGTGGCCCTTCTGAGCTTTTACTTTTAAACTCCTTGGAGGAAGTAGCATTGGGATGAGGCGGTCTCTTTCTTGGCTTGTAATTCCTTAGCCTTGGGTATTTGGAGGAGAGGCTGACAGACTGAATGGCCACCTGCTGACTCCCTCCCCATTCTCCCAGCAGGACTTGGCGCTGCCCTGACTTCACTCTGTCAGTGCTGGCAGCCTGGGCTTTACTCCCTCTCCCTCTCTCTTTTAAGTTTAATTGGAGCCTTATCTTGGCTCTGTTTTTTTTTTTTCCTTTCATTTTTTATTGATATGTATAGATGTACATATTTTCGGGGTGCATATGATAATTTGATATATTCGTGTAACATGTAAAGATCAAATCAGGATAATTGGGATATCCATCACCTTAAATATTTATCTTTTTAATGCTAGGAACATTCAGATTATTCTTTTTTTTTTCTTTTTGTGAGACGGAGTTTCGCTCTTGTCATCCAGACTGGAGTGCAGTGGTGTGAGCCACAGCTCCAAGCCCTAGTGTATTTTTTTGTTTTGTTTTGTTTTGTTTTTTTTGACACGGAGTTTCGCTCTTGTTACCCAGGCTGGAGTGCAATGGCGCGATCTCGGCTCACTGCAACCTCCGCCTCCTGGGTTCAGGCAATTCTCCTGCCTCAGCCTCCTGAGTAGCTGGGATT
>NW_016107366.1:10108621-10110794 GCF_001604975.1 Cebus imitator | reverse complement strand
AAGGTGGGGAGAGAGAGAGTTTGTTTTTGTTTTGTTTTGTTTTTTGAGATGGAGTTTTGCTCTTATTGCCCAGGCTGGAGTGCAATGGTGCAATATTGGCTCACTGCAACCTCCACCTCCCAGGTTCAAGTGATTCTCCTGCCTCAGCCTGGCGAGTAGCTGGGATTACAGGCCTCCACCACCACGCCCAGCTTATTTTTGTATTTTTAGTAGAGATGGGGTTTCACCATGTTGGCCAGGCTGGTCTTGAACTCCTGACCTCAGGTGATCCACCTGCCTCTACCTCCCTAAGTGCTGAGATTACAGGCATGATCTACTACACCTGGCCAAGAGAGATTTCTCATAAGGAATTGGCTCATGTGATTATGGAGGCTCACAAATCCAAATCTGCAGTGTGGCAGGCTGGAGACATAGGAGAGCTGATAGTGCAGTTCCAGTCCACAGAGTCTGCTGGAGAATCCCCTCAGGGAGGTTGGTCTTTGTGTTCTATTTGGGACTTGAGCTGACTGGATGAGTCCCATCAGATGTTATGGAAGGCAATCTGCTTTACCCAAAATTCACAGATTTAAATGTTGATCTCATGAAAACACCCTCCAAGTTGACACACAAAATTGACCAGCACAGGTAGTTATCTACTAGAAGGGAAACAGAGAGCTCCAAAGAAAACCGGAATAGGGCCAGGCACAGTGGCTCATGCCCATAATCCCAGCACTTTGGGAGGTCGCTGTGCGAGTATCACTTGAGCCCAGGAGTTTGAGACCAGTCTGGCCAACAAATTAGCCAGGCATGGTGGTGCATGCCTGCAATCCCAGCTACTCAGGAGGCTAAGGCAGGAGGATCACCTGAACCCTGGAGGTTGAGTTTCGATGAGCCATGATTGCACTACTGCACTCCAGTCTGGGCGACAGAGTGAGACCCTGTCTCAAAAGAAAAGAAAAGAAAAGAAAATAGGAATAGCAAATGTAGCAAATGGCAAAGAAAACAGGAGCAGCTATTACCTTTAAGGCTGAAGGAGAGTACTCAAGGAAAGAAGAAAGTTGCAAAAGAACTTCCTTTTCCATGCCCACCAAGACTGAGATTTAGACCTCTTCGAAGACGATATGTCTTCAGCCTGCTGGATGGTGAAATTCATCGAGGTACCACAGGTGTGGGCTGGAAGATCAGTGGCCACCCACCAGGGTGCCAGTAAACTTACTGCAGTGTGGACACCATTCTCCATGGAGTTGCCCTGTAGGATCAAGAAGAGTTACACTAAAGCCAGGCGTGGTGGCTTAAGCCTGTAATCCCAGAACTTTGGGAGGCCAAGGCGGGTGGATTGCCTGAGGTTCGGAGTTCAAGACCAGCCTGGTCAATGTGGTGAAATGCCATCTCTACTAAAAATACAAAAATTAGCTGGGTGTGGTGGTGGGTGCCTGCAGTCTCAGCTACTTGGGAGGTTGAGACAGGAGAATCGCTTGAACCCAGGAGGCAGAGGTTGCAGTGAGCCAAGACTGCACCATTGCACTCCAGCCTGGGCAACAAGAGCAAAACTCTCTCAAAAAAAGTTACACTGAAACCACTAACCCCCAAACTCAGCTATTGCAGTGTCCCTCTGGTGCCCTCTATTGACAAGGCCTAACATTGCTCCAGCTGGGAAAGAAGAAATGTTTACAGGGCCCAGCTGGTTGCACATAGCAGGGCAAATAAGTTTGGAGTTAAGTGATGATAAATTGATAATTTACATACATTCGAGGAACAAATAAATGTCTTCATCACCCAAACTGTAACTAGGAGGATCATGAGTTATCTGAGATATTCAAATGAGAAAAACATTTAAATTTAATAAAGAAATATGTGCGACTCTTCATTGCAAGAAAAGGGGGAAATAGGCTGTTGGACAAACCACTGGTGACAGGGAGATAAAAGACTAATAGAAAGCAAAGGGGGGGTACTGGTGCGATGGCTCACGCCTGTAATCCCAGCACTTTGGGAGGCCAAGGCAGGAGATTGCTTGAGCTCAGCAGTTTGAGACCAGCCTGACCAACATGGCAAAACTCCATCTCTACAAAAAATACAAAAAATTATTTGTGGTGGTATGCACTTGTGGTCCCAGCTACTTGGGAGGACCGCTTGAGCCTGGGAGGCACATGTTGCAGTGAGCCAAGATCATGCCGCTGCACTTCAGCCTAGGTGA
>NW_016107366.1:10105020-10106253 GCF_001604975.1 Cebus imitator | reverse complement strand
CGAAGTTCTCGTGTTGTGTTTTTCAGCTCCATTAATTCACTTATATTCCTCTCTAAATTGTGTATTCTTGTTAACATTTCATCAAAGCTTTTTTCAAAGTTCTTAGTTTTTTTGCATTGAGTTAGAACAAGTTCTTTTAATTCACTGAAGTTTCTTATCATCCACCTTTTGAAGCCTGCTTCTGTTAATAAAACACACTTGTTCTCCATCAGGCCTTGTTCCGTTGCTGATGAGGATCTGTGATCCCCTGTAAAGGGAGAGGCGTTCTGATTTTGGGTATTCTCAGCCTTTTTAGGCTGGTTTCTTTCCTTCGTTATAGATTTGTCCATCTGTGGTCTTTATAATTACCGTCTTTATAATTGGGTTTCTGAGTGGACGTCCAACTTGTTGATTCCAGCGCTAAAATCTGAGCAACCCACTGTGGCGGCCAAAACAACAGCGTTATGATTGATGGTGCTTTTCTGACTCTGCACCGAACCCCGCCGCACCAAGGCAGCAGCAAAACCACCTCACTGGCCACAAGAGTCGCGCTGGTGACCCGTGGGGCTCAGCTGGAAATTTCCTGGTGCGTGAGCAACAAAAATTCGTCTGAAAGTGTGGCGTCCTCTCGTTCTCTGTGCTTTCGGTGGGATCTACAATCACGAGCTGCTAGTGATCAGCCATCTTGGATCTCTCTCCCATACTTCTGTTTTATTATGTTTTTTTTTTTCTTTTCTTTTTTTGAGACGGAGTCTTGCTCTGTCACCCAGGCTGGAGTGTAGTGGAGCGATCTCAGGTCATTGCAACCTCTGCCTCCCAGATTCAAGCTATTCTCCTGCCTCAGTATCCCAAGTAGCTGAGATTACAGGCACCCACCACCACACCTGGCTAATTTTTGTATTTTTAGTAGAGACAGGGTTTCACCAAGTTGAACAGGTTGGTCTTGAACTCCTGACCTCAGGTGATTCACCCACCTCCACCTCCCAAAGTTCTGGGATTACAGACATGAGCCACCGTGCCCTATTGTTTTGTTTTTTTTTAATTAAGCAATACTTAAATACTTATAAAGGATTTAAACAATGCAGAAATACAGATGTTCCCAAATTATGATGATTCGACTTACAATTTTTCAACTTTGCAATGATGTGAAAGTTATAGACATTCAGTACACTCCTAACTTATGATGGGCCTCCATCCAGATAAGTCCATCATAAATTTTTTTTTTTTTTTTTTTTGAGATGGAGTTTCGCTGTT
>NW_016107366.1:10101424-10104718 GCF_001604975.1 Cebus imitator | reverse complement strand
TGTATTTTTAGTAGAGACAGGGTTTCACCATGTTGACCAGGATGGTCTCGATCTCTTGACCTCGTGATCCACCCGCCTCGGCCTCCCAAAGTGCTGGGATTATAGGCGTGAGCCACCGAGCCCGGCCCATCCATCATAAATTTAAAACATCATATGTCGATTGACTTAATTACAGTGGGTTCATCTGGGTGTAGCCCCATTGTAAGTCAAGGAACACCCATATACATGGTTAAAAGGCAAAGTCCACATTTGTCATGATCAATTGCCCTAGATCTAAATTATGCACATCCTTAGATCTGCTCAGTGGTCTTTCTTCTCACTGTCATTGAATGCGCCCTCAGAAGCATTGCCTGGTAGTGAGTGCATTTCTCTAGGCTGCAGGAAGGAGGTTTGTCAAGCTCCTCGAGGCAGAGGTCATTTTTTTTCTTTGTGCTCTCAGAGTTTGTCCAGGAGAGCCAACTGTGGAGACCACCCTTGGTCCCACAAGTTGCTCACATCTTTGCCTTTAGCTTATCTGTTGCTGCTGCAGCATGATATTCTGTAAGACCTATTCAGCACCCATGCTTTCTGCTATGGTCTATCTGTCCCTCTGAAACTCACGTTGAATGTAATCCCCATTGTGGCAGTATTGAGGGGTGGGGCCTTTAAAAGGTGATTGGGTCATGTATTAATCCATTCATAGATTAATGTATTAATGGGTTAATAGATTAACAGGTTATCATAGTAGGGGGATGGGTAGCTTTATAAGAAGAGGAAGCGGCAGCTCATGCCTATCATCCCAGCACTTTGGGAAGCTGAGGTGAGAGGATTGCTTGAGCCCAGGAATTTAAGACCAGCCTGGACAACATAGCAAGACCTTGTTTCTCTCTCTTTTTTTTTTTTTAAAGAAGGTTCAGCTATGGAAGAATTAAAAAAGAAGAAGAAAAACCTGAGCTAGCATGCTCAGTAACCTTACCATGTGATAATCTGAACTGCCTACAGACTCTTCAGAGAGGCACCTCCAACAAGGTTTTTGCCAGATATGGCCCCTTGACCTTAGACTTCCCAGCTTCCAAAACTGTAAGGAATAAATTCCTTGGCTTGATAAATTACCTGGGTTTTGGTATTGTTATAAACAACAGAAAATGGAGTAAGACACTTGCAGACTGGCTGGCCCGGCTGGTTTCAGAAATATGAGACTTTTGGGGTGCAATTTGTCTAGTGAGATATGGGAACCATCAGATCAATTCATCTTCAGGTACAGGAGCTGGAGTATGTTTGTAAAACCTCTCTGATGACATCCCTTGAGACCAAGCAATCACCGATGCTTATTGGGAAGCTTCTGGATTTGCATCTGTATGCATCTGGATTTTTGTCCTCTCCTTTCTTACTCCCTTTTCCCCTAACTCCTGCTTTGCTGGGATTACACTATCCCACAAAGTATTAGCTGGCACATAACTGGCTGAGTGTCTGTAATCCCAGAACTTTGGGAGGCCGAGTCTGTCAGATTGCCTGAGCCCATGAGTTCAAAACCAGCCTGGGAAGCATGACAAAACTCCATCTCTACTAAAAATACAGAAATTAGCCCAGCATGGTAGAGTGCACCTGTGTTTCTAACTACTTGGAAAGCTAAGATGAGAGGATCTCTTGAGCCCAGGAGGTCAAGGCTGCAGCGAGCCAAGATCATGCTGCTTCACTCCAGCCTGGGTGACAGAAAGAGACCCTGTCTCAAACAAAAACAAAAACCAAATAAAAAAACTAGCACATAACCTTTGGCTTAGGCTCTGCTTTCTAGAGAAACAAGCTAAGACATTTACCCCATTATTCTACTTCTCCAAAGGTTAGTATTATTGTTAACAGTTTGCTATATATCCTCTTTATATATTCATTTTCCTTTTTGATGCATTCCAAACCAAGTTGCAGGCATCAGTACACTTCCCCCTTAAAAAAGGCACATATATAATTAATTAAAGTTCAATGTTTATAAGCATAAGTTAGATTTTTGTTTTGTTGTTTTATATTCATGATACCTGTATCATATACTACTTTCCTTCCCTGAGGCTGGTTTTTGTTTGTTTTTTGAGACAAGGTCTCACTCTATCACCAACACTGGAGTGCAGTGGCACCATCTTGGCTCACTGCAGCCTCTGCCTCCCAGGCCCAAGTGATGCTCCCACCTCAGCCTCCTGAGTAGCTGGGACCACAGGCACAAACCACCATGCCCGGCTGATTTTTGTGTTTTTTTGTAGTGATAGGTTTTCGCCATGTTGCCCAAGCTGGTCTTGAACTCCTGAGCTCAAGTGATCTGCCTTCCTGGGCCTCCTAGAGTGCTAGGATTATAGGTGTGAGCCACTGCACCCAGCTCAAGGCTGGTTTTTAACAATATGTTTTGATATCTATGTCAGTACACACAAAATTTGTCTTATTACTTTTTCCCAATATTTTGTTACAAAATGTTTCAATGATAATGTTGAAGGTACTTTACAGTGTTCCATAAACAGTGAACACCTGTACACTCACCACTTAGACCTTTCCATTAACATTTTACTAGACTTGCTTTATCTCATATCTATCCCTCTGTCCATTTATCCATTCATTTTCCTATTTGATGCATTCCAAACCAAGTTGCAGTCATCAGTACACTTCCCCCTTAAAAAAGGCACATATATAATTAATTAAAGTTCAATGTTTATAAGCATATTTTTTTGAGACGGAGTCTCATTCTGTCACCCAGGTTGGAGTGCAATGGCGAGATCTCAGCTCACTACAACCTCTGGCTCCCAGGTTCAAGCAATTCTTCTGCCTCAGCCTCTTGAGTAGCTGGGATTACAGGCACGTGCCACCACGCCAGCTAATATTTGTATTTTTAGTAGAGATGGGGTTTTACCATGTTTGTCAGGCTGGTCTCAAACTCCTGACTTTGTGATCCACCCACCTTGGCCTCCCAAAGTGTTGGATTTACATGCCTGAGCCACCTCACCTGGCCCACATTTTTTAATTTCAAGGTAAAATTTACATGCAATGAAATGCACAAATTTTAAGTCAATTTTTGCTGAGTTTTTAAAAATCCGTACACTTGTGTAACCAAAACCTCTGTGAAGTCACAGAACCTTATCTTATTTATTTATTTATTTATTGAGACATAGTCTTGCTCTGTTGCCCAGGCTGGAATGCAGTGGCACAATCATGGCTCACTGCAGCCTTGACCTCCTGGGTTCAACAGACTCTTATGTCTCAGCCTCCCAAGTAGCTGGGATTACAGGCATGTGACACCACGCCTGGCTCATTTTTGGATTTTTTTTTTTTTTTTTTTTT
>NW_016107366.1:10083101-10101414 GCF_001604975.1 Cebus imitator | reverse complement strand
TATTTACTTTGCAAAGCTGTTTTGACAAAGAATGTAGCATGTGTGAGACATATAGTACCTGCTTAATAAATACTATTTTTAGAGACAAGGTCTTGCTTTGCTGCCTAGGCTAGAATGCAGTGACATGGGCCAAGATCGTAGCAGGCTGAGTGACAAAGTGAAACCCTGTCTCAAACGCACCAACCAGTGGGGACAGTCCAGGCCCGCACATGGTAGGCATGTAACTGACACTTGATACATGAGGACAAAGGGGCTGGAACCCATGACTCTTCCCTTCCTTCTTCCCTGAGCACCCATTCTAAGTGAGGCTTCAGGATCGGTGATGCCGTGAGTCCACCATGGTCACTGCCTTCCAGAAGCTCTCGGTCTGGCTGAAGAGCCAGATACAAAATAAAAAAGGACAGTACTGAGACAGAACACATGCAATTCAGAAAGGACACAGAGGAAGCAGCTCCTGCCTTCTGGGCAATCCCAGCAGGACCCCCAGAGGTGACTTTTTTTTTTTTTTTTTACACGGAGTCTCACTCTGTTACCCAGGCTAGAGTGCAGTGGTGCGATCTCGATCTTGGCTCACTGCAACTTCTACCTCCTGGGTTCAAGCAATTTTCCTACCTCAGCCTCCCTGGGATTACAGGCACCTGCCACCATGCCCAGCTAATTTCTGTACTTTTAGTACAGACAGGGTTTCACTATGTTGGCCAGGCTGGTCTTGAACTGCTGACCTCAAGTGATCTGCCCACCTCAGCTTCCCAAAGTGTTGAGATTACAGGTGCGAGCCGCTGCACTGGACAAACATGTGCTCTTTTGTATAAAGATTATTTTATTCAGCGTAATGTTTTTGAGAATCATCCCTGTTGTTGTACGTAGATATACTTCACTCATTTACATTGTTGAGTATTCCATTGTACGAATATACAAGATTATATATATTCTATTGATAGACACCTGATCTGTTTCCAGGTTTGGGCTATTGTGAAGAAAGCTGCTATGCACATTTCTGTACAAGTCTTTTTATGCATTAACATTTTCATTTTTCCTGAGTAAATACCTAAGAATGGAATTGCTGGTTCATAGAGTAGGCTTATATTTAGTTTGCCACATTTTTTTTTTCCCAAAGTGGCTGTACCATTTTACACTTCAAAAAAAAAATGTATCAGTTATTATACATTCTTTCCAAATTTGGTGTTGTAAGTTTTATTCACTGTAGCCATTGTGGTAGGTGTGTAGTGATATTCATTTTAAAGGCTGACCTAGGCTGAGCATGGTGGCTTCTGTCTGTAATTCTTTATTTTTAATTTTTAAAAATTTTAAAATTTTTATTTTTATTGCATTTTAGGTTTTGGGGTACATGTGAAGAACATGCAAGATTGTTGCATAGGTACACACGTGGCAGTGTGATTTGCTGCCTTCCTCCCCTTCACCTATATCTGGCATTTCTCCCCATGCTATCTCTCCCCAACTCCCCACTCCCCTCCTGTCTGTAATACTTGCAGTTTGGGAGGCCGAGGCAAGTGGAATTGCTTGAACCCAGGAGTTTAAGACCATCCTGGGCAACATGGTGCAAAACTCCATCTCTACAAAAAAATACAAAAAATTAGCCAGGCATAGTGGTGTGCACCTGTAGTCCTAGCTACTCGGGAGGTTGAGGTGGGATGATCACCTGAGCCCCAGAGGTTGAGGCTGCAGTGATCACTGCTCTCCAGCCTGGGTGTCAGAGTGAGACCATCTCAATTTAAAAAAAAAAAAGTTTATTTCATTCATTTTAAAGTCTGCATAGTATTTCATAGTATGCAGTGTGTGTGTGTGTGTGTGTGTGTGTGTGTGTGTGTGTGTATACCATATTCCATAGTATGGAATATATATATATGTATATATATACTATAATGTATTTATATACACATAGTGTGTGTGTGTGTATATATATATATGTAGAATATATATACTGTAGGATTTCACAGTATGCATTATGTGTGTGTGTATATATATATACCATACACCATAACTTTCTTGACTATTCTCCATCAATGGACATTAAGGCTATTTCTGATTTTTCCTATTATAAACAATGATGGACAGGCATCTGCACATATGTCCAATTTGCAACGTGTCAACTTGGCTGGACTAAATGACATTTTCCAGAATTTCTTTTCTTGTATGTTTCCTTTAGGGTGGACCATGAGGGCAGTCTGGGGGATATTTGAAGGGCAGAAAATCTGCTGACTCATCTCATTTGGATGCGAAGCAGCAGTTGGACCTACAACTTGTCTACCTTCTCCTGGATCCTCCTTTAGCTTCTCTGACTCATTAGCGAGGTGAACATGTTTTGCTCTATGCCAAAGGGCCCTGACTTCTGTGAGACACCCGCATCAGCAAGGTTGGATTGAAAGCAGTGAAAACTGGCAAGGGTTCCAGTCCGTCTGGAACTGGTAGGGTTCCCGCTTGCACTTGTGGGTCCCAGCCTGCTCCTGATCTTTCCACTTATGTCCATCCTCCCTTCCCCATTGCCTGCCTGCATTTCTTTTTCTTTTTTCTTTTCTTTCTTCCTTTTTTTTTTTTTTTTTTTTTTTTTTTTTTTTTTTTTTTTTTTGTTTTTTTTTTTTTTTTTTTTAAGAGACAGAGTTTTGCCATGTTGACCAGGCTGGTCTTGAACTCCTGGCTTCAAGCAGTCCTCTCACCTTGGCCTCCCAAAGTGCTGGGATTACAGATGTGACCCACTGTATCCAGCCCAGAACCTTATCACCCCAGCAAATTGCCTCATAGCCCATCCAGGTCAATTTCTTTCCTTAGCTTTCTTAGGCAAACATTGTTCAATTTTGATTCCACAAAGTTTAGTTTACCTGTTCTAGAACTTCATATAAATGGAACTATAAATCATGTGCTTTTTTTTTTTTTTTTTTNTTTTGAGATAGAGTCTTGCTCTGTTGTCCAGGCTAGAGTGCAGTGGTATGATCTTGGCTCACTGCAACCTCCACCTCCTGGGTTCAAGGGGTTCTCCTGCCTCAGTCTCCTGAGCAGCTGGTATTACAGGTACATGCTACCACTCCTGACTAATTTTTGTATTTTGATTTTTTTTTTTTTTTTTGAGACAGAGTCTTCCTCTGTCACCCAGGCTGGAGGGCAGTGGCATGATCTTGACTCACTGCAACCTCTGCCTCCCCTGGTTCAAGCAACTCTTGCGCCTCAGCCTCCCAAGTAACTGGGATCGTGGGTGCACACCACCATGCCCAGCTAATTTTTGTATTTTAGTAGAGATGGGATTTCTCCATGTTGGCCAGGCTGGACTTGAACTCCTAGCCTCAAGTGATCTGCTTGCCTCAACCTCCCAAAGTGCTGGGGTTACAGGTGTGAGCCACTGTGCCCAGCTGCCTGACTGCGTTTCTGTAGAAGAGATTCACTAGAAGTAGGATTGCTCGGTCAAAGGGGATTTATATTTTAAATTTTGACATACTTGTGTTAACAATCTTTTTTTTTTTGGCAGGGGATAGGGCCTCACTCCCATCACCCAGGTGGAGTGCAGTGGTGTAAACATGGCTGACCGTAGCTTCAACTACCCAGGCTCAGGTGATTCTCCTATCTCAGCCTCCTGAGTAGTGGGGACCACAGGTATGCACCACCACACCCAGCTATTGTAGTTTTAGTAGAGATGGGGTTTTGCCATGTTGCCCAGACTGGTGGTAAACTCCTGGCCTCAAGTGATCTGCCTACCCTGCCCTCCCAAAGTGCTGGCATTATAGGTGTGTGTCACCATGCCTGGCCAACAAATTGCCTTTAAAAATATTCTGGATATGTTGGCTCACGCCTGTAATCCCAGCACTTTGGGAGGCTGAGGTGGATGGATCATTTGAAGTCAGGAGTTTGAGACCAGCCTGGCCAACATAGTGAAACCCTGTCTCTACTAAAAATACAAAAATTAGCCGGGCATAATGGCGGGTGCCTGTAGTCCCAGCTGCTCAGAAGGGTGAGGCAGGAGAATCGCCTGAGTCTAGGTGGTCGAGGTTGCTGTGAGCTGAGATCGCGCCATTGTGCTTGAGCCTGGATGACAGAGTGAGACTGTTTCAAAAAAAAAACAACAACAACAACAACCAAACAAAAAAACCCTCTTCCTGAAATGTTATCAAAACTGGATATTATGAATCATTTTAATTGTTGACAATTGGATCGGTGAAAAATAGCAACTATTTTTTGACTTGTATCCTCCCCTCACCAGTGAGGCTGAACATCTTTTCATGTTATTGGGTATCGGGTGTTCATTTCTTCTCCTGTAAATTCCTGTCCATAGCCTTTGTCTTTTTTTGTTGTTATTATTTGGGTCTTTTCTTTCTTTCTCTCTTTTAGACAGCGTCTCTCTCTGCTGCTCAGGCCGGGGTGCAATGGCGTTATCCCTACTCACTGCAACTCTGCCTCCCGGACTCAAGCAATTTTCCAGCTGGGATTACAGGTGCATGCCACCACGTCTGGCTACATTTTTTGTATTTTTAGTGGAGACGAGTTTCACTATGTTGGCCAGACTGGTCTCAAAGTCCTGACCTCAAATGATCCACCCACCTTGGCCTCGCAAAGTGCTGGGATTACAGGCATGTATCAATATAAATTCTTTCTTTTTATATGTTTGGCAAATATATGACTCTGATTTTTTCATTTTCAACTTTGTTTATATTTTATTAAATTTTTTTCTTTTTTCTGGAATTAGAAAACCTGAAGTAATATAATATTTTTCATGTTACACAACATTTGGACTATGGAGTAGTCACCCTTTTCTTCTATGGTCTCTGGGTTTTATGTTTTTTCTTAGGAAATATTTTTCTCACATCAATTTTATATTATCTGTTATTTTCTTTTAATATTCTAATGATTTTTTTATGTTTAGAACTCTTACCCATCAAAATGTTATTTTGTTGTATATGATCTAATGTGTTTTTTTCCAATATAGCTATACCCAACTGACCCAACAATGTTTATTTAATAAGCCATCCTTTCCTTCAGATTTAAAAAGCCACTTTTTTTCAGATATTAAATTTGCATATAAGCCAGGTGTGATGGCACGTGCCTGCAGTCCTAGCTACTTGGGATGCTGAAGCAGGAGGATCACTTGAGGCCAGGAATTCAGGAATGTTGTGCATTATGACTGTGCCTGTAAATAGCCATGACACTCCAGCCTGGGCAACAGAGTGAGACCCTGCCTCTCAAAAAAAAACCTTACATATATTCAAGAGTCTTTTTCCACATATAATATTGTGTTCCATTCATCCATCCCCTCATATCTTAATCTGTTTTCAGTTGCTGTAATAATAGAGACTGCATAATTTATAAAGAAAAGAGGCTTATTTGTTACAGTCTAGGGGCTGGAAATCTAAGACTGGAGGTACATCTTGTTGGCCTTTGGTGAGAAGCCATAACAGGGTGAGGGGGCACACTGAGAGCCAAGTGGCTTTGATAACAAATTCACCCTGTGATAACTAACTAACCTGCTCCCATGATAAATCTTTAATCCATTAACCCATAATCCATGAATAGATGAATCCATTCATGAGGGCAGAGTCAAGACTTAATCACCTCTTTTTTTTTTTTTTCTTTTTTTTTAAATAAAGACGGGGTTTCACCATGTTGGTCAGGCTGGTCTTGAACTCCCGACCTCAGGTGATCTACCCGCCTTGGCCTCCAAAGTGCTTGGATTACAGGCATGAGCCACCACACCTGGCCAGGACTTAATCACCTCTTAAAGGCCACCTCTTTATTTATTTATTTTTTTTTGATACAGACTTTCGCTCTTGTTGTCCAGGCTGGAGTGCTCAGCTCACCACAACCTCCGCCTCCCGGGTTCAAGTGATCCTCCTGCCTCAGCCTCCCGAGTAGCTGGGATTACAGGCCTGGCTAAATTTTAAAATATTTTTAGTAGAGACAGAGGTTGTGGTGAGCCGAGATTGCACCATTGCACTCCAGCCTGGGCGACAGAGCAAGACTCCATCTCAAAATAAATAAATAATTTTTATTCCCTAACTCTATTGGGTGTCCAACTGATTATTCACTATAATTCTTCATACCAACTTAAGAATGACTTTTAACTCAGCAAATTTATTTGCATTTTTAAAAGAGGAGGTGTTTAAAACAAATAATTTCGTTATTGTTAGAGGAGGTGTTTTTGAAGGGCAGGATCAATACTCCTGCCAGTGGCCAGTTCTATCACTTTCTCCCCGCTTCCGAAACACCCATTCTCCTTAAAAGTTAGAAATGAAACATATGTGATTATACGGCCTCACCTTATTGCTCCTCCCTGGTTTTGAAAACAAAATTCAGACCTCATATTAGAAGCACCAAATCTGGGGCTTCTGGGGCTTGCAGCAGCTGACTTCTGTGTGCGTTGTTAGGTGACTGAGGACTTGAGGGGACTGAAAGATGAGGCTGCTCACCCAGGGCCGTGTCCCCAGGACTGCTGTTGTAAGAGATTCTTTTCTTCGGAGTGGTACAGGCATGGGTTTCCGAAGGAGGAACCTACTGGGGAGCGTTCACCAAAGGACATGACTGCTGGGGATACAACTCACAGCACAATATTAGCAAAGGGGAAAGAGAGGGTGTCTAACATTTGTGATGGTTCTGCTAGCGACCTCTTCTTAAGTACACCCCCAAGCCGGGCGTGGTGGCTCACGCCTATAATCCAAGCACTTTGGAGGCCATGGCGGGCAGATCACCTGAGGTCGGGAGTTCAAGACCAGCCTGACCAACATGGTGAAACCCTGTCTTTATATAAAAAAAAAAAAATTAAGAAAGTACGCCCCCAAATAAAACTGTCAGCCAATGCTGGCTTTGGCTAAGTGGGCACACGGACTCAGTCAGGCCCACCCTAGGCTGACTTCCACAGTGACCCTTTTTTTTTTTGAGACGGAGTCTCACTCTGTCTCCAGGCTGGAATGCAGTGGCGCGATCTCGGCTCACTGCAACCTCTGCCAACCTCTGCTTCCCGGGTTCAAGTGATTCTTCTGCCTCAGCCTCCCGAGTAGCTGGGAATACAGGTGTGTGCCACCACACCCGGCTAATTTTTGTATTTTTAGTAGAGACAGGTTTCACCATATTGGCTAGGATGGTCTCGATCTTGACCTCATGATCTGCCTGCCTTGGCCTCCCAAAGTGCTGGGATTACAGGCGTGAGCCATTGCACCTGGCCCACAGTGACCCTTTAAAGGAAAAACCTTGGAGGTTGTGCAGAAAATGTTGGCTTCTCCAGAATTAGGTTTGGTTCCTTCCTAGGTCCCCCCCACAGCTGTGCTTTGACACTTAGCAGTCTCTATTCAAGTGCTTCTTTGTCTGTCATTACCACCAGACCACAAGATACCTCGGGGCAGGGCTATATTTCATCCACGCAGGTATCCAGGTGCTCTGTAAGCAGAAGAAAGAACAGTAGGCCAGGCACAGTGGCTCATGTCTGTAATCCTAGCACTTTGGGGAGGCTGAGGCCAGCAGATTGCCTGAGCTCAGGAGATTGATACCACGCTGGGCAACATGGTGAAACCCTGTCTCTACCAAAAATAAAAAAAATTAGCCAGGTGTGGTGGCATGCGCCTGTAGTCTCACCTCCTCAGGAAACTGAGGCAGGACAATTGCTTGAACCCAGGAGGCAGAGGTTGAACCGAGATTGTACCACTGTACTCCAGCCTGGGTGACAGAGTGAGGCTCCATTGCAAAAAGAAGAAGAAAAGGAAGAAGAAAGAAGAAAGAAGAAGAAAGAAGAAGAAGAAGAAGAGGAGGAGAAGGAGAAGAAGAAGGGGAAGAAGAAGAAAGAAGAAGAAGAAAGGGAGGAGGAGGGGGGCGAGGGGGAGGGGGAGAAGAAGAAACAGTGTTGGGGGCCCATTGTGCAAAGAATAAGACCTAGTTCCTGCCCTACAAGGCTGAAGTTTCAGGAAAAGGAAGCCTATCAGGACTTGGGCTCAAAGGAGTAGTTTTCACCAGGGTGAAGTATGGAGTGAGGAAGAGATAAGAGGACAGAAGACAGCCAGGTGCAGTGGCTCATGCCTGTAATCTGAATGCTTTGGGAGGCTGAGGTGGATCACCTGAGGTCAGGAGTTCAAGACCAGCCTGGCCAACATGGTGAAACCCCATCTCTACTAAAAATACCAAAATTAGCCGGATGTGGTGGCGCCGTGATTGTAAGTTTCCTGAGGCCTCCCCAGTCATGCTAAAATGTGTATCAATTAAACCTCTTTCCTTTACAAATTACCCAGTCTCAGATATGTCTTTATTAACAGTACGAGAACAGCATGCATGGGCCACAGAATGATACCCTGTCTCAAAAAAAAAAAGAAAATTTGAAATTCACCAAGGAAGATATATGGATGACAAAGAGACATTGATGATTAGGAAAATGCAAACTGAAACAGCAAGCAAAATAAAACCACCATACCTACTATAAAGGCTAAAAAACAAAAAACAAAAACAAAACAAAGCAAAAACCAACAATATGAAGCACTGGCAAGGATTCAGAACAATGGAACTCTTGCAAGTTGCTGATAGGAATGCATAATTATACAGTTACTTTGGCAAACAGTTTGGCACTTTCTTATTTATGAATGAATGCATGCATGAATGAATGACAAGGTCTCACTCTGCCACCCAGGCTGGAGAGCAGTGGTATGAACATGGCTCACTGTAGCCTTAACTTCCCAGGGATTCAGCGATCTTAAAATCTTCCCACCTCAGCTTCTCGAGTAGCTATGACTATAGGCATGCACAACCATACCCAGCTAATTTTTTACTTTTTGTAGAGAGAGGGTCTCCCTATGTTCCCCAGGCTGGTCTCAAACTGCAGAGGCTCAACTGATCCTCTTGCCTCTGCCTCCCAAAGTGGTGGGATTACAGATATAAACCACCACCCAGCCATTTCTTACAAATTTAAATGCACACTTAGCATATGACCCAGACATCCCACTCCTAAATATTTACCCAAGAGAAATGAAAACATACATTCACACAAAAATCTAGAAATGAATGTTTATGGTAGCGTTTTGAATAAATTCCCCAAAGGAAGCAATAAAAAAAAAATTAATTGGCTCCTAAAGAGCCTTTGCCAAAAGGCTGGTTGATTATGATTGCTCAGAGGGTGAAAGGAATGTGCTAACCATTCCCATTCCTTCCTCTTTATTTTATTATTACTATTATATTTTGAGATGGAGGTCTTCCTGTGTTACACAGGCTAGTACCTAACTCCTGGACTCAAGCAAGCCTCCCGCCTCGGCCTTCCCAGCAGTTTGGAACAACCACTGTGCCTGGTTGTTCCTCCTGACTTTTCTTTTTTTTTGATGTGGAGTCTTTGTCACCCAGGCTGCGGTGCAGTGGTGCAATCTCAGCTCACTGCAAACTCTGACTCCCAGGTTCAGATGATTCTGTCTCAGCCTCCCAAGTAGCTGGGACTACAGGTGCCTGCCACCACATCCAGCTCACTTTTGTAGTTTTAATAGAGAAGGGGTTTCACCATGTTGGCCAGGCTGGTCTCGAACACCCTACCTCAGGTGATCCACCTGCCTCAGCCTCCCAAAGTGCTGGGATTATGGGCGTGAGTCACTGTGCCCGGCATCCTCTTGATTTTAAAGCTCCACCCCTGAATCAGTTTAGATTACCTAAAAGCTACAAACTTAGACAATATGTTTATGATTTAGTGTTGTGTAGTTGGATTTTACTGATGGCCCATTTTAGAAACACCTCTTATGAATTCCATAAAAATGCTGATAAAGGAATTGTCACTGAGCAACAGAGTAAGATCCTGTCTCAAACAACAAAAAAAGAAAAAAGGAATTGTCTATTTTCCAACATACCTGATAGAGGGAACTGTTTAATACATTCCTTTTAGAGCTTAGTGCCAGAAAAATTTCCTTCCTCCTGACAGACATCTTTCCTATAATTATACAATGAGAACTATTACATTCAGCAATCTTTTTGTTTATGCTTTTGGCTGCTAGAAAATTCAGAACTATATTTAATTTTATTTATTTATTTATTTTATTTTATTTATTTATTTATTTTTGAGACGGAGTTTCGCTCTTGTTACCCAGGCTGGAGTGCAATGGTGCAATCTCGGCTCACCGCAACCTCCGCCTCCTGGGTTCAGGCAATTCTCCTGCCTCAGCCTCCCGAGTAGCTGGGACTACAGGCATGCACCACCATGCCCAGCTAATTTTTGTATTTTTAGTAGAGACGGGGTTTCACCATGTTGACCAGGATGGTCTCGAGCTCTTGACCTCGTGATCCACCCGCCTCGGCCTCCCAAAGTGCTGGGATTACAGGCGTGAGCCACTGCGCCCGGCCAATTTTATTTATTTTTTGAGACGGAGTCTTGCTCTGTCGCCAGGCTGGAGTGCAGTGGTGTGATCTTGGCTCACTGCAACCTCCGCCTCCCGGATTCAAATGATTCTCCTACTTCAGCCTCCTAAGTATCTGGGACTACAGGCATGCACCACCACGCCCAGCTAACTTTTGTATTTTTTACTAGAGACGGGATTTCTCCATGTTAGCCAGGCTGGTCTTGATCCTCTGACCTTGTGATCCGCCTACCTCAGCCTCCCAAAGTGCTGGAATTATAGGCATGAGCCACAGTGCCTGGCCTATATTTAATGTTTAATTATATTATCTTTAGCCTTAATTATCCTTCTACTTTCCATGGCTTTTTATTGTTGATATTTATTTTAGGGTCTTTTTTTTGGGAGGGAGATTACAGACCCTCAGCTAATTTTTGCATTTTTAGTAGAGATGGGGTTTTGCCATGTTGGCCAGGCTGGTTTCCGACCCCTGACCTCAAATGATCTGTCCACCTTGGCTTCCCAAAGTTCTGGGATTACAGGTGTGTCAGGGTCTTATATGAGGCCCTTTATTGAAAGGATATTATTCCAGTTACTACTGCTGCTCAACACCCATCTGAAACATAGTGGCAGAAACCACCACCACTGTATAACACTGATTCTGTGGGTCAGGAAATCTGAAAGGGCACAGGGTGTCTGATTTTCTCTGCTCCACCATGTCTGGGGTCTCATGTGGGGAGCCACTCCAAGGTGGTTTCTTCACTCACTAGTTGAGCCTGGGTTAGGCTTAACTGGGGCTTATTCAGAGCACCTCTAGATGGCCACTACTTGTGGCTGGGTGCCATCGGAGAACAAACCCAGAGGGAATGTCCCAAGACCCATAGACTAAATTCCAATAAAACTTAACACAAATAGACACAAATCTGAAATTTCATATAATTTTTACGTCACAAAATATTATTGCTCTTTATATTTTGCTTAATCCATTGACAATTTAAAAACAAGTTTTAGTTCTTAGGGATACAAAAACAGGCTTGGTCTGTGGGCTATTATTCACCTACCTCTGCAAAATTGAATGAAAAAAAACAGGGTACAAAATTTTATGTACAGTATGATGTCATGTAAATCTACCAAAATGTTATTTTTATACTGCGATTATGGTTTATTTTTCTTCCTTGTTTCAAATTTTACTGAAATATTTTACTGTAGTGATGGAAATAAACTTTTTTGGAAGAACAAATGTGGTAGTGTTCACCTTCACAGTAGAATAGACCAAAAATCACGGAGAGGAAGAAAAGGAGAATGAATTACATGATGTTGGATTAGGATTAGGATTGGAGTTTCTCTCTCTCTCTCTCTCTCTCTCTCTCTCTCGGAAAATGTCTACTGTGAAGGCCTGAAAGCAGCACCAGTTCTAACACAATGAAAACACCCAGTGTCTGGATCTGGTTTGTAAATAACTACTCTCCGGTAAACAGAACTAGGGGTCCCTGGAGAAGTTATCTGATTCCAGGGTTGGGGCATGGAAACAGTACAAGATGAGCCTGGAACATCTTGTGCCAGAAGGAAGGAAGTATTCAGAGAACAATAGGGACATGTCAAATGGACGCAGAACGGGCTTCCAGCAGCCAAACCTGGGACAATTTGAACATTAAAATAAATGACAGCAGCTGGGCGTGGCTCATGCCTGTAATCCCAGCACTTTGGGAGGCCAAGAGGGGTGGATCACCTGAGGTAGTAGGGAGTTAGAGACCAGCCTGGCCAATATGGTGAAACCTCCTCTCTACTAAAAATGCAAAAATTGCTGGGCGTGGTGATGCACGTCTGTAATCCCAGCTACTCCGGAGGTTGAGGCAGGAGAATCGCTTGAACCCAGGAGGTGGAGGTTGCAGTGAGCCGAGATCGACACTTTGTCTCTAAATAAATAGATAGATAGATGGTTGATAGAGAGATTGATAGACAGACAGATAGATAGACAGCAACAGATTATAACCTAATGAACGAAATAGGATATCAGCCTGGCTGAGTGGTGCGCCTATAATGCCAAGTTATGCCAAAGGCTAAGGCAAGAGCCCAGGAGTTGGAGACCAGCCTGGGCAATATAGTGAGAACTCCCCACCAGCTAAGGAAAAAAAAGAAGAAACAAAAAAGGAGGCCAGGTGCGGTGGCTCACGCCTATAATCCCAGCACTTTGGGAGGCTGAGGCCAGCAGATCATTTGAGGTCAGGAGTACGAGACCAGCCTGGCCAACGTGGTGAAACCCTGTCTCTACTAAAAAAAAAAAAAAAAAAATTAGCTGGGCATGGTTGCGCACACCTGTAGTCCCAGCTACTTGGAAGGCTGAGGCAGGAGAATTGCTAGAACCCAGGAGATGGAGGTTGCTGTGAGCCAAGAACGCACCATTGCTCTCCAGCCTGGGAAACAGAGCAAGACTCCGTCTCAAAAAAAAAAAAAAAAAAGTATTAAAAAACAAATGGGCCGGGTATGGTGGCTCACACTAGTAATCCCAGCACTTTGGGAGGCCAAAGCCAGGGGCACCAGCCTGTAGTCCCAACTACTCGGGGGACTGAAGTGGGAGGACTGGTTGAATCCGTGAGGTCGAGGCTGCAGTGAACCGTGATGGCACCACAGTACTCCAGTCTGGGCGACAGAGCGAGACCTTGTCTCAAAAATAAAATTTAAAAGGTTTGATGAGAAACGGGTCATTCATATAATTTCAAAGTACCACTGTACAAAATACTTTTATTATAACTGCCAAGTGAGCGTGACTTTACAGCGGAGAGCAGGCAGCATCTTAAAGATAAAAGTGAGCATCATCAGTGATGAGACAAATTGACAAGCTGAAATTGTGTGCCACTTGATGTGCTGCGTTGAGAAGACCGCAGCAGCCCTTCTGAGACAGTCCTGTCTAGGATGCAGAACCTGAATCCAGTCGAGATCAGACAGACAAAGCCCAGTTGAGGGGGGTTCTGAAAATCCGCTGGCCCGCGCCGCGCAGCCCAAGCTTCCCCGTAGTCCGCGGCGCCTGCTCCCGATACGCCCGACGCGGTCCCCCCCGCCTTCCCGCCGCCGCCGCCAGGAGGCTCCGCGCGCCTTCCAGCCTTTCCCGGAGCCAGGCCGCGCGGCGCGGCCATTGTTCCGCAGCCCCTCCCGGGGGGCGCGCCGGAGGGACAGGCCCGGCGGGCGGGGAGAGGCGGCCGGGCGCGGAGAGGGGCGGCAGGGAGCTGGTGCCTGTCAACGCCCACCGCCGCCGCCCGCGCCTCCTACTTGGCTGCTCCCAGGCCCTCGAAGCCGCCGCTGCCGCCGCTGCCGCCGCTGCGCCCCAGGCTGCAAATGGCGCCAGGTCGCCTTGGCGCCTGCCGCCGCGCTACAGGCGGGGGGACGTCTGGGGGCCGCGCGGCCTGGGCCCGCATCCCAACGCCGCCGCCGCCCGCTGCCAGGCTGGTTGCAGGTCCTGGCAGCCCCGACGCCCTCCCGCCCTCCGCCCGCGCCGCGCGCAGCCACAACCATTCCCCCTACACCCCTCCTGCCAAGGGGACCTACGGGAGTCCCAGAAACAATAATTAGATTATTTTAAAATTGTAAAATACATAATATCATTTGAAAATACAACTTAGTGGCATTAAATATTTTCATGGAGGTGTGCAACCACCATGTTTCAAAACTTTTTCATCGCCTCAAAGGCACCGGCACCCATGAGCAGTCACTCCCCACTCCTTCTTTCCCTCAGCCCCCAGCAACCGCCACTGGGCTTTTTGTCTTCACGGACTTGCCTATGCAAAATATTTTCCTTTTTCTTTTGTTTTTGAGGTGGAGTCTCGCATTGTCACCTGGGGTTGGAATGCAATGGTAAGATCTTGGCTCCCTGCAATCTCCGCCTCCCGGGTTGAAGGGATTCTCCTGCCTCTCAGCCTCCGGAGTAGCTGGGATTACAGGCGCCCACCACCACGCCTGACTAATTTTTTGTATTTTTTAGTAGAGACGGGGTTTCGCTATACTCGCCAGGCACGTCTGGAACTCTTAATCTTGTGATCCGCCCACAGCCTCCCAAAGTGCTGGGATTACAGGCTGAGCCACCGCGCCCGGCCAGGATATTTCATATAAATGGAATCAAACAATATGTGGTCCTTTGTGACTGGTTTCTCTTACCGGAAGCAGTGTTTTCAAGGTTCCTCCATGTTGTAGCAGGCATCAGAACCTCCTTTATTTTTTTATTTTTTATATTTTTATCAGAACTTCCTTTTAATGGATGAATAATATTCCACCTGTGTGTGTACGTGCCTGTGTGTGACGTTTTTGTTTATCCATTCATTAGTTGATGGACATTTGGGTACTTCCACCTTTAGGCTATTGTGAACAGACCTGCTATGAACTTTTGTGTACAAGTTTCTGTTTAAGCTCCTGTTTTCAAATAACTAAACACACTTTACTCCCCTTCCAATGAAAAACCGTATAGCCACCTGCAGCTTTTCCCCACCTAATTCTAGGAGCTCCTGGACGTATATCATGTGTGTTCCTATCAACTTTCCTGCCAGCCATGATTTTCTTTATTTAGGAGACTTGTAGGTCAACAACTTTCCTGCCCCTCTCCAGGGCCCCTTTCTCAGGGGACCTGTCCTCATGACCACCACCCAACCCCCGTTAGATCCCCCTGCTTCCTGACCCAAGGGGTGCCATGTGATCTGAGGGAACCCATCTTTTGCTGGGCAGAAACTGAGGTGTTTTCCTTTGGAAGATTTAGACGGAAGGAAAGGACAGTGGTTAGGTCAGGGCTAGGCAGCCCTTTTGAGCTGAGGAATGGGCGGGAGAAAGGTGGTCTTCTGAGAGTGGCTGGGGACCCCAAACTGGTACAAAGAGAAGTGGACAGGAAACATGGGCACACGACTGACCAGGAGCAGCCTCACCCCTGCTTTCTGATTCCAGGTGATCTGATGATTTCATCTCCCAGAATGTCATAAAGTCACTCATTTTAATGAGAAACAAATCCTCTTAAAACTATTCCCGGTCAAGCGAGGTGGCTCACGCCTGAAATCCCAGCACTTTGGGAGGCCAAGGTGGATGGATCGCTTGAGACCAGGAGTTCAAAACCAGCTGGCCAACTTGGCGAAACCCTGTCTCTACTAAAAATACAAAAATCAGCCTGGCATGGTGGCAGGCATCTGCAGCTACTTGGGAGGCTGAGGTAGGAGAATCACTTGAACCCAGGAGGCAGAGGTTGCAGTAAGCCAAGATTGCACCACTGCACTCCAGCCTGGGCGACAGAGGGATACCCTGTCTCAAAAAAATAAAAAATAAAAACTATTCTCAAAACTTTTTTTTTTTTATTTTTTGAGACAGGGTCTCATTCTGTTGTCCAAGCTAGAGTGCAGTGGCACAATCATGTCTCACTGCAGTCTCAACTTCTTGGACTCAAATGAGCCTCCCACCTCAGCCTCCAGAGTAGGTGCAACTATGGGCCTGTGCCACCACACCCAGCTAATTTTTGTATTTTTTGTTGAGGCGGGCTTTCACCATGTTGCCCAGGCTGGTCTTGAACTGCTGAACTCATGCAATTGCCCTGCCTCGATCTCCCAAAGTGCCGAGATTCAGGCGTGAGCCACTGTGCCCGACATATTCTCAAATTTTTTTTTTGAGACAAGAGTCTCACTCTGTCACTCTTGCTGGAGTGCATTGTTGTGGTCTCGTCTCACTGCAACCTCCACCTCCTGGGTTCCAGTGAGTCTCCTGCCTCAGCCTCCTGAGTAGCTGGGACTGCAGGCATGTGCCACCACAGCCGGCTAATTTTTGTATTTTTAGTAGAGATAGCGTTTCCCTACGTCGGCCAGGCTGTTCTCAAACTCCTGACCCCATGATCTGCCCACCTCAGCCTCCCAAAGGAGGCTGGTATTATAGGCATGAACCACCATACCTGGCTATTCTCAAACTTTAGTTTGCATCAGAATCTCCCTGGATGATGCTGATGCTGCTGGTTCCAAGACCGCACTTTATGAATCATTGCTTTAAGCTTGCTTGAGTGTCTGTTCCTTGAGCCGAATGTGCCCTGACCAAGACAGGTTCTCTGGATTCCCTCTGTGAGGTTTGCTGCTGAATTGCAGGTGTCAGGAAAACTGAAATCCTAGCTGCCTCTAGTGTTCACCCTTAGAGCCCATCCAGCAGGGACTCAGCCTCTCTTGCCACTGCCTGGGCCACACCTGTACTGAAAACACCCTGAGAACATGCAGTGTTGAGGAAGTACAGGGCAATGCCCCTGCCCTCCCTCCTGGCATCAGGTGTTTAAAGCAGTGTGGCAGTATTAAAAAAAAAAAAAAGATAGCAGTGCAGTTTGAACTCCCAGCACCTCACCAAGATTATAGGTCATGCTCTGTTTCTGCATGTAGCTCTCCAATGGAAGGCTCAGGCATACTTCCCTGGAGCTGAGCCAAGTGACCATATTTCTCCTGGCCAGATCCTTCCAGTGACTTCCCTAAAAAAAACTTCATACAGATCAGTGGTACCCACTCCACTGACCTTCATACATACCAGACATGTTTAAATCCTTGTGATGCTCACAGATTGGTCCAAAGTAGGGACTTACTCTACCTCCATCCTCCCTACATAAGCAATAACAGATCTCCTCTCCAGCCCAACATCATAGGTGGGCAATCTCTCTGTGAAGGGCCAGATGGTAAATATGGTAGGCTTTGTGGATAAAAGGAGCCTGTAGCAATCACTCGTCACTGATGGCATAAACAATGACAAAAAGGAATGGATGTGCTTGTCTTCCAGTGTAACTTTGTTTACAACAAAAAAACAGCAGGCAGCAAGCAGTGATTTAGCCTAACCCCTGTTCTACCTAGTAGCTTTTTTTCTATTACTAAATGAAGTTAATGAGTCTTTAAACAGATGGAAAGCATATTTAGTGTTAGCAGTTCTATATTATTATGGGAATTTAAAAAAAAATTCTAGGCTATACATGTTTTTCTTAAGAGCAGGCAGTGAGCCCAGCTAATCTTAAATAAACCCAGCCTCTACATTTAAAAAAATGTAAAATTATATCAATACATTGCTGAAACTAAACCAACTTTCTGTCTTCCAAAGAGAAATATTTGAAACTGTTGTTTAAGCAGAAATAATTTTTAAAACAAAAATATGCACGTCTTAAAGATTTATATAAAAAGTGGAATGCCAAAACCACTGAAATGAGAAATCAGATTTAGATGATATCCACTAATTTATTCTCTCATTGTTTTCATTCTTTATATATAAAAAAGTAAAAACAGCAAACCACCACAACCTGGGCAACACTGACCTATATAAACAGACCTGGTACATTACCACTTTAACATAAAAACCAATTCAATTCCAAAAAGCAGGAACTTTCTCGCTTCTTAAACAAGGTATCAGTTGCTATTTTTTTTTAATGGTCAAGATGATTTCCAACGCTGGCTTCTCTTTTTAATAAATATGTTTTGACAAGTGCCTTTGTAATGAACTAATCCATTTGCAAACTTGACAGGCAAAGCTAAAGTCAGTTTCTATTTTTCTTCCAAGAGTTGTTGGACAGTGTGTAACTGCAGAGCTCAGAGCCTAGCATGGCCATGCTTCCTGTGATGTTTGTGTTGTCTGCCTTACTTTTTTCATACATTACACCATGAATTACCCATTCATCAAAGAGTGGTCAGTCTTCTTACACAGAATCTAAAATGTCCTGCCGTGGGATAGTCTGCCAGAAACTGTCTCATATAAATAAATGGTTGGTCCTAACACCATGGCACAAAGAAGCGGGAAAAATGATTTGATGGAAGTTTCTTCTGTTTAGAGCTCTATTTAATAGTTCTCTTTATTTTGTGGGATTAATTTTTTCCTTAACTAAAATCTTGTCCATAAAATTCTTCATTAGAAGTTTAGGTAAAATATTGCCCTGAACATAGAAATAGAAATTCCATTTGACCCAGCAATCCCATTACTGGGTATATATCCAAAGGATTACAAATCGTTCTACTAAAAGGACACGTGTACACGAATGTTCATTGCAGCACTGTTTACAATAGCAA
>NW_016107366.1:10080575-10082497 GCF_001604975.1 Cebus imitator | reverse complement strand
TTTTTTGAGACAGGGTTTCACTCTGTTGCCCAGGCTGGAGCATGATGACGTGATAATAGCTCACTGCAGCTTTGAACTTCTGGGCTCAAGCAATCCTCCTACCTTAGCCTCTCGGGTAGCTGGGACTACAGGTGTGCACCACTACACCCTGCTAACACATTCATTCTAAAGGAACTGTTTTAACTATTTTGACCTTAGCCATTTTAAATTTGCAGGTACCAAATTCAGGTCAGCTTCAAATTTGTGAAGGTACAGAAAATAATTCAATTGTATTTGTTTCTGAGGACAAAATGAGCAACAGAGGAACAAAGGACTTTTTCTTGAACCTAGCTGAGGCCACTGCTATTCTAAACTTGTAACTAGGGTGTCTCAATCTGACTTTATATAAATAAAAACAAAAATTTACCTTGAGATTATTACCTGTTTACTCCCAGGTTGATTTAACCAAATTAAAGATAATCTGCATTTTTGATGGCCCTAAGTTAATTTTAATCCCAAACTTGATAAATATTTCATTAACAACTGGGAATACTACATCTAGGTATTTTTAGATTGTTAAGTGGCTCATCTGTTTTACTAACAATTCTTATATATAATTGCAGACCTTTAAATAAAACGAGCTTTTGCAGTAGACTGATTAAAGTCCACTGAGTCAAGAAATACCTAAGAATACATTTTTACTCAATACCATACTATCATGTGGGCTGCTGACTTAAATATGTGGTTTTCTGTTTCAAATAAGATTGCTCTTGTTACATTCCCTGAATCACACCCAATTTATATTTCAAAAATCAGTTAGAGGCTGGATGCAGTTGCTCACACCTGTAATCCCAGCACTTTGGAAGGCTGAGGTGGGCGTATCACCTGAGGTTAGGAGTTCAAGATCATCCTGACCAAAATGGTGAAACCTCATCTCTACTAATTTTCTCTAAGAATACAAAATTATCCGGGCATGATGGCATGTGTCTGTAATCCCAACTACTCGGGAGGCTGAGGCATGAGAATTGTTTAAAACCAGGAGGTAGCGGTTGCAGTAAGCCAAGATTGTGCCACTGCACTCCAGCCTGGGTGCCAGAGTGGAACTCTGTCTTAAAAAAGAAAGAAAGATCTGCATTGATAACGCAGTGCTCTATAACAACAACAAAAAAGAAAGAAAGAAAAATCAGAGAGGTTAGAAAAAGTAATTTCAAGTTAATAATGTATATTTTTTTACTTTTGAAACTTTTTACAAGTAAAATGATTAAATTGCAATAAAATACAGTATATAAGGAAGTGGACAATGAGTATTTTAATTTGCCGTGTGTGTGTGTGTGTCTGTGTGTGTTCCATCATGGTTTATGTTGTTTCAGATATGTGCGGGCATTACAAGACAAAGAAATTAACTCCCCCATGCTGGACATGTGATTTCCCCCTCCCTGTCTAAGCATTACAGGAATGCAGACCATAATCACACAATGCATACTTTATCATATGAGGCCAAAACAGCATTTTCCTCTCCTTTGGCTCTGGTATGATGGATACCCATGGAAACAAATGTTATCTATGAATGGTCTTTTCTGCCTGCCCAAACATGTCTGTCTATTATTAGCACTGGCCTGGCAGGACCTGGTTTCTTATCCTAACCAGCTGTGTGAGAACTAAAAACGTCATTCATCTGTCACATGGAGTTGGATTAGACTATCTTTCATGTCCCTTCTAACTCTCAAATCTCTTGATTTAATAGTCCTGTCATATATGTATCCTGATTTCTTTTTTTTTTTTTTTTTCCTGAGATGGAGTTTTGCTCTTGTTGCCTAGGCTGGAGTGCAATGGCACAATCTCAGCTCATTGCAACCTCTGCCTCCCAGGTTCAAGCAGTTCTGTCTCAGTCTCCCAAGTAGCTGGGATTACAAGCGTGTGCCACCATGCCCAGCTAATTTTGT
>NW_016107366.1:10065631-10080565 GCF_001604975.1 Cebus imitator | reverse complement strand
ACAGAGAAAGCAAAAATATCAAACACTGTTCCTGGCCAAGTAGATCTTCTTTTTTTTTTTTTTTTTTTGAGACGGAGTACCCCGCTGTCCCTCACTGGAGTGCAGTGACATGATCTTTGCTCACTGCAGCCTCTGCCTCCCAGGTTCAAGCAGTTCTGTCTCAGTCTCCCAAGTAGCTGGGATTACAAGCGTGTGCCACCATGCCCAGCTAATTTTGTATATTTTTAGTAGTGATGGAGTTTCACCATGTTGGTCAGGCTGGTCGCAAACTCCTGACCTTAAGTGATCCACGCACCTCAGCCTCCCAAAGTGCTGGGATTACAGGTGACCCACCATGCCTGGCGTGTATCCTGATTTCTGAGCTATTAACTAGTTCACACGGCCAGACAAGACCCACTCCAGATGCAGTGGGGCTCCTCCCCATCTGTCACAGTACACTGGATCAACATAATGGGAAGTTATTTGTTGTTTTCACTTTTAATTAAAAAATAATAATTTATATACATTATTTTTAAAAATAAGAAAACTATATTATTATTTTATTATTTATGTATTTATTTTCTTTTTTGAGATGGAGTCTCGCTTTGTTGCCCAAACTGGAGTGCAGTGGTGTGATCTCAGCTCATTGCAACCGCCACCTTCCAGGTTCAAGCGATTCTCCTGCCTAAGCCTCCTGAGTAGCTGGGATTACAGGTTCACGCCACTATGCCTGGCTAATTTTTGTATTTTTAGTAGGGATGGGGTTTCACCATGTTGGTCAGGCTGGTCTCGAATTCCTGACCTCATGATCCACCTGCCTCTGCCTCCCAAAGTGCTGGGATTACAGGCGTGAGCCACCATGCCTGGCCAGAAAACCATATTATTTTTTCAATAAGAAAACCACCTGGCTGGGTGCAGTGGCTCCTGCCTGTAATCTCAGCACTTTGAGAGGCCAAGGTGGGTGGATCATCAGGTCAGGAGTTCAAGACCAGCCTGACCAACATGGTAAAACCCCGTCTTTACTAAAATACAAAAAATAAGCCAGGCGTGGTGATGCATACCTGTAGTCCCAGCTACTAAGGAGGCTGAGGCAGGGGAATTGCTTGAACCCAGGAGGCAGAGGTTGCAATGAGCCGAGATAACACCACTGCACTCCAGCCTGGCAACAGAGCAAGACTCTGTCTTTAAAAAAAAAGAAAACCTGATGCATATTTTCTAAAGACCAAGATATTCGGATGTTCTATTCATAGTATAGTATTTTTGCATACCTGAATAAAACACGTAATTTAAACATTGTTAGTGACCGAAGCCACCATATTTGGGAAAAGGCAAGAAATTTCAGCAACTGTTTAAACTGCTTATAAATATAGTATGCCAAAGCTGGAAGTTTACTCAGTAGGAAGAGTAGCTTAGACAGAAAGCTTCTCCGAGGTTCTATGACTGGCTAGGTACCCTACCTACAAATTCTCAGAGAACCCTGTGCTTGTCCTTACTGTCACATCCAACGTGTTGTGTTATAACTGCTTAACTGCTAGTCTCTGTAATTATATACTGCAGGCTCCTTGAGGGCAGGGACTGTGCTGGTTCACTGAAGTACCCTTTGTGCCTGACATACAGTAAGGACTCCATAAATAATTGTTTGATAACTATTGAATGAATCACCAGCCATCTTCTCTCATTGATCTGCTGGGAGCAACAGAAGCAGGCAGGAATAGCACCACATGACAGGAATAAGAGGCATGGTTACCAAGAGCCTTGTGTTTGGTGTTTGCCAGGTGGACAAAGGCTCCCATCAAAGTATGACTGATGGAATACTCAAGCATGTCCATTTGATAGTGTCCCTACAGTATGACATACTATACTTACCTATTATGAGTGACACCAAAGAATACATGATATTCTGGCTGGGATCATTTTGACTGTTAAGCCAACTCCTATGTACCCCTTACCAAAATTTGCAAACTGTGTATTAATCACAAGCAACTAAGCACCAAGAACACTATTCAAGAGAGGAAAAACGGGTTAGGGTGGGTTATATTTTACTAGGAAATTCCTCTGGCTATATTCTATAGGAATTAGGTGCAATATCCATTGTGCAATTGCTTAGCATAGTGTTTGGTAAAGGATTACCAAAGCCTCTTTCCCTTCTGCATGAGCATTTGACCTTTTGTTCACTTTCTAGCTCTGTTCCCCTGGCAACCTAATAAAAATTCATATGTCAACTGCTAGGCAACATTACATATGGTAGAAATGACCCCCAATTGGCGAACTGCATCTGGACTAGGAGAACTATACATGCCTGATAGGAAGCCGCAGCCCTGGGCTTCCCTAAGTACAGTGTGACTCTTGGAACAGACATGTCTTTTATAGGGACCCTGGAGGCCATGTCTATGAAGCTGTTCTAAGAGATACGTGTTCCCATGGGACAAGGGGCTCTTAAGCGAGGGCAGCTTCCAAACTTGCCCCATGTGGATCTGTCTCCTTGCACCTGAACTATGCCACACAGACAGCTGCAGAGACTTCCAGAGAAGAGCAACTGGTTCTGGCTCGCTAGTAAGCAGTGTTTCCCATCTTATATCCTAAGTGAATCTGATGCCAAGTGTGGCATCAGATTATAAACAGATTATAAGCAGATTATAAACATCAGTTTATAAATGTGAATGTTTCTAAACCTTCAGTTGAGCCTAAGACCCCTGGAGGCCAGTGCAGGGGTCTGGCCTCTATTGCATGTTTTTCTGATGGCAATAGATGCTCTTCAGGGGCTATGGATGGTAAAAGATGAGAAGCTGTTTGGTATGTTTTTCTGCTTCCAAAAGAATCCTGACCATACTCTTCACTGTCTGCATGACAGATAATCCATATCCATTACATGTCACCAAGACCTGTATATGAAACAACTGATGCTTTCCCTCAAAATCCCCAAGCTTGTTACTACTAAACCTTCCTCATCAAAGCACATAATCCCTTCCCTAACCTCCACTGATTAACTGACAAAGGTCCAGAAATCAAATGATGGATATAAAAATTGCCCCCCAAAACCACAATTGTCAATGAAGAATTGGCAGAAGCAAAATAACCTACCTGGAGGGTCAAGACGATGCTAAATGTTCCCCTTCAGTTATGAAGTTTCCATCTCATCTGATCATGCAATCATGTGAGTTACTGTCACCTTTTAAAACTAGGACATGTCTAGGAACCAACCAAACTACTACTAACCCCAAAACACTTTTCATTTTTCTCTACAGAAGCATCATTTAAGAAAAGAATTCAAATTTCCAGCACTGCAATGAAAGGTTTGTGGAACACAGTACTGTTGAGAGGAAAAAGAGAACTACAAAAGCACAAAAATCTGAAAACAGTGCCTGTGATATGCACCTGAATAAAGTGCCCCCTTATCAGGTTAGAAGATAGTGTGATCACATCAAAACACAAGACAAGCTACCAGAGACCAGCAACAATGGGAAGCACAGTGGGAATGCTCAAAACAGAGCACATTGGAGCTTCTCACCCACCCCAATCCTCCCAATCCTTTGCCCCTCCCTACCCCGTTACACTAGACTTCACAGAGATCATTCCCTTAATGCACAAGGGACACACACGAGAAAAACCTAGAGTTCCAAGTAAAACAGTCTGAGTTCAGTTGACCAAAGGCCACTCCACTCTTCCCTACAGCTCGCAGAACCAGTGCATGCAGCCCTACCTGTTGCCTTTCTCTCCCTGGGGTTTGTCACAACATCCATTAACAGTAACAAAAAACCCATCTCAGTATTCCAAACCACCAGAATACTTAATTCCATTACATTTTGCAGACCACTAGGTCAGCAGCTTCCTTAAGGAACATTCAAAGTCTGGTGGCTACCAAAATATTTACATCAGAATGGCATCTTTCTGCCAAATGATCAGAATCATGATGCACTATGTCATTTCTTAATTATTATAGGTAAGGCCCTATTTGCATGCCTTCTCAACTTTTGAGAAGGGGGTCCTCATCCCCCAAGAGAAATAACTTCTCAAGAATGTCATTTTGGAATTCCATTACAAGTAAGAGTCCTGTTCCCATCTATGTAATATATCTAATATGAGACAAAAATATCCCTTTGTGAACTTGGGCGGAATGTGCCAGAATAGAAACTAAACCACTAACAGTCTGTGTTGGGCTCAACTGTAAATTTACTTAGTATAAAAATATCACCAACCCCACAAATTAAACCTCAAAGACACTGTGATTATAAATACTGATCACCTAATGGGAACATAAATTTAAAAGAGGACCAATTTATGATCTGATAGTCTAGACAAAGGAAGTATCTCCTTTAAAAGTGACAGAATTCAGTGATCCAGTTTTTACCAGTGCCTATACACAAACCCTGAACAGTCTACCAGGAATGCAAGAATCTGAGATATTATGGAAGAAAGAGAATCATTTAAATAACAAGCGTCACATTCTGTTTTCCTCCTAGTGATTCTACCTCTTTAAAAATTAACAAAATGATCAGAACCTAGTAATGGTTCTGGATGTATAAATGAGTCAGAATTTTCTAAGTTTACACATTATAAACCTAAATCAGATCTTGGGCAAGCTGTGAACCATCTGGCCTCAGCTTCTCATTTTGCTAATCCACTGTTTTCTAAAACTTGTGAGAGCATAAAGGCCTATTAAATATGAAGGTCAGCCAGGCATGGTGGCTCACGCCTATAATCTCTGCACTTTGGGAGGCTGAGGCAGGCAGATCACTTGAGGTCAGGAGTTCAAGACCAGCCTGGCCGACATGGTGAAACCCCGTCTCTACTAAAAATACAAAAATTAGCCGGGTGTGGTGGCGCATGCCTATAGTCCCAGCTACTCGGGAGGCTGAGGCAGAAGAATCACCTGAATCTGTGAGATGGAGGTTGCAGCAAGCCGAGATCACACCATTGGACTCCAGCCTAGGTGACAAGAGCGAAACTCCATCTCAAAATAAATACATACATAAAATTAAAAATAAATAAATAAATATTATGAAGGTAAAAGGTAGCTTAATATAGAACACAAAATTGAGTCCATTCATGACAGATCCCTTTAAAAAAATCCTACTTTATCTCACAGCAGAGTTTCTCAACCTTGTTACTACTGATATTTTGAATTAGACAATTCTTTCTTGTGAGGACTGTCCTGTGCATTTTAGGATGTTTGGCAGCTTCTCCGGCCTCTACACACTAGATGCCAGTAGCAACCTGACAGGCACAAAAATCACCCCCAACTGAGAATCACTGTCCTACAGTGAAATCTCTACTGTAAAATGTTTTACCCAGTGATATGAATAGGTCACGGAATCACTGAAGACCATAGCTCCACTGGAGAAAGCAGGCAGAAAAGTTGAATTATGAGGTAGAAAAGTCATCAAAACATCAGAGATAATTTTAACAGAGAAAGCAAAAATATCAAACACTGTTCCTGGCCAAGTAGATCTTCTACACATCCATTTAGGTTTCCTTTTTGCTGAGGTCCCACTTTTAAAATAACAGTTAATGTTTTTATTTCAGATAAGTATCTCTGGTCTCTGATAATTTTCTTGATCTACAATGATATTTTTCTTTCTTATTTATTTATTTTTTGAGACAGGGTTTCACTCTGTTGCCCAGGCTGGAGGGCAGGGCACGATCTCAGTTCACTGCAACCTCTGCCTCCTGGGCTCAAGTGATGCTTGTAGCTGGGATTACAGGCACGTGCCACCACTCCTGGCTAGCTTTTGTAGGGGTTTCGCCATGTTAGCCAGGTTGGTCTCAAACTCCTGACCTCAAATGTTCCACCTGCCTCAGTCTCCCAAAGTGCTAGGATTACAGGTGCGAGCCACTGCCCTCAGTCAAGAACGATATTTATCAAACTACCTGTGTTAAAAGAAGTTTTAAAATTTCCAATCTACTGCAAACCAATATGTGGTCCTACTATCCAACTTCTGCACCATGTGGGTCTCTAGCTAAGCAGACCTGAGCTGGTCTATACCCCACTCAAGAAGACAAAACCATGAGTCACAGCAATGTCAAAGTGTTATCAATGTTTCTATGTGCATAGTCTTAATTTCTGACATTCCTTGTAGCAGACTGGTTGAAAACAATTTACAGAACAGTGCCTATCTGTGGGCCACAGTTTGAATTACACTGTTGCAGTTTTAACTACTATTGAAAAGTACCTCTTAAACACTTTTCTATGCTTTGGCTAACATTTACAAGCCAACTGATAATGTCTTTGACTTTTGTTGTTCAAGAGACAGAAAGAAAAGTGACTTTACCACCTTTTGAAACACAACTATACTTAAAGGAAGAAAAGATTTCTTTTAAAATCTGTTTTGGATATTTTAACATAAGACAAAACTATGGGAAGTGCCTTCAATTACATTCCTAATTCCTAATACTGCCTGCCCTTTAGCCCTTTAGAGTTTCAGCCTCTTTTGTTACAATAATTGTGTGGCTGCGAAAAGTAGACTGCTTTTAAAAGTAGACTACTAACCTTCCCTTTCCCTCACGAGGATCTTTTGAACGATGAACGTTTTAGAAATGTAACTTGGTGATATGGGCTTATACTTTCCCTCCAATTAAAATTCTAGGCAATGAGGTAGAAGGCAGGACTCAACTTCAAAGACCGGACTCAGACATGGACCAAATTGAGGACTAGCTAAAACAGGGCAGTGGTGGTGGGGGGTGCAGGAAGCAGCTTTCCATAAGAAATGCTCATCACTGTGCCATGTTAATTACCATTGCCATGGCAACACCTGGAAGTCACTGCTCCTTATGATGGCAACCACCCAGCGACTTGGAAGTTACCACCACTTTCCTAAATATTGCTGCATAATCTGCTCCTTAATTTGTATTTAACTGAAAGTGGGTATAAATATGAGTAACGACTGGCCTCTGAGCTGCCACTCTGGGCACACTGCCTGTGGGGTAGCCCTGCTCCGCGAGGAGCGGCCCCTCTGCTGCTGCTGTGCACTACTGCTTCAATACAAGCTGCTGTCTAACACCACTGGCTCACCCTTGAATTATTTCCTGGGTGAAGCCAAGAGCTCCCCTGGGCTAAGCCCCAATTTTTGGGCTCACCTGCCCTGCATCAGCATAAACTAAGTAAAAGAATGTCAAGGGCGGCTACATTTCCAAGTTACACAGCTCTAACTTTTAGAAAATGCTGGAAAATGTAGGGGAGCATTTTGAGTTTTGCCCAAATGACTTGTTTTATGATAACAGAACAGGTTGTATGTATAGAATCGTCAAATACCAAACCAGACAGGGAAACCATCCAGACCTGGGCTCACAGCCTCCCTTTTCAGGGCTAAATTAAAATGTAATTCAACTGGGCAAGTTAGGATGCCATAATGAGTCTTTCAGATCATCCCCATGTTTGTCTACCCATAAATACTGCAAGCCTTTAAAACTGCCGTCCTAGATTTAGAGAGTACCTTTTATGATCATGTAGCCAGACCTCCCTGCCTGCTTTATATCAATGAAGGTTTCTCTTTAATACTTTGCCAGAAAATTTAATGTGGAATTCATTAGGAAAGGCCTGGCAAAGGCAAAACTGATCCCACAACTTAAGGGTTTTCAGAGAAAGAGGATAACAAAGGAATGCAGAGGACTGAGTCAATAGAAAAACAAACATGGATATTTTCTTATCTTTCTCCTAACCAGAGTTTGGACGCACAGCAAGAAAAACAGGAGACCTCAGAACCTGCCTTGATTCACTCAGAACTAAGGAGTGGCCAGCAAAGCCCTCAGAAACCAAGGGCACCACACAAAAAAGTTATCTGTCCTTTGAGTCACAAAATCCAACCTATATTAGATAGTCTAATAAAAATGCACATAACATTAACAGTGAAAAAATGTTCCTCTCAGGGTTCCACAAAATTGGACAAATGGTGTCTTTCGGCAACAGAGTGTGCACTAACAAGTTCTAAAACTTCTCTCCCACCAGTTTATTGCTACGTAAGTGTCTCTCGATCTGATAAGTTGGGACGAATTTGTGGTTTGTCATCAGAATCATCTCCAGTGGGGTCATTTTCCTCACCCGACTCCACATAGATTGGCCAGTCATTGTCTGTATCACTCTTTTCTTGGCTTTCGGATGAAGCTTCCACCAAGCTAAGATTGATGGGCATCAAATCATCGTCATCGTCGGGTGTGTCTGTAACGCAGGTGCAGCTGTCACACAGCCCAAAGCGCCGCAGCCCCTGGGACAGATGACTCGTGAATGTTCTTCTGCAGCCCTTGCAGATGATTGGACGGTTGGATCTGTGGACCTGTAATCACAAGCGGACCCAATAAATGTCACAAAAAAGGAGATGAGCCTTTTCCACAAGCCCCTTGTAATCTGGCCCCTGCCTGACCCCCCAGACTCCTTTCTCCTCACTCCACCTGCATTCTCTGCCACAGTCTTTGTGTTAGTCTGTTCTTGCACCACTACAAAGAAATACCTGAGATTGGGTAATTTATGAAGAAAAGAGGTTTAATTGGCTGACAGTTCCACAGGCTGTATAGGAAGCATGATGCTGGCATCTGCTCGGCTTTTAGGGAGTCCTCAGGAAACTTACAATCATGGCAGAAGGCAAAGGGGGAGCGGGTACTTCACATGGCCAGAGCAGTGGGCAGAGAGAAGGGGGAGGCACCACATTTTTTCAAACAACCAGCTGGTACGAGAACTCACTATCATGATGACAGCACCAAGGAGGGATGGCATTAAACCATAAGAAACTGTCCCCATGATCCAATCACCTCCCACAAGGCCCCACTTCCAGCATTGGGGATTACATTTCAACATGAGGTTTGGGTGGGGACAGAGATCCAACCATATGAGTCTTCATCTTACCAAGGTTCTTTCCACCCCAGAGCCATTGGACACATGTGGAACATTCCCTTCTCCCCATCATCAACCCCTCACCCCAATGAACACTTTGGAAGGAGGTCTTTTCTAATGCTCTAGGCCAGTTAGGGCCCCCAGCTAGTGATTCTCACCCATACTTCTTCCTTTGCTGTACTTCTCACAAATTGTTGATAAAATTCACTAAAGTGTAAGCTCCAAGAGGGCAGGGACAGAGTCTGTCTCATTCCTTACTGTATCCCTAGTGCTTGGCACACAAAGGGCACTCAAGTGAAAGTGAACTGATTAGGATTTTTTTTTCTTTTTCAGAGACAGGGTCTTGCTCTGTCACCCAGGCTAGAGTGCAGTGACATGATCATAGCTCACTAATGGGCTCAAGTGATCCTTCTGTCCCAGCCTCTCAAGAAGCTGGGACCACAGGCACCCATGCACCACCATGCCTGGCTAATTTTTTTATTTCTTGTAGAGGTATCACTATGTTGCCCAGGCTGGTCTCGAACTCCTGGTCTAAAGTGATCCTTCCACCTTGGCCTTCTAAGGTGTTGAGATATCAAGCGTGAGCCAGGATACCTGCATACTGGGCCAGGATTTTTTTTTTTTCCTTTTTAGAGATGGGGTCTTGCTGTCTTGCTATGTTGCCCAGGCTGGACTTGAACTTTTGGGCTCAAGTGATCATCCTGCCTCAGTCTCCCAAGTAGCTGGGAATATAGGTGTGCACCACTGTCTTTGGCTTTCATTAGGATTTTTGACATTTTTTCCCCCTCTCATTAGACACCTTTGGTAATTAACATAGTTTTTTATGTACCTTGGATTGTTTAATTATTAGGAAGGCAGATTTGTTAGAGTAGATAGCTATATTCCCCAGATGTGCCAGCAGCTGCTTTGCTCTTGACTTTCTCATTGGTAAATGTGTCACTTACATATGAGAAGAGCTTTGCATACTAGAAAAGGGAAGCTGATTTCCTACCCCACACAGCTCATCCTAAAGGCAGCAGTCCCAGGGGTCCCCTCTGTATAAGGAACTTTTTTTTTTTTTAATTGAGTGGTATTTTTGTTTTTGTTTTTTGAGACAGAGTCTTGCTCTGTCACCCAGGCTGGAGTGCAGTGGCCCTATCTCGGTGCACTGCAACCTCCGTCTCCCCGGTTCAAGCGATTTCCCGCCTCCCTCCTGACAAGCTGGGACTACAGGCAGGTGCCACCATGCCTGGGTAATTTTTTTTTTTTGTATTTTTAGTAGAGAGGGGTTCTGCCACATTGGCAAGACTGGTCTCAAACTCCTGACCTCAGATGATCTGCCCCCCTCAGCCTCCCAAAGTGCTTGGATTACAGGTGTGAGCCACCACACTAGGCCTAGGAACTATCTTTTAACATGTACACTTTTCAAGAACTCCCGCCAATAGGGGCTCTGTGAGCCAATCACAGCCTCCCGTTTAAAGAGCTCTGGATGCAAGATACACACAAGAGGCAGAGACGGGGAGAGGCTGATGCAGGAGCACCAGTCCACAATTAGAATAGTCCTAGCGGGTGGAAAGTGGCATCTCAGGGTGGCTTTGATTTGCATTTACCCTATGACTAATGATGTTGAGCATCTTTTCATGTGCTTATTGGCCATTTGACTATGTTTTCCCAAGAAATGTCTATTCAAATCCTTTGCCCAGGTTTAATATTCATCCTTTTACTGTTACATTATAAAATTCTTTATTTATTCTGGATACTAGACTCTTAACAGATATATGCCTTGCAAATATTTTCTCCCATTCTGAGGGTTTTCATATTCTTAAGAGTGTCCACTGAAGTTCAAACTATTTGTATGTTAGATTTCCCAAACACTGATTGTCTTGCTCAAAGATGATCATAGCTGCACATGGTGGCTCATTCCTATAATTCCAACACTTTGGGAGGCTGAAGCAGGCAGATTGCTTGAGCCCAGGAGTTCAAGATAGCCTGGGTAACCTGGCAAAACCCTGTCTCTACAAAAAAAATTCAAACATTAGCTGAGTGTGGTAGTGTGTGCCTGTGGTCCCAGCTACTTGGGTGGGGGCTAAGGTGGGAGGATCACCTGTGTCTTGGAAGGTCAAGGCTGCAGTGAGCTGTGATCTCTCCAACCTGGGTGACAAACTGAGACTCTGTCTCAAACAAACAAACAAAAAAGATCATAAAATGCAACATCTGCAGCCATAAAAAGGAAACAGATCATGTGTTTTGTCAGAACATGGATAGAGCTGGAGGCTATTATCCTCAGCAAACTAACATAGGAACAGAAAACCAAATACAACATGTTCTCTCTTATAAGTGGGAGCTAAATGATGAGAACTTAGGAATACAAAGAAGGTAAGAGACACTGGATTTACTGGAGGGTGGAGGCTAGGAGGCAGGAGAGGAGCAGAAAAGAAAACTAATTCCTGGGTGATGAAATAATCTGTACAAGAAACCCCTGTGACATCAGTTTACCTATATAACAAACCTTCTCATGTACCCCTGAACCTAAAAGTTTAAATAGATAAATAAATAAATGCAACATCTTTCTAAGTGGCCTGAATGCTTCTCAGCTGGTTGGAATCACCAGCTCACATGGAGACAATCCTAGGGGGCAGCTCGTTAGGGGGGAGGGTCTCCTTGGGCAGGAGCCCTCTTTGCTGCCACAGGTGGCTGTATACACGGCAGTACACCCTTCCCCCACCCCTGGTGCTGGGGTTGGGTGGGAAACTGAGGATGCAGCTTACCTTTGGTATCACACTGGTGGGAAGAGATCCACAATCCTGTCTGAGCCCTGTTCTCTACATTACAATAATCACCTCTTATCAGGATCTAAACTTTCTTGGCTCTTCCCGTTAGAAAACCGTCTGTTTTTAAAAAAAAAAAAAAAAAAAAGGCCGGGCGCAGTGGCTCACACCTGTCAGCCCAGCACTTTGGGAGGCCGAGGCTTGTGGATCACTTGAGGTCAGGAGTTCGAGACCAGCCTGGCCAACATAGTGAAACCCCATGTCAAAAAAAAACAACAACAAAAAACCGTCTGTTTTAACTTAAATTTAAAACTTAACTCTAGCATATAAAGTTTTAACTTTCTGTAAGTGCCACCACCTGAGCTTTAATTTAGTAGCAGAAACAATTTTCAAATACCCCAGTAGAAAGAGAAATGAAAGACAACTGGATTTACCCTGACATTAGATGATATCATCAATCGCTCTTGCCAGGAGGGCATGGCCAGCTCGAACTTACACTCAAGGCGTGGCTCCGCAGGTGCTCCTGTCGCGTGAACCTCTTGCCGCAGGTCTCACAGGGGTAGGGCCGCTCGCCCGTGTGTGAACGGATGTGCCGCTTGAGGATGCCCTTCTGTTTGGCAGTGTAAGGGCAGAAAGGACACTTGTGGAGCTTGATGGGGACCACCAACACATCACCTGCAGAACCAAATGCTTTCATTTAGCTATGTTGTACGCAGTGACAACCCTGGCTACCAGCCAGTGGATGGGATCCACAGCTGGGGAATTCTACCAGCCCAGATGGAGGAGGAGGACACCCACTCCACCAACAGCCAACAGCAAGATGTCGCCTGCAATTCCAACTCAGTCTGGCTCCCATTAAGCCCCAGGGCAGAGTACAGTGAACTTCTTCTAAGGTCAGGAATGCCATAAGGCACCAGCTTCCACACTTCTCTGTGACTCACAGTTAGAAACTCAGCTCACATGACAACCTCAGAACACACGTGCCTTATGAGGACAACTGGAAGTTTCTCAAAACAATACTCACTCTGATAGTGTTTATTCTATTCGGTTTCATTTTAAGACTGCTGGGTGAAACTCTGTTATGGACTGATTTGTGTCCCCCTAAAATTCATACCTTGAAGTCTGTGTTTGGAGATAAAGCCCTTAAGAAGGTAATTAAGGTTAAATGAGTTTATAATGATTAACTAACGTTAGGACTGGTTTCCTTATAAGAAGAGACACCAGAGATTGACTGATCTCTGTCTCCTCCTCTCTGCATTCCCCCCCGCCATTCCTCTCATCCCCATCCCTAGCACACACACAGAGGAAAGCCTATGTGAGGACACAGTGGGAAGGCTGCCATCTGCAATTCAGGAAGACAGACCTCACCAGAAGCCAACTCTGCTGACATCCTGATCTTGGACTTTGGCCTCTAGAACTATGAGGCTACATTTCTGCTGTTTAAGCTTCCCAGTCTGGGGCACTCTGTTGTGGCAGCCTGAGCTGACTGATACAACCCTCTGAATTGATCTCACTACCTTCAGAACTTGGAAAACTCAGTTATGATGGATCAGATTTCTAGACCAGAATTCATGCTTCTTGGACGGTAGTTCCTAAGATTGTTTTCCAGGCCTACATAGAAGAGGCTTGCTATGATACAGACCCTAAATTGTTGTTTGGAATTTATATTAACTGTACATATCTGAAATCATCAAATATCCAGGAATTCACTTAAATCCTTTTCTAATTTATTACCTCACCTTGCTCATATAACCATTAAGGTGACAGTATGATTATCGCTCACATGTATAGAAACTGTTCCGCTCAAGTTCTGTAAGTTACACTTATTGCTATGGTCTTCCCTTGGTATCAACTGGGAATTGGTTCCAGTATGCTCCTTGGATACCAAAATCCAACAATGCTTAAGTCCCAAAGTCAGTCCTGCGGATCCTGTGAATACTGTATTTTCCCATGCATGGTTAGTTGAATTCACAAATGCAGAAGCTATGGACACAGAGGGCCAACTATATTCCAAGATTTGTTCTTTATTTTATTTATTGAGATGGCATCTCACTCTGTTCCCCAGGCTGGAGTGTAGTAACACAATCTCGGCTTACTGCAACCTCTACCTCCTGGATTCAAGTGATTCTCCTGCCTCAGCCTCCGGGGTAGCTGGGATTGCAGGCACCCGCCACCACACTCAGCTAATTTTTGTATTTTTAATAGAGGTGGGGTTTCACCATGTTGGCCAGGCTGGTCTCAAACTCCTGACTTCAGGTGATCTGCCCACCTCAGCCTCCCAAAATGCTGGGATTACAGGCGTGAGCCACCATGCCCAGCCTGAGATTTATTCTCTCCATGCTCTGCGAGATTTACAGACTTTGGTTATATCATATCGTATCACCCATGAAGCACAAGTGACTCAAGCTTTCCAAGCACTGGTCAAGTCCTGGCCCTAGTACTGATCAGCCGTGTGACCCTGGACATCTCACTTAGCTTCTCTGTGCCTTACTTTCCTCATCTGTAAAACAGGTATGATAACAGTTCCCACCTCAAAAGATTGTGGTAAGAATGAAATAAAGTAACACATAAAGCAAAGCACGTGGCACATAATGAACACTTGCAAATGTCAACATTTGCACTGTCATTTCCTCAGAATTTCTTTTCACCAGGTAAGCAGTCCAGGCTCTTGTGGTCTTTGTCAACACCGGAGTAACTCTTTTTATCTGGGGCTGGCTTGGGATACCTAACTGGCTCTGTTTTTCCTGAGGTGCTATAAAAAGTATGGCACACCGAATTGAATGTGAGAATCCAGCATCCTTTATATAAAGGTGGAAACTGTCTTTGGTTTCTAGTTCCTATCCTAATAGTCCCTAACATTTTGCATAATCTACAGTGACTCTAAAATCTGTTTCCCAGGATAAAAACAGCAGCTCAAAGCTCATCCCTGCTCACATATGTGGGATTGTTAAATCTCTCACTGCTCACACTGATCCTGAGGTACAAGTAAAACAGGAATGATTATCTGTTTTGTTTTGGTTTGGTTTGTTTTCCTGAGATGGAGTCTTAATCTGTCACCCAACTTGGAGTGCAGTGGCACGATCTCAGCTCACTGCAACCTCTGCCTCCTGGGTTCAAGTGATTCTCCTGCGTCAGCCTTTGGAGAAGCTGGGATTACAGGTGCGCACCACTGCACCTGGCTTATTTTTTTATTTTTAGTAGAGACAGTTTCACCATGTTGGTCAGGCTTGTTTTGACACAGAATCTCCCTCTGTTAGCTGGGCAGGAGTGCAGTGGCATGATCATGGCTCACTGCAGCCTCTACCTCCCAGGTTCAGGTGATCCTCCCACCTCAGCTCCCCGAGTAGCTGGGATTATAGGCATGTGCCACCACATGCAGCTGATTTT